>NC_086173.1:70610696-70935196 GCF_023053635.1 Elgaria multicarinata webbii | reverse complement strand
TGCTTAGTTAAACTATGAAATTAGCTCTCACAACTATGGAATTAGGTCTCACAATAACTTAGATTGTTTTAAAAGGGGACTGGACAAATTCAAGGAGGATAAGGTCATCATTGTCCAGAAGTCATGATGGCAATATCCAGTGTCAGAGGCACTGTACTTCTGAAAACCAGTTGCTAGGAAACATAGAATCATAGAACAGTAGAGTTGGAAGGGGCCTATAAGGCCATCGAGTCCAACCCCCTGCTCAATGCAGGGGGAGGGTGCTATTGCTCTCATGTCTTGCTAGTAGACTTCCCATGAGCATTTGCTTGGGTTTGCTGGACTAGAAAGGCCTTTGGTCTGATCCAACACAGCTCATGGTATGTTCAGATGTTCTGAAGTTTTCCAAAGTCAGAAAAACTATAGATGAACCTTCACCGAAATGTGCCTCTGCTATGCACATGCAGCCTACTACTGCATATCTGTATACTTATGGTTTTAAAGCACCGAGTCAATCAAGCTGCTTTTATAATGAAATGAACAGATTGTAAAACTCTCTGGCAGTTTTTACTGTACATGACAAGGCTAAACAAACAGCAGACAAAGTTCTTACAATTTCATTAAAATAATTTACATCTCACTCAACCAGGATGCTAAGGTGTGAATTGTCCTTTTCTGGTTATTCATTCACAGACCTATCATTAATCATAAAGAATGCAGATCTCATAACTAGAGATGTAAAGGCCTGGAAAAAAACCAGAAAAATTCAGGGAAAAAACCCTGGTTTTTTTCCATTTTTTTCCTGAAGCCTTTTTTGTTTTGTTTTTCCTGAAAAATTAGAAAAATTGCGGGGGGGGGGGAATAAAAAAAATGGATTATGGGATGCTTTATTTTAGCATGATGAATAAAATGTATAAGACAAGGTGTTCAGATATTTACTTCTCCAAATGATTTCTAAAAACTATGTACAGCATTAGATTATTACAAATTCTGTGCACCAAGGACAAGCAAGTCCTAGGTTACAAATTGAGACTACGGCCAAATCTTCATTACTGTAGTTGTAGCATTATAGATAGCTCTGGATGACGTCAATGATCACGTGATGTGTTCCTTATAACGTTATACAGAAAGGTTTTGTACCGTTCTACCTTTCGTTGTAACACTTCGGCGTCATTAGACTTCTTTCAATGTGCTCCGTTGTTACGAAGTCTTCTGTGTCGCATTGCAAAACTAATGTCACATGATCCCTCACCGGGCTTCCTGTCTGATATAACTTCCTCTACGCGCCTTCAGTAATTGTTTCTTTGTTAGAACTGTATTATGCGCATATGCGCATCCTTAATTTAATTTTTTTAAAAAAATATATTAAATTAGAAATTGGCTATGTGCATATGCACATCCTTTAATATTTTTTTTTAAAAGGTTTTTACCTGAGGTAGGTTGCATGTAATGCCACGGAAATAATGTTTAAAAAATGAGAAAGATTTAACACATTCCGTTCACCAGGCATACCTACATTTTCCTCAAGAGGCAGACAACTCCAACAATCCACAAACCACTCTCTCTGAAGAACTCCCACCACAAAGATTTGAAATTAAGAGCATGTGCATAAAGGAATGCTAACTAGAGAGGTGCAGAAAATACAAAAACAAGGAAGTGGGAGGCACAGAGAAAGGACAGTCTGGGAATTGCAAGGATCACAGAAACGAGAAGAAGAAACAACCAGACAACGAACACTGTGCTCCGCAACAACGTTACAAGAAAAGGTAAGTAACACTACTGAGCAACAGTATACAAGGTAGCGATACAAGTTACAACGTTACAAGGGCTCAAAAAATCGATACAAGCAGAAGTGTAGATCTACACTACAATTCTCAAATGCAAGAGCAAGATGCATTTCTGCCTCTAGGGGGCACTGCCACTGACGCAGAGACTCAAACTGATAGTGATAGCTATAGCTCAGGAAATAAGTCTGGTTAAATTTCATGCATATTCATTGAATCTTGCACTCAGGAAGGCGCTTACTTTCGAGTGAAGATACTAACATCTCAATCCTATCCCTGCCAATCACAGAAATTGTAAGCTCTTTTGAAGTTGCTTTTGCTAGTGTGTGTGGGGTGTATCTATGTGCTTACTCTTGAGTAAAAAAACACACAGAAAAAGTGGAGGGCCCCCAAGGGAGTGTCTCTCCCTTGTTACCCCCCACCCTCCCCATAAAGAGAACCTCTCACCTGTACGAAGTTTCCTTCCTCCCCCTCCCCCTCCCCCGCTGTTGCTGCCCGGGGAAACGGCTGCTCCCGGGGCACGTACAGGAGCAGGGCGGAGGTGGTGTGATGGGGCTAACAACAACAACAACGACAGCTTTCATGCGCCTATGGGATAATTCGAGGGAAATGGGTAGGTGTGATGAAGCTCTAAAAGAGGTGATGCAGAGCGGGATCTACAGGCTGATCCCTCTCCTCCCTTGGGGAACATCAGGGAGAGATCTCAATACAGATCATGCAGCAGATCACGTCCTTTAGTTTTCTTCAGGGTCATGCACAGCACGATCCCTCCCCTCTTGGCAAACACATTGCAGAGAGGGGCAGAGATCATTCCCTAGGTTGTGCTTCAGATTGTGCTATGGTCATATAGACGGCCTCCTTAAAATGGCAGATGACTATGATTTTAAAGGAGATCCATCTACAGCACAATGCTGGGTATTTCAAGCATGAAAGAACAAATCTCTGCTAAGCCTTCCCTTTAATAGGCATTTTTATAGTTGGCATACCACAATGGGCACCAACTGGAAAGAAAGGCTCACTGTTTAGACTGTATTTAATGGCAATTTATGATAGTTAGAAGGTTCTTTTAAGTGGTTTTCTTCAAGTTATAAAAGGGAAATGCTAGTCAAACTGCAAAATGAATCACTGCTGCTTTTCTGGTAATAACTGTGTAGGTTAAAAAAAAAATCTCCAACATAAAGAAACTATGTATTAAGTGCTTGTCTTCAAACATGAAAAGTGTAATGCATTGTGATTTTTTTCTCCCTGCCAAAGGAACAGCTTCTATTTCTAATATTCCACAGCCCGAAGCAAACTGAATGATCTCCCCAGTGCGTTATGGCAATTCAATCTTTATGAAACACTCATCATCTAATTTCATGGCTTCTTTATTTCAAATAAAATTTCTCCTCCAAAAGTAAAGGCTGTGCCGCCACCGAGTGCCGGGAAATCTGCGATGAGCTCACTAACTGACTGTAACATCCACTTTATCTAATTAGACTCTATTGGCAATGTTAGCCCAATGTTCTTGTCTTTTAAAAAGGAAATAGGTAAGGACAAGGCTACGACAAGCCCGCATGCGATGGAACAGCAGAACTCCTAACAGTGGTCATTATTGAATGGAAAACATCTCATCTTTGAAGACCAGCTTGTGGGATGACTCTGTGAAGAGCTCTATTATTAAGGACAGACAAAAGGCCTTTAAGTGACGGATCCTGTCTTCTGTGATCAAACTTCCCCAATAAGGCATTTGAAATGAAAGGGCCAATTCCAAGCCAGGCTACCCTGTTTCCCCTCATTCTTGTCATCCCAGCGCAATAGTACTGCTGCTTATTATTCAGCCTTGGGGCAGAGATGGGAGCGGGGTGGTGGGGGAGAGGACATGTTGCTCTCAACGTGGCATTTTTACCTAAGCCTGAAAAACATTTTAGATCGTTTGGCTCCAAAAATATTTAACAGCAGTTGCAATATGAGCATTTTGTCTAGAATGTCAGACTCCTAGCATGGCTCCATGACACTGCTGCTGCCTGACAAAGAACATGGTAACATAGGACTGGGATCATGTGTGGGCAAAGGTCATGTCACAGCTGAGGAAAGAAATGAGGAGGGCATATTCCAAATGGCTCCCTGATTCATTCCATTCTGGATTGTGAAGCTCTGGACAACGTACGGCACTTGGCGTTTTTTTCAAAGACCACAGCTAGGAAACTGCCCACTTCAAGTGATATGGGAAATGCTCATACCTCTCAATGCTTCCCTCTCCCAGCCAGCTCAGTGAGCAAGTCAAGTGATACACCCTGGGCACAGCTGCATTGCAAAGGCTATGCAATGCTGTCACATCTACATTTTTTTTCACAGAAAAGCTTCAGAATGGCTCCAAGCAAACCTGAGCATATATGGTCAACTTTGTGCATAAGCCTTAAAGCTTAAAAATTACCATTCTAATTACATTGCTTGATACCAAAGTTATCAATATAAAAAAAATATCTAGGACTAGTTTGTGTGTCACAGCTATCATAGGGGTGACGTTTCATGTAAGAACATAAGAACGTCAGAAGAGCCATGCTGGATCAGACAAGGAACCATCTAGTCCAGCATTCTGTTCACACAGTGGCCAACCAGCTGTTGACCAGGAACTCACACACCAGGACATGAGTGCAACAGCACTTTCCCACCCATGTGTCCCCAGCAATTGGTATACATGGGCTTACTGCCTCTGATACTGGAGGAACCACATAGCAATCAGGATTAGTAGCCATTGATAGCCTTCTCCTCCAGGAATTTATCCAACCCCCTTTTAAAACCATCCAAATTGGTGGCCATCACTACATTCTGTGGTAGCGAATTCCATAGTTTAACTAGCTGTTATCTTGTACTCTGGCCCACTTGCATTGGCTGCCTGTACGTTTCCGAGCCCGATTCAAGGTGCTGCTTTTAACCTATAACTTTTTAACCTTCTTTTTTTAATGGTGTGCTGCTTTTAATGATGCACTGGTTTTAAATGTTTGAATTAGTTTTATGTACTTTATGGTGTTTTTATTTGTGTTGTACCCCACCTCGATCCAGAGGGAGAGGCGGGTAACAAATAAAATTATTATTATTATTATTATTATTATTATTATTATTATTATTATTATTAAGACTTGCACGGCTTGGGACCACAATACCTGATGGAACGCCTCTTCTGACATGAACCTACCTGAACACTATGTTCAATATCTAAGGTCCTCCTCAGAGTGCCTATTCCGAGGGAAGCTTGGAGGATGGCAACAAGGGAGAAGGCCTTTTCTGTGGTGGCCCCCCAATTATGGAACAATCTCCCCAATGAGGCCTGCTGGGCACCAACATTGTTATCTTTTCGGTGTCAGGTCAAGACTTTCCTTTTCTCCCAGGCATTCAACACGATATGCTGAGTTTTAACTGACTCCAATAGCTTGGCCTGGCTGAGTGTTTAAAAAATTGTTTTAAATGTTAACTGTTTTCTATGTTTTTATGTTTTTAAATTTTGTATATTGATATTTAATGTTCGGTCTTTTTAATCCAATCTTTTTAATCTTTGTAAACCGCCCAGAGAGCTTCAGCTATGGGGCAGTATATATATATATATATATATATATATATATATATATATATATTCCTTTAAACTCCACTAACTATGTTATTTTTTCATTTGTTTTGGAAGGGAGAAAATCACCTGATCTATGTGATAAGCTACTACACATGTACGGTTTGGCATGTAGTAGTGGCTGTCACATGGAGCAATTGGAAGTGGGGGCCCATATGTAGTGGGAATAGTGTGCAAATTGCTCCTAAGCGTATTGTCTATATGAACACAGCCTACCCTACCAGCCATGTGGGATGGCCAATCAGGAGCTCAATCAATCACATGTTTTTGCGACTCCTCTTGGAGTGCACAGACAGAGGGATGGTCAGGCACCAGCAGTTCACAATACATGGTCAGTGATTTTTGCACTCAGTTTATTCCAGCACAGGTTGTGCAAGTCTAGTCATAGATCAATGCTTGGAAACTGACCAACGTAGTCAGAATCATCAGACCCCTACAACACTGGCTGATTGCTTTATCCTCTGCCTGATGCTCTTCATTCAAAATCATGTATACTGTTGTAGTACCAACAACAGTTGGGTGTGAATAGTTCAGACCCTTGCCTTTCATCTGCCTCTGCAGAATGCAGAATTTTTTAAGAGTTATGCTGATGGCTCAGGAGAACTGCTCAGAGCCATTCCTTTCATATACAGAATACAATGTTTTCATCTTTCCCACAATGCTTATGATTAACCTTTGCAATGTTATTGTCCGTTTCTTTGCTTTTGAGGTAAACTCTGTCTTCAGAGGTCAGGAACTAGAAATTGTTCATGTTGAAGAATTGAAATGGTGGGCAGGGATCTATAAAAAACACTACAAATCTCAAAATCTGCATGGGTTGAAATGGCAAGTTCCTGCCCTATAACCACTTTATTTCCAGACCAATGCATTAATGGAAAAATAAGAAACACATGGATCATGTCCACACAGGTGGCAAGAGGCTTTGAGAAATCAGGCCCGTTTGATTCAGCCTTTAGGTATAAAATCATAGTAGGTGTAAAATCATACAAGGTAAGAGCATATGAAGCTGAATCAGAATAATGGCCTACCTACTGTACTTCAACTCAAATTGGCAGCAGTTGTCCAAACAACGATCTTCTGCTGTCCACAAAGAAGAAATAAAAGACACAGAATAAAATGGATACACATCTGACATCAGAAATGGCAACCATACCATGTGTTGAACGAGTAGGAGAACATTTCAGTCCCCCAGGACACTCTGCTGCTGAACTAAAAGTCACCATAATTCATCAAAAAGCCTTTAAAAGGATATCCCAGCATGAAATTGCTGAATTAGAATTCATCAGCAAAACAAGAACATAAGAAGAGCCCTGCTGGATCAGACCAAGGGTCTATCTCGTCCAGCACTCTGTTCACACAGTGGCCAACCAGCCATCGGCCAGGGACCCACAAGCAGGACATAGTGGAACAGCATCCTCTGATCCATGTTCCCCAGCAACTGGTGCATATAGGCTTACTGCCTTTGATACTGGAGATAGCACATAGCCATCAGGAGGAGTAGCCATTGATTGTCTTCTCCTTGAAGAATTCATCCAGCCCCCTTTTAAAGCCATCCAAACTGGGCGCTTCTTCCCAGTGTCTGAAATTAACATCCTTAGGTGTTAAATCAGAATTGCAACAAAAATAGTGCTATCACCTGTTGTGAATAAGTCATTCTGTTCTTAGCTTGTACATATCTGAGTAGCCTTGAAGGTGCCACAGATCAACTTGTTGTGAAACACAACAGAGGATTGCTTGGAGGCCCATTAGGTACTGGTATCAAGAAGTAAAATCTTCAGCATGTAGCTACAAACACACTCCCAGCCTCCTCCAGACCAACAGCAAGATGCCTCCGGAATATCAAAAGACTATGCATGATGTGAGGAGCATGCCAGTGTTTTGACAGACTACATTATCATCAGCGCATTTGCTCATTATCATCCTAATCGGTGGTGTGAGCATGTTTTGCATAGTAATCACTGGAGCATGGGGCTTCACTAGGGGAGTCTGCCCTACACCAGCTGCTACTGATTTCAAATCTGCCTTGAAGACTTCCTGGGTGCATTGTAAAGTCACTCAAGCATGCACACCACACATGCATTGACTTTGTGATCTCCCTCTATGCAAATACCACGTTATGCTCAGAAACCCAATCAGACGTCAGTTAATTCTCTTACAAATTCTGTCCAAGGGCACAATAAGATCCATTTTGTGAGTAACTCAACTTTACATTTCCATTATGCCTTTAGGCAATACCATTACCTTTTCTTCCCCTTTGAAGGGAACATGTTAAGACACGATATTACAAATTTAAATTGGAGACCTGTCATGATAGTTGAAGATCATAGCCAGCCATTTATTAAACATCTATCTTTTTTTTAGTCAACTGCTTGATCTTGCTAAGTGTTATTCACTTCAGTAGTTCTCCCAAATGAGACAATGCATTGAAGTCAACAGGAATATTCAAGTAAACTACAATTAAGCTCAGAGGATGGGCCTAATGGGAATTCTAAGGAACTGTCCAATGACAAATAATGATCACAAAAAGTTCTGTCTGTTATGTGCCTGTTATTGTTAAAAGGAACTTTAAAATATTGCATGTAAACATATAAAAGTCATAAGGTTGGTTCAGAGTCAGAAGTAATACCGAATTGTGGCTTGGTGCTACGTGTGGATGTGCTCTGTAGTCCAATCCTCTTCCTCCTCTGTCCTACCCTCAGCTGCTCTGATTTCTGTTCTCGCTTCTGATTCAGTAGCAAACCATAGTTTACTCAAAAACCAGGACTTCAAATCCAGTTTAAACTACGATTTGCAATCCTGGTTTGGAGGCAAACTATAGTGTGCCAAAAATATAATTTACATACTTGAGAGGTAAACGCAAACTATGGCTTGCTACCAAATCAGAATGTGTGAGTTTTAACGAGCACAAATCATGATTTGGCATTATGTCTGAAACAACTATGGACACCAAAGTAAGGGAGTGGGACACAGGAGGGACACAGGGCAAGCATAGAACCTGCCAAGCAACATCAGGGCAGAACAAATGGGAACCTGGTAGGAAGAGTAATGTCACAAGATGGGGCCATAGCATGGGTAGAGTCAGTGGGTACAGTGTATAAGGCACACCGGGGCAAGAGTAGAAGGAAGTAAGAGAGAAAGAAGGTGTGGAGCAGGAAGAGACTAAGGCCATAGCTAGACCTAAGGTTTATCCCAGGATTGTCCTGTAGTCAAACCTGTTCATCTAAGTGCCACACATGGCATCCAGTGCTCAGGCAGGGATGAACCCGGGATGATCCTGGGATAAATCTTAGGTCTAGCGATGGCCTAAGAGTGGAAGCATGAGAGAGGTGGGCCCTATGCAAGGGAGTGCTATGACTGGCAAATAACTGCCAAAGCTGTGTCCCAAGGGCAAAGCCTTAAATTGTGAAAGCAGAAGCTGGATAAACTGTATCCATTCTGGAAAGCTTAGATGAAGCAAAATTATTTACAAGAAATCCAACAACATTTTATTCAAAGGCTCTCAGCTCAGTGGAAGATGCAATTCAGAGCCTTTCAGAGTAGGAGGGGAAGGATGGCATTAACCTAAACCCACATTGTATTGTTGGTGGCAAATTGGAAGAAATTAACCCCCATTGTGTCAAAGCCCTTTGTTTTGGATATCTGCGTAACAGAATGCAGCCCCCATGGATCATAATGTGGCATTGTCCCCAGCCAGTCCAGAAACATCAACACCAAACCAACCTGAGGTTAACAAAATAAATAAATACATAAATAGGAATTCTGGCATGAAGTAGTCTTTTGCTAGTAGTGCTTTGAGCACAGCACTTGGGATGTGTGTGCCCCAGAGACCCTATCTCAGGTCCTTGTATATTTTCCCACCATCTGACAGGTCCAATAGGGAGAAACAGTTGCAGCAGAGGATCAACACTGTGCATAGATGTCCCCCAGCAGGGCCCATGCAAGGTCCCAGTAGCATGGGGTCAGCTCTCATGCCTGCAGTATCGGCCTCAAGCTGAGTGAGAGGCATGATGCTGTCCCACTGCACTGCTTTTGGCTTCTGGGAACAAGTGAAGAAAGGTGGATGTAGCGGGAGGCTCCAGGAGGTCAGAAAAAGAATGGGGAAGGCAGCCAAGCAAAAGGATACATTTCGCAACAGGAAAGAGGTGCAACGATGCATAAAAGGACATTCTGGCATTCTGATCTTCAAAACACTGGGAATTTTTTTCCCAACTTGCCTTGTAAATACAAATATACGTATCTTAAAAATGCAACCACAATTGCCACATGAGACATCTGCAGTTTGGCAACAAAAAAAAAAACACAACCCACCAGTTGGGGAACAGAGGAGCGAGTCACAGTGCCTAATCCAGGGTCTTTGAACTGCTGGGAACAGTCTTGGAGGTGTCTATTCAAAATGAGTCACTCATCTTCTATGGAAGCATGCTGGAGGAATCCTGTTATGAAACTTGCAGCCAGTAACAGATTAACATTGAAAGTGGGTCTCCTATCCTATATGCCAGGCGAGCTGTTTTGCCTGTCAAACAATATGCACAATGGGATTTATTCTGGGGGTGGGGGGAGAACTTGAAATCCTGCCCAAGTATGAGCCCATGAAAAGGATTGTTTGTAGTCATTTATGTTTGACCGTTAAACTGGTTATACCTGTACTGCTGATATCATTCCTGAACTGGCACCAGCACTCGTGGATTTGGAAATACTGCATTTCCAGATGAAGCTGTCTTTGATTTTTTTTTTTAAAAAATGATGCTGAGTTATTGCCATAATTAAATGTATTGTCCTCTATTAATTGTCTTCACAAAGTCTTGTAAAAGACTTAATTCTTAAGAACAGAATGTTGCAATTCTAATACCTTACTGGGAACTATATAACCCTGCAGGAAAAAAACAACACAGCAAAATTTCCCCCATTCTTCCACAATCCCACACTAATGGATTCCACATGCAGAGCAAGGTCAAATTAGGTTATTCCTGTGCTTGGACTCTCAGATCCTAGAAGAGAAATATAGAACTAATAAAACAGTACCTGTAAGGTTTGGAATTGACAACGTGTGATGCTGTAAATATCAGACGTTTAATTATTACATTAATTATTGCTTTTAATGCCTGATTTATCACATTTTTATCCCAAATCATCTGAAGACAATGTACATAGGATTATATTCACAATGCTCTGTGAGAGACAGTGACCACAGATTGTGCATCTGACGATGTGAGCTCCAGCCCATGAAAGTTAATGCCACCAGACTCTCTGTCATTTTTGCTGCAGCATACATGGAGAAGCCTTTGAAATGTATGACTCAATCAATTACCTTATTTCTATTGTGTCCATCAAACAAGTTTGTGCATTATGAACCTGCTCAATTTCTGAGCGACCTGGGCAGGTTGAAGCACAGCCCAGAAGTGGCTACGCAAATCGTATCATTTCTCCATACTTTGTCCCAAATTTTACTGCATTAAGAGGTAGTAGCCAAGGGAAATGATTGATGTGAGTAAGCAATGATCCACACTTTATCCACTGTCAACTAAAATCCCCAAATATAACCTTGCCGTTTGGACAGTCACCTTTTAAAAACTTCCTTTCTCTTTAGTTCTTTTTGGCCATCATTTTGATCAGATTCCTGAGACTAAAGAAGATGTAAACCTGACCTGGTATTAATTCATTATGTCATAAACACAAAAGTGGATAAATGGGAAAGATTAAGAACCGGAAGACTTAATAGCATCAGAGTTGACAAGAGTGTTCTTTCAGTTTCCTATCCAAGATTTTATCTCCTCAATACCACAAGGGAAACGAAGTCTAGGCATTTTGTTCTTAATCACGACGTTACACCTTCTCAAAATGCTGAAGTGAGGAGAAGCCAAGATTGCTTTACTACCCTCAAGAGCAAAAGAAAAAGGAGACTGTAGGAACACAATAAGTTCTAAGGTCACATTTGCATGGGGCCTTTTTTTACTTTTTTCTTTTGAAGCACATTATTAGCATTTGCTCACTGCAAATACAAAGGCAGAGCATCTTCAATGCACAGCAGCTGCCTAAAAGCATGTACTGAGGGCCAAATTACACCAGGGCCTTCCCACCTTTTCAGGTCAGTGAGTGACCAGATACAAAAGAGGCCAGGGCTCCTGTAGCTTTAACTGTTGTGATGAAGAGGGAATTTCACCAGGTGCTGCATGCATACAAATGACACCTGCTGAAATTCCCTTTTCTATACAACTGTTAAAGATACAGAAGCCCTGTCACTCTACCCAGTGGACACATTTAGAATTTTGAGAGAATGTCATTGGCACTCTCATAAAATGGCTGCCATGGGGGAGGGCGGCTTGAGCGTTCATAAAATGACTGTGGTGGTGGACATGGCTGGTCACAAAACACTCAGTTCTCAGAAGGCAAAGAAACATAACTTGCTCAAGAACCAAATTATAAAGCAAAGGTCAGATCTGAGCTCCAAAATATAAACCCACTCTTTTGAACACCATAAAGATGGCACGGGAGGGCAGCCTTTTCTTTGCAACATGCCATCCTCCAAGTTTAAGTTAAAAGGGAAAAAGAATCTTAAGAAATTAAATAAAAATCAGGAGAGACAGGTATAGAGGTATACATGGACACATTGGTGCTCAGGGGCATCGTGTTGGAGACACCAGAAGTACACGCGATATCAAATTCATAGTATGCAGTTGACCCTCTGTTTGTTTCTTACTTTAAAGTAAGCAATCCACATTGCTTACAGGAAGAGGAGGTTTAAACCTCCCCCCTCCACCAGTCACGTTTTCTTAAATTTTCCCCCAATGGCACTCCTCCTCCACTTCCTCCTCATCTGTACAGCAGGGGAGGATTTCAGAAAAGAAGTGGCTAGGAGGAGGTTTAAAACTCCCCAACCTGCATGAGTTGGTACCACCAATCCAGATCAGGGGGACAGATACGTTAGAGTAAAAAACCGCAGAAAAACAGAGGGTGGGCTGCCCACTGTATATTTAACATACCATGTAGTTTAGCCTAGAGTCAGGGACAACACTGGGTGTTGCACTTCGTGTGTCATAGTATGCTACCATATGCTACTTTCTAGGCTCCTTTATGTGCAAGACTACCCCATCTGTATGCTACCTCTAGTATCTGAGGCAGTAAGCCTGTGTGCACCAGTTGCTGGGGAACATGGGTGGGAGGGTGCTGTTGCACCATGTCCTGCTTGTTGGTCCCTGGTCTACTGCTAGATGGCCACTGTGTGAAAAGAGTGCTGGACTAGATGGACCCTTGGTCTGATCCAGCAGGGCACTTCTTATGTTGTTATAAATCCCCCAAAACAAGTTTGATTTTGCTAAAAATCCAGGGGTAATTAGCAAAAACGAGAAAGTACTTCAGTGATCAACCTCATCCCTATCCAGTACTCTGTATAGCACCATGTACATTGATGGTGCTATATAAATAATAATAATAATAATAATAATAATAATAATAATAATAATAATAATAATGGTTGCCATCTCTTCTTCCATTTCCCCTCCTTTGACCCATTATTACCATTGTCAGGTCATCCCTCCTGTCTGGCTCCTTCCTGACTGCATTCAAACATGCCAGTGTCACCCCATTGATTCTTCCTGCCCCACTCAACTTCCCACCCAACTTCCATTTTCGTCCTTCAGTTCCAAACACTTTGAATAATATGCCTTTTACACCTCTTATCCCAGCCTCTTCTCACAGCCCCCTCCAACATGACTTGCTCGTTCTGCATTCTCAAACACAGCGATCTTCGTCAGAAGCCCTGCTCGAGGTGCCCCTGCCAAGAGAAGTGACACAGATGGTTACCAAGGACAGGCGTTCTTGATGGTATCTCTTCAGCTATAGAATGTCTTTGTCTTGCACATTCTTGTTGTCATTACAACTTCAGGTGAAAGCTGCTGCTTCTTTATTTAAATTCTCCCAGGCCTTTTAAAAATATGTGTTTTTAGTGTGATCTGTGCTACATATTTGTTAGTTATCAGCTTTTATTTTCTCTGAGAAACTGTAATAATGGAAATTGTGTTTTTAAGTTCCAGTATAAACAGTATGCCTGTTTAGACATACCAAAAATCCCCATACTGGCTGGGGAATGCTTGGAATTGTAGGTGGTTGTCGTCGTCGATTTGGCTAAATATGCATAGGTTTGCAGCTTTAATCTCTTTATGCTATAAGCTGCCCAGACAACAATGTTATTGGATAGCTTTATATAAATATAGTACAAATAAAAAACAGATGATCTTCTTGATCCCAAATCTAAAGGTCTCTCCTTAGCCCCCTTTGAGCTTTGCTGCTTTTGATACTATAATTCTGTTTCTAGTTGTTTCTGTTCCTACCTGTCAAATCACTCATTCAGTATTTCTACAGGGCAATTTCTCCTCTGTTTACACTCTCATTTGGAAACAGAGAACATCACGTATCTTACTAGGTATGAAAATAGGCTGGGATGTGAGCAGAACAAACAAGCAGGCAGTAATCTTTGAGTAAATTAATTGCTTAGACATTGCCTGTTTACTGGGTTGGATGCTAATTGGAAGGGATTGATAACTAAACTTGCTTTTGATCCTGATTTGATGCCCTCTGTTTGAACTGCAGTGATATCCACATTATGATCTTTATCTCTGCCTCTATGACTATAATGGCCACTACAGTGAGCTCCGTTATTTATTCATCAGAAATGGTTTGAGACCGTGTAATAAAGATACATACTCATATTTGTTCATTAAACATTTTATGAAATTATCCCACCACCAAATGGGTGCTCAAAGCGGTATACAAATTACATAAATAAAACATCAACAATATAAATAAATAGAGCAGTAATACCTAAACACAATCAACTAAGGCAGGATCTACACGACTGCTTTAAAACGGTTTATAACAGTAGTGACAACTGTTGAGGCCCAGGACACACTCCATATACAGTTTTCAAAACATTTTCAAAGTGTCATATCCTGCTTGGTGTAGATCTGCCGTTAGAAAGGAGCACAGATATTCTTTAAAATAAAACAGAGTTGCATTCAAAAACCTAACAGAGTTCAGAATGTGGAAACAGACTGATTCGCATGTTATTGCAGCATCACAGTCACTGCCTATAATGCAGACCCATGACCCTGCAGAATAAGTCCCTTTTCCTTTCCTCCCTCTTCAATCTCCCCACCTCCGAGTTAGAAACAGTTGTACAAGCCTTCTGCTCTAGAATGGTTGGATCCTGGAACAGGAGCATTCCTTCTGTTGGGCACAGGGGATACTACTACAACATTTCCCCACTTGTTCTCTCTGTATCGAGAAAGAAAACTGGTACCATACTACTAATTACAATGTTGTTAACTATGGCAAAAAGATTTCTTTGTGAGTCTATGGCCTAATCTACACCTACAGCCCTTTTGCAACAGAGGAGGGGAAATTGGGAGGTTTCCTGCTTCTGCGATTGTTGGGGCACATGTGAGGGAGGTACCCCGCAAGTAAAGGATAGCCATTGCAGGAGGACGTGTGCCTCATGACAGTGGTTCCAAATGTGTATCGGGAGAAGTGGGCAGGACTGGACAGCTGGGTACCTCCTCTGAGATGCACACCAGCACAGACATACAGTAACGCGGGCGGGGGGGGGGGAGTAGGTACTGTGTCAAAAATGCACTCCTGCACATCGATATGTTTGTGTGAAAAAAAGAAAAAGAAAAAAGAAACACTCGGCGATGAAACACACTGATGCCCATGCACACTCCCCTGACAGCAGATTGGCTGTTTGCTGTGTCAGGAGCTCACACCGAACAGCAACAGCTTCGCGAAGGAGCACCAGCCGCGGACTTTAGGATTGTCAGCAATATTCCTGAATGACTGAGTAGTGGACTTGAGATCACCGTGGCATCAGTTGTGCGTCATGTGGCCCGGTAGAGGTGACCTCAATATTATTCAGGAATAAACGGCTGGTGTAGACAAGGCCTATATTCATGTTCCAACTCTGAATATTGGCAGAGAAGTGGGCCAGCAATGTGTGTAGCCTCAGAAGAGAATTTCAGCAGATATCCCCTACGTATTTTTAACCCAATCTCAATGTATACATGTTGGCAGTATAGTGAGACTTAGGGCTCCTAGCACCACTAATCATTGCTTTTTTCACTGTAAAACTACAAATAGCATTGCTGTAGAACTTTCCACACTGTGAGGGGAAATCGCTGGTACAGTAGTAAGTGGAGAATGACAGGATGTATCCAAAACTCTCCCCTCCCTCCTCTGCTCTGTCTCACCATGTTGTTTCTGCGGAGTTTGTGGCTGTTGTTATTGCTTTTCAGTCCCCTAGATTCACACAATTCTGGAAGATCAATGATTCACTGCTGTAGTTTCCTTCACCCTGACTTAAAGTTTAAGATTCATATAGTCGAGGCCTGTATTTTTACTGTCGTATAAGCACTTGCGGTCCCAATTCAGAGTTGGGCCACAGTGTTCAAGGAGGGAAGGGTTAAAACCTTTCCCCGCAAAATTATTTCCCCCTTTTCCTCTGCAGCTGCAGCTGCAGCCACAGCCACATTTTCCCCTCCATTTTGCCCACCTGCCACTGCTGCTGGCTCTCCACTACCCAGAAACTTTCCTCGGGAGAGTAGGACCAGTGGCATGTTCGAACAGAGCGCAGGGTGACCATATGGAAAAGAGGACAGGGCTCCTGTATCTTTAAAGTTGCATAGATAAGGAAATTTCAGCAGATGTCATTTGTAAGCATCCAGCACCTGGTGAAATTCTGTCTTCGTCACAACAGTTAAAGCTGCAGGAGTGACAAAAGAGGACACCAAAGAACACGTGAATTCTTAGGTGGATGAATTGAAATAACTTGCAAAAGGGCGTAAAGTGTTGCTGCTGCTCTGTAGCAAAAGGGAGGCAGCTTTGACTGACTTCCCTGACTGTTTTAGCCTGTGCAGGGGAGGGGATTGAAGACCAGTTGCTGCAGGAGCCAGGCATGCTGCCAGTGTTTGCTGTAAACACGGGCAGAAGGTGGAGGTGGTCCTGCCTCAGGGAGTGGACTAAAAGCAGCAGTCGCAAGAAGGCAGGCAACAGGTGCTGCTTGTGAATAAAGCAGTGGGTGGTATCAGGTCAAGTGAGGAAGCAGGCAGGCAGGGCACAGAATTGCCTGGTAGACACTGAAGCCACCTAGCTGCAGGGAGTGGTGGCCCACTCAGCACACCTGCCTCATAGCTGGCCTGGCAGTCACTGACTAGAAAGCCATTTTACCTTTAAACTAAGAGCCCAAGGATTGAAGAAGAAGCCAGGATAAAATGAAGGGGGGAAGGTCAAGATGGGAGAGTTTTGTAAGATGAAAAAGTCCAGGGTAACTCAAAACTCCTTTGGTAAGCGTTCATACACAGAGAAAAAACATTTCCTGGCATAAGGGTGAACCATCTGTGCAAAACTTTACTGTCCCATATACAACGAAAAGGTAAACATATATTAAAAATAATAATAATGGAAGATAACGTAAAGAATCTCCATGCTCAGAGGCAGTATGCATCTAAATGATTGCTTGTTTATGGTCACTTTATTCTATGGCATAGTTCCATCTTGCATTACCAAAGGCCTTGGAACTAATGTATGCAACTCTTTAAGGATAAACTATGGGACGTGTACTTTCAAAATCTTGAATGTATTGGCAAATCAGCTTGAGGCAGAAATACCCTTAACCTACTATTATTATTATTATTATTATTATTATTATTTATTTATATAGCACCATCAATGTACATGGTGCTGTACAGAGTAAAACAGTAAATAGCAAGACTCTGCCGCATAGGCTTACAATCTAATAAAATCATAGTAAAACTATGTGTACTACTGGCACAACATTCACTTCAGTCCTGCGGAAGTGGAGGAGGAAGCTGAACAGTGTCACCACAATATATTGGTACCTAAAAAGCAGTCCAAGCCACCTCCCCCACCCCTGCCCTACTTCCACTAAGGCCAGCACTTTAAAAAGTGTCATTGAAAAAATGTTCCATTCAGAGACACAAATTCCCTCATGGTGCCACTGGGAAGCTGGTCACTTCATCCTGGCTGGCCTTGTAGAAGAAGACGCTCGTGTCCTGAGGGAGGGAGGTGCATGTGGGCAGAATCCAAAAGGCCTCATGACTTATGGCTCCTCATTCTCAAAGAAAGCTTTGGGCTTGTGTTTCTTGAAGGGGCTCCTTTACCCGCATCCAGCCCCTGTTACATGGCAAACAAATTTTGAAACTAAGAAGCAAGCTTTCAAATGCAGTTTGTGTGCTCTGACATGTGGTTTGCTACTGAATTGTGTGGGAATCAAAGGGAAGCCCCTGAAGATGACCTGACGTATCTCTTAGGATCCCAGACTATATTCATTACAAAAACAACCAACTGAGAGGAAAGGCTGCAGATAGAAATGGCATGAGAAGTTTGGGGGGGGGGGGGATTAGCCAAAGAAGACTTCTCCAAGACATGGAAAATATTTTCAGATCTTTGAGGTGTGACAAAAGATTTCAATATACAAGAGAACTCTAAATTGGGGCCATGACATGGGGAAGGGGGTTCAATCCTTTTCTCCCCACTGCAGTCCTAATGAAAATTGCTTCCCCTCTTAAGCTTCTAACAGCAGCTTCTTGGTGGTGACCACAGCATGGGAGGAAAGGACTAAAACCCTTCCCCCACACACTGCATCCTGATCCTGATCTCCTTCTCCCATGCCTCCTATTCAGATTGAGAAGAAAAGATTCATGGACTTCCAGAAGTAAAGGAACAGCTACGTCTTTTCAGTAATGCCATTGCCTTGATGCTTTGAATTCGAGTGTAATGGTCAGAATGGGTTAATACGCATATATTGTACATTGAGACGCTGCTCAAGAATGAGTCAGATTGTCAAGGGAGAACTTAATTAAAGGTGAACTCTCAAGAAGAAACTGCTGGCTGTCCCTAAGCAATAATTGCTTTGTCAGATGATGACAGGAGTGGGACCGTAAGGTCACTTTTCACTCTCCCAAAGTAGTCATTACATCTGCTAACAGCTGTTGTTATGTTAAAGGCATCATGGCCACACAGCACAAGGTGGTTATTAATGGTCTAATAAAGCCACTGCTTAGTTACAGAATGAATCTGTGTTCTAATGGAAGGGAAACATGTCCTATGCTACAACAGCTACAATATCATTCTTCTCTATTTTGCAATGCTTATAGCTCAGCCAGTGTGGCATTATTTAACATGTGCAAGTAGAGAGAACGTTATGACAGAAATAACACTGAAGATGATCTAATGCTATTTAGACAGCTCTTTAGATCTGGGGCTATTTGTACTGTTGATACAAATATTGTTATATACCTACAAACTCTCAAACCTTGGTCAGGTTTATTTATTTATTTATTTATTACATTTCTATACCGCCCAATAGCTGAAGCTCTCTGGGCGGTTCACAAAAATTAAAACCATAATAAAACAACCAACAGGTTAAAAGCACAAATACAAACTACAGTATAAAAAGCACAACCAGGATAAAACCACGCAGCAAAATTGATATAAGATTAAAATACAGAGTTAGAACAGTAAAATTTAAATTTAAGTTAAAATTAAGTGTTAAAATACTGAGAGAATAAAAAGGTTCTCTATGGAGATGTTTAAACCAAACCTGTCATACAGTATCTGAAGGTGTGACTAACTTAAATCTCATCCATTTCAATGGGCCTACTTTAAGTAGGACTTCCTTGGATTTTTACCCTATGTCTTTAAAGTAATGTATAATTTAATCCTAAAGCTGGATCCTAGCCTACTGAACCACCATGGACTGCATATGCTCAGGCCTCATAGCTCTGTTTAGGTATCTTAAGGAGTAGGTTGTCCGAGATTAGTCACTTGTAGTTGGGAGTTAGTATAAACCCTCTTTGGTCAGGACTTGTAGAAATTCAAGGTGCCTAACTTCCGGTCTTTCTCTGGTCTTTCTACATCCTCCTGCTTAGTCCACTGATTTTGGCATCCCTGTGATGAAGAGAGCATCTCTCAGGTCTAGACGTGGGTGCAGCCACCCATAGACATGGCCCTGAAAACCATCCCTATGGATATATTTGTCCATGGGCTGCAACACTATTATTCAAGTGTCTGTCACTTTCTCTAAATTTTGAGATCTGACATTTCACTGCAGTAATGACAAAGCTGACATAGAGATATTCTGAAACCTGGATAGAAATGATAGACTACAAATTTATAATCTTTCAGTAGCATATTGGATAGCTAACCTACCAAAGAGAAATGTGAAAGCAAAGGAAACTTGATGACACATCCTTAAATAGTGCAAAACACTGGATCACACCTTACATTTCTGCTGAAAGTAAACACATGGGAATGATGTAAAATATAATGAAAGTGCTGACAGATTAATTCTACAGTCAGATATGTGGGCTTCAGGAATGGCAAATCCATCTGCTGTTGGTATCACAAATCATGTTTCTGCGTATCAGATAAAATTATGTTTTTGTGTATCATAGATATCATAGACATAACATGCAAACTGCAGCCTAAAATCTCAGCTGTGAATCTAGCTACATTTTTTAAACTTCTAAGGAGGGGTTGGATTTTGTTAAGAGTTTACCAACATTTGCAAAGTTCTCCACATTCATGACAAAACAAACTTGGTATTTTAAAAAATTAAATGCGGGAGAAACTGAAACTGACAGATTTGCTCATCCAGGGCCAGGGCTTTGAGTTTTTTTGCTTTTAAAAGACTCAGTTTGAATCTTTGCATATTCAATCATGAATTTGCTTTGACTCCTACTCCTCCTTCTCTTTATTTTTTATTTTTTTGACAGGCTCCTTGTCCAGATACATGACAGGCAGGTGAATTGTGGTTCTCTCCATGCTGGGAATAGCTATACCTATTGCATTTGGCTGGTGCAGATGGGTGAGAATTTCATTTTTGATGAGAACTTACCACAATTTGCAAAGTTCTTCAAAGACAAAGAATGTGAGATTTCAGAACCTCACTCACACTTAGGCATGACCATAGTGGAAATATTCTGTCTTCTGGACAAGCCATAACTCTTATAGTAGATGACAATAGATGTACATGAGAATTCAGGAATCCATCCAATCCATCAGTTGGCTGAATTGGTGAGACGAATTTGACCTGTATATCTAATTCAAGATATACAAGTGGCATAGGCAAGACAGTTACACTTCTCAGCCTTCAAATCCTCATGCCTGCCTGAAAGAAAATGCCTTGGATACAGGCCCACTTTTAACTGCAAACGAAAATGGTTATGCAATCACCAAATGATCAGCAGTTATCCAGCTGCAACGTAGGACAGGTACACGTGACTACTTCTGGCTTTAAAAGATTTTGGTGAGCTGGTCACAAGGCTTCGGGGAAATCAGTTTCTTCATAGAGAAATCTGGACTGAACCAGACCCTGCCAGGATGAGTCATGTTGTACTGAGATTCCGCCTCTCCACTTTTAAAGTTTCTCCAGCTGCCAGGTATTTTAAAAGAACAAAACCACCAAGGTACTGTAAGGATGACCATGGATATTCTCATATATGAAATGAAAAGGTGAAGGGATGGTTTCTTTTCTAACACTATTCACTTAGGCCTTAGATAGACCTAAGGTTTATCCCGGGTTTGTCCTGGGAGTCATCTCTGTTCATGTAAATGACACACAGGATATCCCGGGAGAAGGCAGGGACAACCCCAGGATAAACCTTAGGTCTAGCTAAGGCCTGAGTAGTTGCCTTTAAAATCAAGAATGACTTTATTTTATCTTATTTCCATTTTACTGTAGATAGTTAGCTCTGTAAGGCAGGGTTATCCTCTGTGTGCATACAGGCATCTTATACCCTGCTGACAATTATTGAGACCAGATTAAATATTGTCCAGTGTTAAGACCATATCTTATACTGGACAACGTTATTATACAGTGCCAGTTATAGCATGAGAACACAATATTGCTTTGGTTAAAGAAGGTTGTTATGATTCAGGCCTTAGCTAGACCTAAGGTTTATCCCAGGATCGTCCCTGCCTGCTCCCGGGATATCCTGTGTGTCATTTACATGAACAGGGATGATCCCAGGATAAACTTTAGGTCTAGCTAAGGCCTCTGTCTACACTTCACTGCAATGTAGATCTCACTACATCTAATTTGAACAAATAACAGATCAGGGTGGGAAAGAGAAATATATATGAGGATCAAGATACATTTAATTAGCATTTTAGCCAGGCAATTGGTTCAACGTCCCTGCCACACTTTATCCTTTGTGAGACATTCATTCAAGTCAAATTCAGTGGGCTGTGCAGCCTCCAGCACCATTTCCCATCTATTCTGGAGGGTCTCCCAACCTTCCAGAGCAGATTTACAGTGGAGCAAAGGGTCTGCACAGGGCTTGGGAAATCAGTGGCAATTGTCCCTTCTGACAATCTGCCAGTGTAAATGCCCTGCTGGACCAGAAGCCTCCTGCAGATGAAAGGAGCTCTTCGATCCATGGGTAGGCAGTCTCTGAATTAAAGAAATTGGCAATAGTGCAATATCCAGCTTCCATATCATGGATTCCAAGTCTACAACCACCGTCCTGCACACATTTTTAAAAGGCTGGATAAAGTGCGCTCCAGCATGTAAGGAGTACTTAGCTGAAAAGAGTGAATTTGCAATTGACTAGTCTTTGAAAGCAAAGGTAGAGAATTCCTTTGTCAGTCAACCAATCAAGACAGGTAACTGGTTGTGACAAGGAGATTATGTAATGGATAGGCCAGTGTCCTATCAATATTCAAGGCTATTTCTAAGTTTTAGAAATATACAAGTGTATGCCTCATTTTACCCAGTACATGAATATAAACTAATTTCCACAAAACAAGCTGTGACTTTGCTCTGATAAGTGGTAAACAGTTACTAACTCTGGCTTCCCGCTTCTCTAAAGATGTTTCTTGACAATACCACTAGAAGAAATGGTAGCAGAAAGAACACCCTCATGAAAGGGATGGTTCCCGCTGCAGGTGTTTTGAACTACCAGCCCTAGATAGGCAAAACAAAAGCTCCATCCAAGTCTATCCATATGTACTGCTAATCCTCCTAGATCATGTGGACTAGCAGTGATTGGAAAGCAAAATAGCCCCTGCCCGAACATGCGGGTTATAGTTAATCTTACATTGATTTAGAATATCAATCAGCCTTCACAATTCAAGCCTCAAAGGACCTGTCTGTAATAAGATTGTATAATGTAAGAACAGTGCCTAAAAATATGTTCATTGAGTCTGATTAAACTAACTAGTGGCCACTTACAGTGCTTCTCACTGAAATAGTAAACTTCTATCTTGAAATACTTCAGATTGGAAGTGTATGTTCATATGATGGAATGCTTTTTGATATGATCCACCTCTTCCTCCTTCTCCTCCTCATAACTAGCATGTCAGGGAGAAAGCTAGGCTACAATCTTTCTCATTGACCCAGTTTTCTATAGGGAAAGATTTTTGATCTTTTTATAATGGAAAAGCATTCTGTCATGTAATCCCCCACTTCTGGTCTGGGTTTTGGCACAAACCAGAACTGGGTGTACTATTTTAGTGAGAATTAGGCCATAGCCTGACTGCAAGTGGGTCTGATTTACCTCCTCAGGCGTAGCTCATTCAATGGGCAACTCATACATTCTGTGTTACAGCAGGGTATTTCTTTTCATTTCTTTTTGGGCTTTGTTTTCCAAAACAGATGAAAAAGGCACAAAATGTACAAGAGAAGGGAGTGTGTCTTGCTTGACAGAATGATAAATAATGCAACCTTATTGCAAGTCACCACATCCCAGAACTTCCACACCCTCCCATGCTTTCTCTCCTCTTTATTCAACTCTTGGGACACTCAACTAAAACTGATATCCTAAGCATACATACTTGGAAGCAAACTCCACTGGAATAAATGAGACTTTTGCCTAAGTGAAAATGGTTCCAAACAGGGCATAAGTCATATATAAATGCACAGCTACCAATAAAACACCCAGCAGTTCTTACCCTCCATTAAAAGTTCTTTTAAAAATGCATTGTTAAAAGCCTTCTTGCTGACTAGTAGCTCAACAGCACAAAGTGTATGCATGGATCTGTAAGACTGGTTTATTTCATCCTCCGCTCTCAGAATTTACAGTGGTAATATAAATTTAAATACATGTTTTACAATGATTGTGCATAGCTGGCAGTAAAGCCAGCTTTGTCAGATTACAGTCGCAGATTTTTATTTTTTTTAATCAGTTGAAGTGTAACTGATCGTGCCACTATCTTGTAAGGAAACACTGTATTAAATGGAACGGCTTTTCCTTCCTGATACTGGTCCTAGAACACTTCCAACTTTCACTGATTATTTTAAAGGGTGCTCTTTGAAATAAAAAGGAGGCCAACAACAACAAAAACACTCAATCCCACACTGTTCTTAAGGTGGTCAGAGACAAGTATTCAAAGCATCATTATTTGCTATTAGGGATGGATTTTTCAAAGGGAAGATTTAAGCAGACAGAATTTCAGTTGCACAGTAGAGCTATTCTGGAATATTCCCTAAATGGACTAGAAGTATACCTACACTTCAACTTTTAAATCACATTATAATCCATTTCACTAAGATGGTCTCCCTAAAGCGCCCTGGAGATGGTTTCCTTCAATAAAAGCTTATGAAGTCACTGAGAATTCCTTGTAAGAGAGCTTTGTTGCCTTCAAAGAACAACGCATCTCATGGGTCCTTGCTTATTGGAATGCATGACAACAAGAACCACCACAACATTTTCCTTCACAAAATGGAAGTCTTGTCCAAGGAGAATAAATAGGAAAGCAAATTTGCACAAGGGATGCAGTAAAGGATTATGAGGAGCATATATCTGTCAAGGTCAACAACTTGGGACCAGGATATCTGAGAGAGTGCCTTCTCCCTTACCAACCTGACTGATCACTGAGGTCACCAGAGGTGGATATATATGGACCTATGGCCCAACTGAAGTCTACCTAGAGAAGACTCCTTTCCTATCTCTCCCCCAGCAGGCACCAGCACTGCATTGTTTTCAGTGCCTGAAAACAGCTCTTCTCCAGGAAGCCCTCCTTGATTGACTAGCCTCAGTGTTATTGACACTCTGTTTTTTAAAAGAATAATTTTAATATCACGTTTCATTCTTTTTATCTTTTGTTCATTTCATCTCTTGTTGTTCACTGCTCTGGGATCTGTTTAGATGTGGAGCAATATACAAATGTTGTAAATACACAAACAAACAGGCAATAAAAATGTAAATACATCAAAAGCAGGATATTGGATAGGGAGGTGATTAGACCATTGGGTGATGGTAGATGGATCATTGGTTCTACCTTGAAAGGCGAACTAAATAACTACAAAAAATAAAATTGACAAAGAAGTTAAAGGAGTGGTAAAGGGAGAAAAGGAGACTGCAGAAGCTGAATAGATTCTTTGCATCTGTCTTCACTGCAGAAGATGTAGGGCAGATATGAGTGCCTAAATTGATATTTCTAGGAAGGGAGCCTGAGCAAATAGTGGCAACAAGAGATGGTGTTCTAGACCTTACTGACAAAGTGAAAACAAACTAATCACTGGCAAATGACCTAAATCACAGGCAGCAAATTATTCAGGGTAGTTAAAACAAAAAGGCATAGCGGAGAGCTCCAAAAGGATATCTCTGAATGGGGGGAATGAGCATTTAAATGGCAAAAGTGATTCAATGTAAGTAAATTTAAATTGCTGCACATTGAGGGGAAATCCTAACCAGATATACATGATGGGATCTGAGTTTGCTGTGACTGGCTAGAAAAGGGTTCTCAGCGGTGGATTGCACAATGAAACTGCTGACCAGTGGGCACGATCTTAATGCCTTAATACAAATTGATGGCGTGTACAATTCTGGTCACAGTACCTCAAAAGGGATATTGTAAAGCTGGAAAAGGTACAGAAAAGGGCAATTAAAATGATCAAAGGTCTGATTACCAATAAAATTCAAGCCTGTATTTTTTTAAAAAACAAACAAACCACCAGTTCCTTATTGGTTATTCTGTTTAGCAAAATAAGAAATATTATTCGCTATACATACAAAATTAGGGACGGTGTCTAGCCAATTTAGATCTGTGAAAACAGACAAATATGTGATTACTTATTACCCTAGGCAAACAATTCCAACCCAGCTAAAGGTTCTATGGGTCTCTCCTTTCAGGACAGACAATACTCAGCTAGACAGACCAATTCCTGGAGGAGACGGGTATCAATGGCTACTAGTCCTGAGGGCTATGTGCCATCTCCAGTATCAGATGCAGTAGGAGGGTGCTGTTGCACTCAAGCCCTGCTTTGGGTTCCTAGCTGGTTGGCCACTGTGTCAAGAGAATACTGGACTAGATGGACCCATGGTGTGATCCAGCATGGCACTTATGTTCTAATGTTCTTACTGTATGATTCATTACAAAGTAGCTCTCATGTTACTTATGTTTCCATGATGTTTCTTTTTTTATTTACTTATCTGAAATTATTGTTTGGTCGCCCTTGGTTTACCCTTGGTTTAAGGGTAAAACGCTCTCAAGGCAGCATGCTCCCTAAGCTCTAAATTCAGTCCAGTTTGTCAACATCTTCATTGTAACTGGACAGTTTAAGACTGGGCAAAGCTCTTCAACTAAGCCTTGGCATAGTTGGGGGGAGGTGTACTATATGTCTTTCTTGAACTCATTCTAAACTACATGAAGTGGCAATCATTCTCTATAAACACATAGTCTCTGCCTATATTCCCTCCTACTTGATTTATCCTAGTCTTGTATAAACAAGAGAAACAACAGCAAGGATTACTTCACTTACATCAATAGCACTTGCTCGGCAACAGCTGTTCAAACATTTGTTAAATCACTTCACAGCAAATAACATCACAGTGCCGCGTGGCTGTTCCTCTCTTAATCTTAACCATAACACTATTTAACATAAACTGGGAGGCATATGCTGCACACAAGCTGTAGGGAAGAAGGTCTCACCTTTTTCTATGACATCATTAAGTGGCTCCTCAAGGGAATGGCATGCCTGAACCTCCTAAATGGGCATGATCTTCAGCCATCTCCAGACTTATGGGGGATGGAGCTATGAAATGATAAGAAGTGCTGTCATTTAGCTACAATCATAAAATACATCTATGGGGAAGGGCTGCAGCTCAGCAGTATAGAACATGCCTCACATTTAAAAGATTCCAGGTTCAATCCCTGGCATCTCCATGAACCCCAGAGAGCCATTGTTAGTCAATGAGGCTGTTCACACAAGGCACTAACCCACCCTCAGTGGTTGAATGTGGGTTATGAACTGTGGGTTGTTTGTTAAACTGCGGGTTATCATGTTGTCTGAACACAGACAGAGTGGCTTGTTAAACATGCAGTGTGGCTTATTTTTCTCAACAAGCCACCTTAAGAATGCATGGTTTGCTGTTGGGTTATTCAGGGTGGTTAGCAAGCCACACTGCATGATTAACAAACCTATATACACACCAGTTGCTAGGGAACATGGGTGGGAGGGTGCTGTTGCACCGTGTCCTGCTTGTGAGTCCTTGGTCAACAGCTGGTTGGCCACTGTATGAACAAAGTTCTGGACTAGATGGACCCTTGGACTGATCCAGCATGGCTCCTCTCATGTTCTTATGTTCAATCCAGCTGCATTCAGACAACACAAAATCCCACAGTTCAACAAATAAGCCACGGTTCAAAACAACCTACACTCAACCACTGAGCCTCTTGGGTGAACAGCCCCTATGTGTAAATAATGAACTAAATAGACGAGAGGTCTCACTTGATATAAGGCAGCTCCTGACTATTTATTTGCATTTATCTTTCCTGAAGGCTGAGTCTGGATGCATTTTATCTTATATTTTTGAATATAAAGTACACCCAACTTTCAGTAACAATAAGGTTACAACAATCTTTAACCCAGGCACTGAATATCAACCTGCATCATAGAACATTTAAAATTTGGCTGGTCTTTACAAGCAAGGAATCCATAACTATGGCGCAATCACAAAGAAATTCTTTGTTTTCCCATGTTATGCTGAAAGTGATCATGGGGGTTGGAAAAGATGCCACCTCATTCATGGGAATTGTTGCTGCCCATATCTAAAATCGACCAGTGCACTCAATAGAGTTATCCACATGAGTGCACACCTAGGGGACTGTTTACACATGGGGAAAGCCCCCACACTAGCTGTGGATCTGCGCCCTGTCTGTTAGACAATGCAGGTGCAGGTTCACAACCACCATGGGGCATCCCTGCGATGCTGCATTTTTTAAAAGTCAGGGATTTACCCTGACTTTTTCAAAGGGAGCGATGTCAACAAAGCGCTTCTGCCATGCAACATTGCTCTGCGGCCAACCTCGGGCCAACCCGGGGGTGGAGCTTGGTGGAAGGTGACCAGCATTTGGTCACCTTCAACCAGGAAGAGGGCTAGGGGGTGGCTCCAGGACCCAGATGGCCACCCAGAACCCCCATGCTTCCTCCTCACTGTTCGGATTACCTGTCGCCACCCCAGGAGAGGGAAAGCACAGGGTTGAGGGAGACGGTGTTAAACTGGCACCGTGAAAACAGCCCCCTAAAGACAATCAGGTTTGCATGGAAAACAACAAATTGTGTGAACCAGCCCTTACAAACTGTGATTGCAATACTAATGTAATTACTAATTTCCATATGGTTACGGCAAACCATTGTCTGTTTCTCAGTTACTTGATGCTTTCTCATTTGTGAAATGAATGGAAGGGTGTTATCTAAACTGTACAGTTATAAACCAATTAACATCAACTAGTGATGACAAAAAATCACCTGTGTGTGAATATAATGTGATTCCTTTAGCATTGTGGTGACAGATCATAGCACTGTAAAGTAATGTTTATAGCAATAATATGTAATGTCATCTCAAGGCTCGTGGGTTTCGTAGTTTATCCATTCAAGCTTGATAATTAAAATGATCATAGCAACTTTTACAAGGCAATTACCAGTGAGACTAATATCTGGTAACTGACATATCTAATTATGGAAGCTGAGGTGTATCTCTTTCTTCCTTTCAGAATAATGCATTGTTAGCAGATGCTCATGTCTCTTTAGGTCTGTGTTGAAAGTAAAACTTTTCATCAGTTTAAAAATTTGATTCTATAGAATCCTAACTGTTGAGCTAATTCACCAAAATATTTACTTCTAGAACCACAGGGCTGAAATCCAGCCTACCCTCTCTATAGAATAGCACTCATTACATTGATAATGTGTCACAAGACTAAAGCAACAGTGAATTGGGTATCCCATGCCAAAGGAAGAGTTTAACAAAGCAATACCAATTTGTTCAGGGACAAAACTTGGTGGTAGAGCACATGAAACTTCTACAACAGGGGCGGGGAACTTGCGCCCCTCTAGATGTTGTTGGACTACAACTCCAGTCATCCCTGACCACTGGCCATGCTGATTCAGGCTTATGGGAAGTCAAACAACGTCTGAAGGGCCAAAGATTCCCTATCCCTGCACTGTAAAGCTCCAAGTTCAGTTTCTGGCATCTGCCATTAAGGAGTCAGTTTCCAGTCATGGAGAACCACTAGGAGTGGGAGTAGAGACTACTAGGCTAGGAAGATAATGGGTCTGACTCTGTAAAAGCAAAGTGGTGATTTGCAAGAAAAGACAATCCACACAGTCTGGCACTCATATTCCCTTTCAGCCCTGCAGCCGGGTAACTAGCCAACATAACTACAGGCAAGGTTTCCAATCCTTTCCATTAGGGATGTGCTCCGCTTCTAATCGGACCGGTGAATTAGAAGCAGAGCGGGGTGCTTCGCCTCCCCTTAAAGCGGAAGCGAAGAGGATTGGGGGGCCGGCGGAGCGTGGCGAAGAGGATTGAGGTGAAGGCGGATCCTTTGCCTCGATCCGGAGCTCCGCAAGAAAGGTAAGTGGGGTTTACCGGGCCCTGCCGCTGTCGCTGTCGCCCATGCGGCGACAGCGGCAGGGCCCGGTAAACCCCCCCTCCCTCCTCTCCCTTACCTGCATCCGTCCGCGGTCCCTCGGCAAGATGCAGAAGTATCACAAGATATGCAGCTAAATAAAAGAATCCATGAAATGAGTTGTTTGAGAAATATGACTGGAATCATGGGTCTTCTCTTAAAGCATATAATCATTCTCATACCTTACCAACAGGTATAGTCATGTAATGGCAGCAACTTGCAAAACTACATCCACATCTTTAAAATGTTACAGGAGAAACAATCATAAGTAACATCTATATGTGTTCAGGGCTGGTTCATGTGCCTTTCCTTTGGCAGTCCTGAACATCCTTGGATACATACTAGCATGGGGTGGGGTGGGGGAACCCAGTAATGCCTAAAGGCAGCAATGATTCCCATGATCACAGTAGTTAGAGAAAATACTGCTGCAATCATGAAAACTGCTGCTCTCTGTAACTATGTACCACTGGCTCACATGTTAGCTTTCTGCATGTATGGGGAAAAGGATAAGTCAGGCCTGTTTGCTGGTAGAAGAAGAGGACAACCTTGAACCTGTCTTCATTTAATTTTTTGGACAAAGATAATAGTTTTAGATGTTGTTGTGAGACTTGCTTTTTATTTTATTTTATTATGAGATTTGCTAGTTTTAGACACCAAGTGAATTTGTGGAGTTCAAGAACATAACAAATCAAAATAATGTGGCTGATGGAGAGGTTGTGCAATTAAATCCACAGATGGAAGAAAACAGCAAGAAAAACAACAACAACTAAGAAGCATGCAAATGCATTTTCTTTGTCAGCCCAAAGGAGATGCAAGACTGTCCAAGTGTTGTATTCATTAGATTTTTATCTTGCATTTTAAGATGCCTATCTAAAAAGGAACATTCTTTTTCAGTCTCTAGTTTGCATGGCTCTGGCAATCTTCATTCAAAACATATGCAAATATGAAATAGGTTACTGTTAGAGTTTTGAAGAGACATCACCTAAGTCATTTACACAAATGAATCTGTTAGCAGTGTGTTTGAATTATGTCTTTATTTGAATTACAGGGGGGGAAAGGACACTCCTTGTTCTTTACCTTCAGGGCTAGTGTTCTTCAGGGATGATTTATTTTTAATTGCAGCCCATATTTGAATCTTTTTCCCAAGCTTAATTCATAAAAAGTCACGGTCAAAAACAGGATAACAAAGTGCCAACATTTCTCCTCTTAAAGAGCCTTAAAGTTGTTTTAACAAGAATCATATATATATCATTGAAGTTACTTTAAAGCTACACATTGACCCTGGTTCTATATATAAGCCTGCTCCCCATTTCTCCCTCAGGAGAGGTGCAAGGAGGGGACAGAAAACATCTAATAGAAGCACCTGCTTCTACCACAGTTTGTTGTTTTGTCTGAACTGGGGACAGAAGTTAGTTTTAACTGTGGTTTATCCCAGGGTGGGCAACTTGTGACCTTTCTGAGGTTGGTGTATTGTAACTCCCATCATCCTTCACTATTGGCTATGCTGGCTAGGTTGCAAGGTGTTGAAGTCAACAGCATCTAGATGGCCACAAGTTACCTACCCTTGGTTTATCTGAACAAGCTAAGATCATAAGCAATTGTTTGAGGTTGGTTTGTTCAAAAAACCATAGTTAAGATTAACCATGATTTGCCCCAGTTTGGACACAGTGAGAAATCAGTTTCAAGAGCTAGTTGAAAATGGAAGTGAACCAGGAATGCAGAACCTCTGGTCCAGAAGCCAAATTTGTTCTTCTCAGGGTCCCAAACCATCCCTTTGGGGTTCTCTATATGGCCATGCCCCCTTCCTTTGGTCCCACCCCTTTCACCCAACCACCAATCATTTCAACCTTTTCCTCCATTCCAAAAGGTTGAAATGCCTCTCCTAAAGTTTGGTTACTGTTAGTAAGTGTTTTAAACTAAAATATGCTGATATTTTGGCCTCGCTCCTTCTGCCTTCAGCCCCGCCCACCACTGGAATGTGGCCCCTGAGGGCTTCTCTGAAATGGAATTCAGCCCTCGGTCTGAAAGAGATTAAACACCTCTGCACTAAATAATGATTTGGCATCACATTTAAATCCTGATTATCTTATAATAATTTCGCACAACTTCAAAAGCATCTCTCTTGAATGTTTCAAAACCCTCATATTAGTCGAAATGCATCTGTGAGTGAACAAAAACAAAGACTGGACTGAATTATCCACGCTACCTTCTTGGCAATGGGGGCCAGTTCAGTTAATGGCTTAAAAACTATCCCATCGTATGCCATTTTGAAGACTGCTGCTTCATTCATTTGCCAATCACTCAACTTCAGCGAAGTTCAAAGAGGCTATATAGTCTGCAGTGGTGTAGAATTGCTATCTGTAATAAAGATAGCATGTACATCTTTACATTCCCCAAGGCTAGAGGAAAGAAACAGCTGGCATGCAGGAGGATAGTCAAGTGTTTGTTTCATCACCATCCAGGTTGAAACTCGGGTTTACTGCATCAGTATTCAACATATTTTGACAGCTTTTGTAAATGTGGGTTAATTTGGAAGCTAGGACCCTATGCACACATTACTTTAAAAACATATTTAGTACTTACATCATTTTTTCTTTTTCTTCCCCGCCCCCCCACTCTAGAATCTAGAGTAAGCACAGGAACTACTATCTAAATTGGGACCCTAGTGTGGTGTTGGTGGGGGGAGAAGAGTTAAAGCAGCAGAGGCAAGTGCTGCCTCCAAGCCAGAGTCCTGATCCAGAAACCTCTGTGCTTACTCTAGAGTAAAAAAAGGGAACTCCTAGGCCATAGCTAGACCTAAGGTTTATCCCTCGATCGTCCAGGGGTCAAACCTGTTCATCTAGGTGACACACAGGGGATCCAGTGCTCAGACAGGGGCGAACCCTGGATGATCTCAGGATAAACCTTAGGTCTAGCGGTGGCCCTAGTTACATCTTTAAAGTAATGTGTGCTTTGGTCCTAGTTGCATGCTGCCGCAAACACACCACTACATGCCAGTTTGGCTGTAAGAACGGAACCACACTGGCAGTAATATAGACACATAATGTTAAATATCAGTATATGCACTAACGTAATCAACCTGCCATACAAGCAAGCTTGTATAAATAATGCATTTGATTTATATGAATACAAATGCCACGTTTTACACAGAGACACATACCCCTCGCATGAATTTGCCCAGTTAAAGGTTAAAATCTCTATATAATGCAACACTTTATTTGTGGGCCTTGGTGATATGATGCACCGGTTAATGAATGGCTGCATTTTTACAAACATAAACTATCTTTATATAACTGATTGAAAACAAGATTACAAAAATGAACCCTTGGAACATTCAATTTGGGAAAGTGAACAGAGCCCTTCCACAAGTATTTTGGTCTTGGAGGAGTTTTAAATTTTTTTAATCAACTTCTTTTTAATAATGTCTAATGTATTCTAAGTCTTTAAGAAATGTCAAGAATGCCATTCACTGAGATGGTCAGCCCAGCCCAGTAATTAAAAGTGGGTTTCAAAGCAGCTCTGAAGAAATGGTCAAAGTTTGCTTTTGCAAATCTCAAACATTTGTTGCTCTTCCTTTCATTGTCTGATTCTGGTGCGGCTGACCTGTCATTTATTTAAATACCGAGGCCATATTTCCTTTCATAACTCCAATTTGGAGTTTAAAAGGCATGATTACAGGCGCTTCTGAAACCTGAATGTTGCCTATTCATGTTCTTTTGTAGAATTAGTTGGCTGGTCAGTTACATATTCTGGATGGTCCATTTATTTATTATTGCATTTATATCCTGCCTTTTTTCCTCCAAGGAACCCAAGGCAGTGTACATAATCCTCTTCCTCCTCCATTTTATCCTCACAACAACCCTGTGAGGTAGGTTGGGCTGAGAGGTTGTGACTGGCCCAAAGTCACCCAGTGGGCTTCCATGGCCAAGTGGGGACTAGAACCTGGATCTCCTGACTCACTTTAGCCACTACAACACACTGCTAAAGAGTTAACACCAAATTTGCTAAAGAGTTAACACCAAATTTCACTGAAACAAGCTCCAAAATGTATTTGGAGGTTCCCATTTTGCTAAAAGATTTGGGGACTATTAAGGCAAGCTAAAAGAATGTTGATGACTAGTGGCATTATTTGGAGAAAGGTGCATTATTATTATTATTATTATTATTATTATTATTATTATTATTAATTTATATAGCACCATCAATGTACATTATTGACATAATTTTTTTAAAGACTTATTGACATAATTCTGTGTCAATGCCATCGGCATTCTTGTGTTCCTGCCTGGAGCTGTATATTTTATGGTCAAAGCTGGACCAAGACATTTTGCTGCCTGAGGCAAATAACAAGATGATCTCCTGCTCCATTCCACATACAAAAGGTGACAGGATTGGCAGCTGAATCTTCAAGGATGGCATCCTTTACCACACCTGAGGGCAGCTGGCTACTTTAGTGGTGTAGGACAGGACAGGTGGCACACACAGCTCTGTCTTCTAAGAGAGAAGAGTAAGTGGGGAGCTCAGGAGGAGCAGGTGCGGGCTGCCACCTCTGCCATCCAATATCTGCCTAACAGTAGAAGAGGTTTCCAGCAGTTCTTTAAAAAATAATAATCAAACAATGAAAAGGGAGGAAAGCAAATATTGCATGGGTCATTTGGACTCATTATTCTTGAGATTTCCTGCAATGCACATTTACCTGCAACAAATGCAAGTAATTTCCCAAGTATTTTTTCTGCATCAGGGGAAAGTTTGCATTGTTTGAGAATTTGACTATTGTGCTGTATAAAAATGTAATACATACATTATGTACCTTGTTGTGAGGAACATGAGACCGTGGAAGGAGCAACACGTTTCTATTGCCCGGAAGGATTGGAATTATCAAGAGGAGGGAACTCCCTTCCCAAGGAGGCTACGCTGGCTCCCTTGTGCTGCACTTTCAGAGGCAGGCAAAACCTTTTTTTGTTCTGGCAGGCTTTTGGAACTGAGAAATGGGTGCAGCTGGCACACTAGCTGTAACTGTGCAAATGCCCTCCTGGCCACTGCCAAAACCTGGGCATCGAAGCTCAGGGCTGAATCTAGGAGTACACCCAAGCTGCGAACTTATGTCTTCAGGGGAAGTGTTACCCCATCCAGCACAAGTTGAATCCCTCTTCCCTGATCTGCCTTTCGACTGACCAAGAGCACCTCTGTCTTGTCAGAACTAAGCTAAATGCATATAAAGGTGGTTTTTAATTTGTTCTAAAGCTCTGCACTTAAACAGTGTAGGCTTCATCTAGTCCAGCATAGGGATGGACAAGAATCTTATTTCTGTTTATCAATCACGCAAACATTTCCCATTTACAATCCCAAATGCAAACACAAGCAGGAGTAGAAATGCATACTGTTCCTACTGAAACAAGTAAAAAAACAAAAAAACAAAAACAGGTCAAAAACAGGAGCAAGCTGAAATGTGCTTCAAAGTGATTTTCAAAGAATTTTGGTGAGCTTGAAAATCACTGGTTTTCCCATCTTTAGTCCACCATGATTACAGTGCCTGGATACAGGCTTAACAGAGCCTGAAGTATGGGTGCAATGAAACCATTTCTACAAGCTCAGTTTGCAATCCTTGTCCAAGCAGTGGGGAAGGTTGGATGGGGATAGCAACTGTGCAAACATGCACACAAACCCCATTCCCTGTACCATCCTAGCATTCTGAATGTCCATGTATGCACATGCTACAGGGAAGGAGGGAAGCAGGGCTCTGTTATGTTCTGTGAGGATTGCCCCATGCATGATTTCTGCTCCACAGTATGGACAGGACAGACCCTTTTGTGTTAAAAACAGAGATGACTGCAGAAGAGCAATGCTAACTGCATTTGGGTTGGAATCTAGGTGTTTGCTTCATCTCTTTGCCCCCTTTTGTTATTTTTGGAAGGACGAGCACTTTTAACTGCCCAAACTGGAAGCGTTTGTGCAACGGATGGACAGGTTCCCTGAGAAATAACCTTCATTCATGGGTAAACACTCACCCTCCACAAATGTCACAGGGAGACAGCAGCAGCTTCGGGACATTTCATAACAATCCTGTCAGTGTTCGTGCCCTTGGCTGTGGCACAAAAAAGGCACATTGTAAGCTGTGGCCAAAACACTGTCAGTTTAAACAGATCTCAATAATTATCTGAGCTCTGAACTTTCCATGAATGAATGAGACTGCCGGCAGACTCAATTAGAATCCTGTTTTTGTCATGCTAAATTTTGGAAACTGAGTAGAGACCACCATGGCAAAAATTATAAAATTAATTAATTGCATATAACAAAATGGGGGGGGGGGGCGTGTAGAACAAGGGAGGCTTTACGGCTAAATTCCCAGAATGAAGTCTGGCAGAAAAGCAACAACTAATGCATGCATGATTGTTTCTAAATGACACCTACATGCTAATCCAGATCACAACTGGATATCTAGGATGATAAATACTTCTGGCAGTCAAATCACATTATAAAATATAATCTCTAAGCAACATACAAAATCAAATATAAAAGAAGGCAATTAACAATAAGTTCCAAATCCAACATAAAAGGATACAAAAGTAAAAGTCAATTAGGGTACAATCTTATGCATGTGTAGACAGGAAAAAAACACCATGCTGACTGGGTAATGCTGGACATTTTTTCTGTCTAAACACAAAACTAGTCTTAAAATACATACCATAATGGCTTATCTATGTACTTGGATACCCGTTCAGAGTTTCATAGTATTAAAAAAAAAGTGTTTGCCTTGCTAATGGCTTGGCTTACTATGATGTATGTGAGTGGCCACGTGTGTGAGTGGCATATGTGTGTATTAGAGAGATAGTCATTAAAAATACACACAAATTTCACAGGCTACCACCTTTAAATATTAATTCAGGTTGCACCATGTTTTGGGATATATTTCTCATATCAGTGAAGAGCCCAAGGGAGGAGGGAAAAGCGATGCAAATGGATGGCGATGAAATGGCACTAAGTTCCTGGGATGATCAACAGCACAAGAATAGGATGACTAAGATTGATAACCAATGGTAAAGTCAGGCTTCATCTGGAAATGAGATATATCTTGTTCAATGGTAGAAACTGAAAAGGAAACAGATGTGTAATTGCTTTAGAAGCATAAAGCAGGCATTGCAATGTGGCACATATTAGCATCTCTACCTATAAAGCAGAAAGTATGTGTGTGTCATGTATGTCCTGAAATGTTTACCCACTTCCCCATATAGTACTGCCTTAATGGTGTTCACACAGACAGCGTCTTCATGTACATGGATCAGGAAAAAAATCTAAAAACATGAATTTGGGGGTTTTAAGTATTTTTAAAGAATTTAATTTAAAAACCTAGGTTTTCGCCTACAATTCCCAGCATGCCTTGGGTGGGAGGCCAGACTTACTGGCCTTTGGCAACCATTGTGATTCCTAAGCTCAGTCTCAAAGTGTCAACCCAATTCCACGTAAAAGGAAACAACCCACATAAATGGGCTGCATCCATTTGCAGTGCCTCCTCCCACCTGCCATAAGTGGTTTTAAAATTATAACTAGATACAACAGCATGTCTTTGAGAGGCTGAACTCTGGACATGCTCAAAGGCAGCCCATCCTGATTTCAGTTTTCTCAGAAACTGAGGGAAGCACATGTGCAGCCTTCATCCTTCAGAGAGAGGGAGGGAAGGAGGAAAGAGAAGCAGTCTGTGCATGCCCAGAAACAGGCTTGATGAAGGGGGGCAAGTATCCGGCCCAGTCCTGGCCCTTCAGTATATGCTCCTGATGAAGCACTTCGTGGGTGAGAAGTGTGGGCTGAGGCAGTCCCAGCAGGACTTGGCCAAAGTTGTGCGTGTCCACTGACAGCCACTTACCTCCCCTCCTTGGCGATGCTACTCCTGGATGCTCTGTCAAGGAGCTGCATCAGCCACGAGAGGAGGAAAGTGCCTTTCAGAGGACATGGGCACCTGAGGGCCACTAAAGGCATGCTGGGAGGTGTAGTACTGGCATCACTATCTCTCAGTCCTAACTCAGCCCCCACTAACTGATTTTCCCCAACTGCCACTAACTCCGCTCACCATTCCATTCTAGCCTTAGCTGTCAGTCATTCCTCCATTCACTCTTCTGTTTCAATAGCCTTGGGTTAGAGAAGAGATTTATCAGGCTGTGGCAGCCATCATCTGGAAATGGCTCGCCATCTTGGGCCTGAAGGGAGAGCGCCTGGGTTGGCTGCCTCAGTTTCTAGGCTCCATCGGAAACAGAAGGGAAGGAGGTCGCAACTCTGAGCAAAAGGCATGCTGGGACTTGTTTTCTGTGGCAGCAAGGAAAATCATGATGACAGCTTCAAGACGGCCCTGGGCAGGCATTGAGGGTGAGAGAAAGAGAAAAAAAAACTAATTTAATTTGTTTTAAAATTACGTCACAGGCCTAGTTCAGGCCTACTTTGCAGGGTTGTCATGAGGGTAAGAGAGGGAGGGAATGAATTTAATTTGTTTAAAGGTTAACTCACAGGCCTAACACCGGCCTGCTACTATTAAGACTGATCTCATCCGGCAGGCCTATCCAGTGTAATTTTAGAGTGTTTTTAAAATGATTTTAGGATGTTTTAACAATGTATACTATGTTTTAATTCAGTTTTATGTATTTATATTTACTGTTGTTCCCTGCCTCGATCTGATAATAATAATAATAATAATAATCCATCCCACTGCTCCAATCTCTCCAGTCCTGTAGATATACTGTAAAGGTAATCATGCACATGCACCCTATTATTTTCTTATGACGAAATAGTGCTTGTAATTCTGCACAGTTACTTACACACAGCACGATTTAAATCAATGGGATTTATGCATGTAAAACTGCATATTCAATAAAGTTTCAGATTTGTTTGTTCAAAGTATGCAAGATCAACGTAATTAGGGTAATGAAACTAGGAGAATAGCTAATAAACCATTACACATTTAAAATCTATTTTAAGAAGTAATAGGTTTAGATCTCTATATTTTATTTGCATGTTGTATGCAAATAGTTTTAAATGTTCTCACTGAAAATCCATGCCATATAGTAAAAAAGGAAGCTATTAACAATTCAGTAAAGATTATTGAAAATATAATGGGCTCCATCCAAGATGACATGAACAGACTTCTGCTTGAGCAAGAGGACTTCCCCTTCCTCTCTTGCAAGGCACTGCAGGGGGGAGAGAATCAATTTCATCTGCACTGTCTGTTACACTGATGGATGGGTACCTTTGGATACAACCCAAAATGTATTCACATTACTTTTTTCCAGGTGGTAGCTACAGAGTCCCCTGGATTAGCTACTTCTCTTTGCAGATACTATTAAAATTAACTCGTACTCTTTCCCTCTTATTAGAATTCTACCAGAAAGTTTGCAAGTCTTATTATACCATTCCGGGGGGCAGAGAAACAGTTTGGGGTCTCTTAATTCCATATGTAGGAGAACCCTGGATTGAACAGATCTTTTATTCACCACCAGAAGAGGGCAAGCAAATAATAAAGACCCTTGCCATTTAGCATGACATTGGATTTCATTTACAAACAGAATACATTGTCATGTTTTGGGCGTAGGGTTTTGTGTGTTTGGCTTGACTGCGTTTCAATCTCTAAGTGCTAGAGTCTAACAAGCGACAACACCAGAGGTAAAACTTATAACTGGGAAGAGGGGATAAGGAGGTAAATGATTTATCATATATAGCACAATCTTATGCACACTTATCAGAGAGTGAATCCCATTAAACTCAGTGGGACTTACTTCTGAGAGGGATATGTATAGTATTGCAGCCATTAAAGATCCTAATCTGATAGATACAAGCCTTAGGAAACAATTTTACATTTTATCTCAGAAGTACTCAACAAGTCAGATTGTGGATTTAAAAAACTGTCGGTGAGCGCAAGAGGGAAATCTATATCAGTACCTCAATAAAGTTATACACCCCATACCAATGTGCAGGCAGTTACAAGAAAGGCTGTATATTATATTTCCCTCTGGCTATAAGAACATTCCAACAGACAATTGACACCAGAAAGCGCCTTCAAATGCGCCCAGAGATTTACAGCACATTAGTGGTGGCAACTATAAATAGAGACTATAGCTTTTAAAACAGTATTTTTAAAAATGTTTTAGCTCCAGGGACTTTTTCCACCTTTTTGGAGAATCTTTGGATGACTGCCACTGAAGCCCTAGATGGTGTAGAGGATTCTGGAGCTTCTAGCATGCGTACTGATTTCTTACAGGACGCTGGCCAGACCTCACTGCAGGTTTATTTGCAGCACACCCAAGACTCCTCTGTGCCTGCATGCTGCAGAATAGGACTGGTAATGGTGTGACCAAGATATCTTTTTTCAGGTTGGGTGTACAAGATTCTCTTACTCTTACTCCAGCATCAGAAAGAAGGCTGATCAAGAAGGGACAGGCAGAAGGGATGGGGTGCTGAGACTTTTCACCTCATTAAGCTGTCCTCACATACACTAAGAATGTGAAGTGCTTGTTTAAAAATGTCGCAGTGGTTCTGTCTAAAGTTCCCCAAAGAATTCAATTAAGAACGTAATCCTTCCTATTGTTTGACCCTGGTAGGTGGGGGGAAAAAGAAAAAAAAACAGCGACAGCCTGAAAAGTGCTGCAAATGCTGCAGGAAGTGTTGCAATTCCAAATACGGGATGGCCAACATTACCAACCCAAACTGAAGGCTGACCGACAGCTCTTACATCTTTCATTCATTCCTGTAAGACATTTCCTTTTAACATGCTTAGCAGAGCACGTTTGCATTTCTTAGTCAGGGTCAGACTAGAGACTTCTCTTTGATCCCTTCATGTTTCCACTGATTTGTCTTGTATAAGCCTCTTATCAGAAGCAGGAACGGCCCTCTAAGGCGTCTTTTCAGAAATTATTTGGACTAGATCTTTTTCTTGAACATACATATGAGTTTCATTTAAACCCAGCCCTTTCTTTTCTACAACACAATTACTGACATTAAAAGCAACCCAAATGTCAGAGAACCTTTTGACAATTCATTGCGAAGCACCAGTGCTTAATTATTACACTGACAGTTGATGAGGCCCTGTGGCTGCCTAGAAATCCAACCATTGACCCAGGAAGCCATTATGCAATCCCTTCTCTACAACGTGCTTGGGATACTTTTCAGTTATTTACTCAGTGAAAAAGAAAAGCCTCTCTGCACATGATCAAAGTCACTCTCTTCTTCACATTACTCAGGAGTTGGTTCTGGTATTGAAATTAGATTCTGTGTCTGATAATCCATGGCTCAAATATTCTTTCACTATATTGTAAATCAGAACTGGTAATCTATTGCATTGATTAAGGTATATTCTCTGTGGCCTGGATTCAGGAGCTGCAAATCTTCTATTTCAATTGGATGCCTGTCAGTTCAACCTACATACATACACGGCTTGCTTCAAAATATTTTGCTGGCTGTGGTGGAGCAGAGAATTATGCCTCTGCACCCCTCCCCCCCCCCCCAGTCAAGGTGCATAGTCTAGTCATAGGCTTGTCTAGTTATTTTCACATCTGAATCAAAAATAAATACAGAAATCCCACAAGTACCTCGCCTGCTCCCTAGGACTGCAAATACAATCATAATAAATTAAACAAGCTCTCATGACACCCATAATCTGCTGACTGAGGCGACCACATCATTATGCCCAGTGATAGGGATGGCGCTGCTTACATGTCAGTTATCCAGCAAACAACTGTGCAAACATTCAAGAGGTTTTTTCTTTGCTAAGTTAAAACATGTAAACTGTTGTGGAGAGTGGTACTGGACTAGGGGCTAGAGAAAGAGGATATTACCAGTGAGTGAGCCAACATGTAAGAGTTGGTCTAGACATAATGTTATTCATGCTTTTACAACAGTGTGGTTAAACCGGCCGCAGTTATTTTGAAGAAAAAGCAGCTGTGAGGCCCCAATCTGGAACATGTATGCCGGATCAGGGCCACACAGCAGAGTCTTTCTGAAAATCCCCCCTGTCTGCTACTTACAGTAAACAGCATTGTCAGAGGTAAAAAGCAGCCAAGGTGGTGATGGGAACAGGGAGAGAAATGATTTTCATTAGGAAACTCCTGCAGAGGCCTTACCGAGATTGGGAGTGTGTTCTGGATTCAGGCCCAACAGTTGCTGTGTTATTAAAATAATTGTGGCCAGTTTAAGCACGTTGTTGTAGAAATGTGAATAATATCACCAGTGGAAGCTGGTGGCTCTGATTTCAGTGGGGTTGTGAATCTGTGCTGGGTTTCAGTCAGAACCAGTCAGAATACTAAAGGTTCTGAACCCATTTTGGGAATAAGGTTCAGCACCTTGAGTAGTTCCTTTAGCATTCTGACTGAAACCCAGATTGGATTCACAGCCCCGCTGAAATTGGAGCCACCAGACTCCACTGAAGATCACATGTAGTTTGTTCCATAGCCGCTGGAAGAATCTGCCCAATTCCTTCCAGTAGTTTTGGGAGCAGCTTTCTGTTAGAGATCAACAATTACCCTGCAGCTTCCTAGTTTCTCAGAGTAGCCACGCTTCTAAAGCCTATTGAGGAGAGATGGCCAAGCTTTGGTAGCTTGCAAACAGTTGGTGAACCCTGATTTTCAGCTGTTGAAGGGTGCTAGAGTCTGGAGTTGTTGTTTCTTATTGAATTCCAGTTGTTACACCACTCTCAAGGCAGGACTTAAGGGCAGAAGATAAGACAAGAATAAGCAGGATGGCTCCCAAACTGACTAGGGCTGGCTTACCACATCGTAAGTAAGTAAAGTAAAGATCTATTGCCTTCTTAAGAAATCCCTCCTGGGGATTTTAGTCTACAGTCTAAAATGACCCAACTGCACCAAAGCTGGATTCCATGTTCCTCCTACCCCCTGCTGTGTCAATCATCTGCTTTCTAGTTGGTTTTGTTTCCTTCTGTTTTCTCGGGTGCTACTCTTCGTAGTGGATAGCATCTAGCATTAGATTGTCTTGGGGGTTTTCTTGTCCTGGTTTGGGGCCAACTTCAAACGCTCTCTTGCCCCCTGTCCCCAAATCACATTCTCGAAGGATCAACAACATTTCTTCTACCACCCCCACACCACACCACACCACACCACACCCACCTCTACCATAATGAAACTTTTCAACTTTGCTTCAGAGCGAAATGCTTAGCCAGTGTAGTAGAGTAGTTAGTGAGGAGAACCAGGTTCAAATCCCTTCTCAGCCATGAAGCTCGCTGGGTGACCCTGAAGCAAGCCTAACTTGCTTCACAATATTGGTGTGAGGATGCAATGGGGGAAGAGGAACTCCTTAGATGAAAAGTGTAATAAATACAAGTGTAAAAATAAATAACAAGACCCAAATCATAAAACTGTACAAATGCTCATTTTAATACACTGAAGCCTAAACGGTGGCAGTTGTTTACCTTAATGAGGAATGTTTGGCTTTAGGTGCAAGTTTGGCTCCATCTCTTATTTTCTGCATTTCTACAAAATGTACTGTTTCATTTAAGGCACATCAAATCCATGCATGCATGGTAAACATGTTAACATCACACCTATATACATTCTGGCAACTTTGTGTTAAAACTAATAAATAAACTAAGTAAATTACTTGCAAACTAATAGTAAAATATGTATGAATATGGAAACTATTTTAAAGACACTTTTACTATTCCTTCTTCCAGTACAGTAATATAAGTATTACATATAATGGCTTAACAAGTTACATCCTGCTAAAGCTCCTTAAGTAGTGATGTCCTGTACTTTGGGCACCACCTGGATAAGCATAATTTCCAAGAATGGTGTTAGAAAGGGGGCGGGGTGTGTTTAATATTTAGAACTGAGTCCAGTCTATGTTTTCCTAGCCATTCTAGCTTACTAGAATCCAGAGCAGCTGTGACCCAGGTTTTATTTAGGACTCAAGCTCCCTCCCTCTGAGTAAGCTGGAGCTCTTCTAAGCAGCCATGGAGGGTTCTGGTAGGCCTCACTTTAAGTACTTATTTGATATTAAAGTTACTTAGACCAGGTCCCTACGTTTTCCCAGGTCCCTGAAGAATCTTACAGAAGGCCATTTTTCTATGTGGAGACAACAGCCATCTTTCTCTGATTAAAAAAAGAAGATAGGGCAGTATTAGTAGCATGGAGAGCAACTAGTGAAGTTCAGGGCAAAGCCTTCCAGGGCAACGCACCTGGTGTAAACTCTCCTGGTTCATTCTCAAGATATGGTGACTCACTGCCATGTTACCATAACAAAGAGATCTGTTCAACCAGCAGTTTAGGAAGGCTCATATTTTGTGCCTCCATTGTTCAGCCATCCGTAGATCCATGCCAAGACAACTCCTAGCCTCTTCAGTATCCTGCAGCTTAGCTGATTTCTGTCTAGGCCTCCCCATGGTTGCAGATGGCCTGGACAAATTAAGTTTTGCCTGGGGTGATTGGTTTGCTAGCACTAACTGCCCCTCCTTTCCTCCCTTTATGGCAGTTGCCTTAAGGCTAGATTAGGCCACTTGTTTATATGTAAACAGATGGCACGCTCCACCTGTATGAGTGTTTGTTTTCAGTTCAGGTCACAGATAACAAGGCTGTAAATTTTATGGCTAGATATTGCATACACAGGTACACCCTGTTTCACCAAAGAGCTAGGGCCCCGATTCTATACTAATTTACAGAGTTGAAATTTTTGTCCCCATTAGGGTTTTTCATTGGTCATACCTACCCTAAGCCCTTGGCATATGGTGGCATAAAGGTGTGTAGCTAGTAAATTCCAACATACCCAACTTCCTCCCCATAACCCACAGCTTGGCTCCGTACTCTGTTTCTGAGGTATGTTGCCTTTTGGGGGGTTCTCCATCCCAGTACCACATAAGAGGTGGGAATATGTGCACTTCATCAGGCCTAGGGATCCAGCGTGGACTAGCACAGGCTGCAATTCTATTGCTGTGAGGGAAATATTGAGGCTAAAATGTAGTTCATGTTTGAGGATATTTTTGGAAACTAATTTCCCTATAAGTATCTATTGTCGAAATCTTATGAGATTTGTTGGAGGCAAATTTCACACTGGCAGAGCGTATATTTGTGCAGTTAAACTTTGATTTGTAGTTTGATGAGGGAAGACAGAGATTTGTGCTTCTCTGTGTGGTATGTTCTCTCAAGAACTACCCCTCCCCGAGTTCCCTGAGCATACATAGGAGGGAGAGATAACTCAGGTGGGACAAAGCACCACAGTAATCATGGACAGTAGGAAATAGTAGGATTTACAGGCCCAAAATATAAGTGAGTCTAATATCCTGTAGAGTTCTCTGAGATGTTCCTTTGTGAAATGTTGCATCTGGGGGGTGGGGGGATCTTCAAGTCTACTTTTGAAAGAGCGAATGAGCTACCTTCACTTATCTCATTAAATGTGATTTACAAAAGAACAATTGCAACTAATTTTCAGTAAAATGTGCACACATACCCCCCCTTTGGAGTTTTTCCAGAAATGTAGGCAATGTAAATTTAAATTTTAATATAGACATTTTTCTTTCATGACTCATGAAACTGTATGGATGGGATGGAATTATGGTATGCATGTGGGAGGGGGCTCATGATATAAATTTATACTGGGCCAGAAAAAATGCTCTCCCTTCTGGCCACAACCTTCTTGCCACCCTTGACTCCAGTTTTACCTGACAACATCATCATTGAAAATTAAAGATATACAACAAAATGTGTGAGACAGACAGATAGATGAGTCACTGTGGTGTAGTTGTGGGAGTGGGCCAGTTACTATGTCTCAGTTGTAGCCTAACCTACCACACAAGGTTATTGTGAGAATTACATGTTTTGGGAATGGGGAGGAAAAACCATGCATGTTACCCTGAGTACCTTGGAGAAAGAATGAAATAAAAATGGGATGGATGGATAAATGAATGGTATGGCAACATAACCTGCAAGTACAAATAACATTTCTACACTAACACAATTTGTATAAAAGGTTGTATGACAAAATCCATTAAAAGCAAAGTCCATGTGTATAATCTTCATTGGAAACTACAAGTACAGTTAGTGATGAGTTAAAAGCAGATAGTTACATAGTGAAGGAAACGCCTTTGGTTCTTTTGATAAATTCAAACTGTAAATCTACAATAAACTTTGTTCTAGTTATAAGTTTGCTGGGTAGTTTTAACAGTCAGAGGCAAAATTCTTCACTACTGTTAGTATGCAAACTATTCAAGTTCAGGTCTGGTAATTGCAACAGAGTGGAGGCAAACCCTTTCACTCTTGAAATACAAACTGTTCAGACTGCTGACTCATTTCAACTCCATAGTCTTCCTCATGAGCTTCTCACAGTTCAGCAAGTATTTCAGTAAAAAAAGAAAAGAAAAGTTCATGGCAGAATTACAACATAGTACTTTTGCCATTCTGCTAATGCACTATTTGTGAAATGACACTTCCTCCCAAAATGTTATACAAACATTTTCAACTCAATAAGCTTCCATCATAGTGAAACTCAAATATACAAATATGTCACTCATAATATTAATACTCCATAAATACAATACTCAGGTTTATAAAGTCACACCTTATGAGAAGTATTTTTTTAAACTCATTCAAAGTTCATCATAAGATTCCTGTATGTTATTGAAGGTCCTGTTCTCAACACAGAAAAGACTGTCCAGATGCTACACTTAAACTGTGTCAAGTTCTATTGTAAAGTTACTTAAATGCCTAAATCTTTAATGCTCTTCTTATTGACATAAAGCACGCATTCTTGGATAAGACAAGATTTTATAAACTTGTTGCCTATCTCAACAGTGAAGCTCATAAGAACAGTGCACATATTAGATGTATGTGCAATTATGCTTATTGGGGGGAGGGGGAGGGACAATGACAGGTAGTGTCAGTTTTCCGGGGGGGGGGATTGAATTAGAATTTATGGGGCAATGTGCATTGGAATTTTTTCAATTTGCACTGGAATTTTTTCCACGAAAGTGATCTTATTTAGCACATTTATTTTACTTGTATTTAATGAAGAACAAAGCTAAAAGAAGAAGTTCACATTATGATTTTTGTCGCGGTACTCCACAAGGATTTGACGTGAAATGTTAAGGAAGTTTTTTTTTTTTTTTAATTTTTGTGAACTGCCCAGAGAGCTTCGGCTACTGGGTGGTATAAAAATGTAATAAATAAATAAATAAATAAATAGATTTAAATCTTACACGATGTAGACATTATTAATGGAATATTTGTAAAAACTGAAAATCATAGGATTTGCATGTGTATTGAGTTGTTAATCAGCAAAATATGGACTCTGTGAAGTCCATACTTTACTCATTAACAACTCAATATACCATGCTAAGCTACCCTGCGAATAAGCCATGGTGGGTTGTTATCTTCACACTATGTCAACAGATAGAAGAGCTTGCTGAGGCTTCTTCCTCTTTTTGAACCCAATGACCTGGAGTCCTGCATAAAGACTTTCTAAAGCAATTAGACTCCGTGTTTGCTAGTGATGCAGGATTTTAGATTATCTGCTTTTGCTTAGTTAACTGTCGTATACTTTCCAAAACCTTCAAAACAAAACAAAAAATCCTTTGAAAGCCATCACTTTGCTTATTTCAGCATTACAATAAATAAATAGATAAATAAATAATACAAAAATGTTGCAGGAGAGGATTGGAAAAATCAGTTGTGTGAGTAGATGTTTGCTCATTTCACCTTGGATGTAGCCCATTTCTTATCATGAGCAAGGAATATTACTTTCTGCCCCTAAACCTCCCAAGTAGAACAGGAGGGTTGTGTGGCCGGGAGGGGGGGGGAGTGCAGGATGGAAGAGGGATTCACTGTGCTGGTGAATATTAATCTGTCAGCAGATTGTTCCAGTTGGATTTCATCCTTAGAAAAAGAGAGGTGGGGAAGCTTCCAGTTCCCTTGCATAAAAGGCATTCCTAAAGGGAATTCCAGTAACTTGCTAGGAGATTGGCAGAGTGCCTAATTTACATGGGTATTTGCATATTCATAGAAATTCTCCATTCATTTTATCTCCAGTGATAAAGATAAGTGGGGTTATTTTGAATCAGCAATAAAGCTTCATAGTCAAATTTACCACAATTACAGAATGTAATATTCTGCCACTGCTGCGATCCTTTGCTCATGATAAGAAACTTTGTCTTATAGCTTAGCTGTCCTTTACTACCTTCGGTGAAATGTAGCTTTTTCAACCATGTTTTGGGATTGCTTACAATTGGTTCTAATGCTTGTTAGGCTTTTCTTTATAACCTCAGGATACAGAGTGGGTTACACATATGTTTGCCTGGATCAGGAGTGGGTAACTTGTGGCCCTCCAGATGTTTTGGCCTACAACTCTCATCAACCCAAGCCAGCATAGCCATTGGACAGATTGGTTGGTGCTTTCATATTTGGTGGGAATGTTCAATGGTGCAGGGGTTTTTGAACATGGCTGCTGACTACTGTAAGGAATTTTTCAATGTTTCCCCCTCCTGCCCCCTCAGTCTTCCAACCAGTTCCGGCACATATCCCAGGGGACTTTGCTGCAAAAAAAATCTTGTCTCCTCTTTCCCTCCCTGCTTTGTTCCCTGGCTTTTTGAACCCAATGACTTGGAGTCCTGCGTAAAGACCTTCTAAAGCAATTATATACAGCTGCAAAGTCATGTATCATATTTCATTGAAAGTCTCCAAAGCAACCAACTAATCAGCAATGGGTTGATAAAATTTGGGACACTATGACTATGAGCTTCATCAGACGAGTGTTTTATTGCACACTCGTTACTGGGCACTCACAGATTTCCGCAGGCCCCTCTCACAACATTGTCTGCCTCCTGAGCACCTCCCACCCCTTCTGGCTTCTTCGTGTGACAATAAAAGCCCCATTAAGTCCATATTATTTTTTAAGGTGAAAGTTGCCGCTATCTCCTGCAGGAGAAGCTGCAGGAGAAGCGGTGCGTTGAAGGTGGCCCCTGAATGGGCCATGTGCACTCTTTTACTTCCTGTTTCCTCACCCTTAGAGAAAGATGAAATATCAGGCAACAAAAGTGGGGGCGGAGAAACAACAGTAGGCAAGTGTGATTTCCCCCCGTCTGATGGAGCTCTATGTATAAATTTACTCAGCATGTAAGGAATCCTAATTTTAAGGAATATACTATGGGACCGTGGTTTCCATTTATTTCCTGAGTTGGAGCCCATCAAACTTTTTATTAAATTACAAATAAATACAGTTGCCTATATGCTTAGAATCTCTTTGAAACCAAGTGAGCAATGGCCTGTCAGCATTTAGAAGAACTGAAGCATCACAACTCAGTGGCCCTAGTGGTCTCCTGCATAGTAAAGTGGCCTACCACTGTTGCTGTGTCTCATTAACCTGCACTGCACCCAGTCGGCCTTGCCATCATAATAATTTACTCTATGGAGTTTTCACCTCTAAAATCCCTGTTCATAGACACACAATCAATGGTGCCTTACACCTCATCCCACTCCTCTATGGACTAGTGAGGGTCATTGAAGTCCATTGGAAGACTTGGAGTGGGCAAAGGTTTTTTAGTTTTACGTTGCTGCTTTAGCTGCTGAGGCATGAGATGAAGCTCGAACAATGAGGGAGAAAAGGGTATACTAAGCAGGACGACAGGCTCTGCCCCTCACTAGACAACGTGTACGCAGCCATGAAGCTCACAGAGAGGGGCTTAGGCAAGTCTGTTGAACTAACTCAACCTTCCCCAATGTGGTGCCCTCCAGATGTTTTGGATTACAGTCCCCATCATCCTTGACCAATGTCCTTGCTGTTGGTGGCTGTTGTCCAAAGCAACCTTCAGGCACCATGTTGAGGAAAGTTAATCCAATGTGACTATGATATGAGAAAACTTCACATGTGCCACCCTGAGCTCCCTGGACTAAATATTGAAAAGACGTTTGATAAATGAAAATGAATAATATCCTTTAATCATCATACCGCTATATTAGGCCTCCATATTCCGAGGCAGTGTCCCACCAGTTTTTTTAATGTCATTCTTTGGTGTCGCTGCATACAGGGGTGCACATCAGCTTCCAGGGGAGAGGTAGCTGCTACAAGCTCAAGTCAAAACATTTCATGTATGGTATTTACACAGTAAACTGGCCATGAGCTTTGTTGGTAATTAATTGGTTACATAGAGATGTTCCAGTGAGTGGAGAATTCCATAGAGAATGTGTATAATTCTATGGTTTGTGGAGGGAAAGCAAAGTCACTATAGGCATCTATATGACTAGGCTTCTTCAAATGTGTGGAATGCAATTGGAATTAAACACCATAGCATATTATATGGACATTCCTTATGCAGAGACTTTTCCTATGAGTGTTGATAGGAAGGTAAGTGACTTTAGAAATGGAATAAGGGAGTTAATCATCCAGCACACATCTTTCATGCAAAACCCAAGTAGATTGGCCAAATGATGAAGAAACTAGCAGTACAACAACACTGTGCAGGCCACAGCATGATGGGGCAAACGTGGTACTCCCTTGGCATTCCTAGAATTCCTGCCATAAGCCTGAACAGCATAGCTAGAACGAAAGCCAATGTTTGCTTCCATCCCCCCTGCCCCATTAGAGGCAAACATAGAGGATTCAGCCTGATTTGCATGACATTTTGCATATACAGGGCTTGGAATGTGGCAGCCAACGATAAGCTGTTTAAGTTCAAAGAAAGGAGTCAAAACCCCTTGTTGGTATGTAAGATATTGAACCTCTAAATTATCCTGCAGTATCTCTAGAGGGGGCGTAATCCCATTGCTGCCTCATCTGTGACTATCCCATGCATGACATTCTCTTATGGAGAAGTCTTCCCGAATGCTTTGAAGACAAACAGGCATAACACTGACTGTCTTACTGTTGGGGCTTGCATTCCTTTTTAAGTATAGGTCTGCTTTGGTGTCGCTGTGGAATATACTCATCCCGTGTCCTAAGAAAATGGCAGTCACAGGGTCCGCTAGCAAAGGCAATAGGCACCTAACTATTGGGTTTTGTTTTCTCAGGAAAGCTGGATCAGACCAAAGGTCCATCTAGCGCAGCATCCTGTTTCCCACAGTGGCCAAGCAGATACCTCTGGGACATCCATAAGTAGGACAAGAAGGTATTGAACTCTTTCCTGATGTCAGTGCCATCATTACTAATACCTACTATCCTCCTGCCTTTGCATAATCCACACCATCGAAGCCATCCCCACATCTTCTTGCATCAAGTTCTACAATTTAATTATGTGTGAAAAGGTACTTTCTTCTGTCTGGTCAGGATCAATTGCCAATCAATTTCTTTTGATTATGTTGCTGAAACATAACAATGTGGTTGATTAACTGAACATAGATAGCTTCTCTCAATGACAAATTACCAGGAGACCTCAGTAGTATTTTATTTACTCATGCATTCATTTGAAGTATTTTTTATCCCACTCCTCGGTCAAAAAGGCACCTAGAGAGGCTTATGTACAATCAATAAAAACAAGACAGTCCCTGCTCACAGGCTTACAATCTAAAAAGTCATAACACACAAGGAAAAAGGAATGGGAAGAGACAGAGAAAAAAAAGTAAAGTAACCATGCTTCCAGGGAAGGCTGGTTGGGGGGGATGTCTGATTTCAGTGGGGCTGTGAATCCATTCCAGGTTTCAGTTAGAACCAAGCAGAACTCTAAAGGGGCTATCCAAGGTGCTGAACCTTATCCCCCAAATAAGTTCAGCACCTTGGATAGCTCCTCTAGAGTTCTGGCTGGTTTTGACTGAAACCCGAATTGGATTCACAGCTCCACCGAAATCTGAGCACCAGCCTCCACTGCCTGTTTCCATTTACCTCCCTTAGTTTCATCAACTTGACAGTCTTTTAGCATTTAAAAAAGCAATAAAGACTGATCTATTCCGGCAGGCCTATCCAGTGAAATTTTAGAATGTTTTTAGGATGTTTTAAGGATGCTTTAATCATGTGTGCTATGTTTTTAATCAGTTTTTAATTTTTTTTTATATTCACTGTTGTTCCCACCTCAATCCAAGTGGAGAGGTGGGTAAGAAATAAATTATTATTATTATTATTATTATTATTATTATTATTATTATTATAAAAATATAGGGCTAGGCGGACAAACAGTCTGATATGGTACAAGGCACCTTACTGTGTATCTCATATAGAAATACATTGAGAATAGACGGGCTCTACAAAATAATTGTAAATTGGATTTCTATATGTCCAGTTTATGTAGAGCAGCTTTCCCTGACCTGCTTCATCCCTCAGATGTTTTAGACTGCAGCTCCCATCTGCCCCAGCCAGCATGGCTAATGATCAGATATGATGTGTTTTGTAGTCCAAAAACCTCTGGCGTGCACCAGGTCGGGGAAGGCTGGTGTAGAACCTGTCTAATCTCGGAACAAATTATACGTAGGCAATGGTCACTATGTACCAATGGCCAGCAACCCTTCTTATTTCTATTGGTCAGATCAATAAGATGATTGATAGATAGATAAGAACATAAGAAGTACCATGCTGGAACAGACCAAGGATCCATCTAGTCCAGCACTCTGTTCACACAGTAGCCAACCAGCTGTCGATCAGGGACCAACAAAGTAGGACATGGTGCAACAGCACCCTCCCACCCATGTTCCCCAGCAATTGGTGCACACAGGCTTACTGCCTCAGATACTGGAGGTAGCACATAACCATCATGGCTAGTAGCCATGGATAGCCTTCTCCAGGAATTTATCCACCCCCTTTTAAAGCCATCCAAATTGGTGGCCATCACTACAACTTGTGGTGGTGAATTCCATAATTTAACTATGTGCTGTGTAAAGAAGTACTTCCTTTTATTTATCTCCCACCAATCAGCTTTATGGGATGACCCTGAGTTCTAGTATTTTAAGAGAGGGAGAAAAATATCTCCCTATCCACATTCTCCACACCATGCATAATTTTGTACACCTCTACCATGTCTTCTCTTAGCCTCCTGATGAATAAGAAAGTGGCAGATAGATGAAAAGGAAGTGGCAGATCCAGTGTTAGGGAGCAAGCTGATTTTGCTCAAGAAACAAAAGTTGCCCATCTTGAGCCAGATTGATTATTATTGCACATTGTGCAAATGCAGAGGAATTCAAATCACATGAGCAGAGTGATAGTGCAGTTAACAAATTGCTCAGAGGGCTTCCTTCCATTCACACACATATACACACACTGTATGACTGTTAAATCTTAGGCTGAATGAGCCATGAGCAAGATCCCTGCCTAATTGCTTTGAGATGAAATGTACAATACCAGGCAGCTCTTGCAGTCATGTTTTGATAGCATGGAAATGAAAGCAAAAAGAAATGGCCATTGATTTATCAAAGGTAAGCATAAATCTGTTGAGTTGAGATGGCCAGGCAAACACCATTCAGCACAAATATGTCAAAGGGTTGAGGAGGTCAGTTATATTGGTAGCACAGAACTACATTTGGATGAAACCAAAGATGAACCACTCAATAAAGGGATAAACCGTGGCACTCTCCTGTAAATAGGAGGCAAAAGAAAACAGAGAGCATTAGCAAGCATTTCACCTATTTGGGGCAGGAAAATGCACGATCGCCTTATTGGTTTGAGGTGCTGGTGACATAAACATTGGCAGAGTCCATGCTCTCTTTAAGTACTTAATACTGCAGATGTTATGATTTCCTTCAGACAAGGACTATATTCTGGAGCTCTAGGAAAATGCTAATGTTGAGAACCTGTTTTCAGCATCCTTTCATCTATGTAACTGCTGTTATGAGCAGAAGAGAGCACTGAACACACACACCCCATTATGGGTCCCAATATTCTGAGCAGATAACTTAACATGTATTCTAGTTAAGTTTTGGACTTGTCTAAATTTTAAAAAAAACACCATGAATGAGCCAGGTATACTAGGTTTAAACTAGCCTTCCCAATTTGGTGCCTTCCAAATGTGTTGCACTCCAACTCATGAGAGTTGCACCAGTTTGAGAAATTCTAGCTAGTAATAAGTACTCCAAAAATGACAAGTTCCAGATTTGTGTCGAGGTACAGAACAGGCTAAATGAACTGCGAACACAGGACCTGCAATAGCACACAAAGTAGCCCATTGCCATGGTCATGCTCCAACTCCTCCACACTTGGATGATGGAGTTTTTGCAGTCTCCCTCAGGTATACCCTGGTGACTGGAAACTGCGTGATACTAACTCGAATCTGCTTTATGCTGTCAGAACATTGCTTCCTCGCGTTCAGTATGCCTGCTCTTACTGCCAGCAGCTTTTCAGGAGAGATCTTCATGAACCCTGCTGTATGCTGTCCTCTCAGTTGGAAATGGTAGTGATGGAACCTGGGACCTACCATTGAGCTATCCTTCAAGGGGCTAAGTAATAACAAATCTCCCTATCCACTCCTGGTTAGTGAGGAATTTTGTGCCCTTCTTATGAATATTGTAGTCCAGGGAGAAGTTCAGAAAGTATAGTTTTCCCTTTCACTGCAGCATATTCATGTGAGAAGCTGCACTTATTAGACTTCTCACTGGAGATTTGCTGTTAAGAATGCAGAAAATCCATTTGAGTCAGAAATCTGTTACCTTACTGCCACTACCTTCTCCCAACCTAAGATGCTGTTCCCTTTCTTCCCCAACATTGCTTGTTCTATTATTTTCTTGCCATACATCCAGGGTGGAGGGAAAGGGGATTCACGAAAGGGGCTGCCTCTTCCACCGACCACCAGCACTCCTGGCAGGCGGGCCAGGAATGGAAATCGGACAGCAGTCGGGCTGCCCAATGGCAGGATCCACGCCCTTATGCCTCCGCCAATCCTATTCAAAGTCAATAAAGTTGGGGCCAATTTAATAGCCAATTTAATAACCCATTTAAGGTGATGTCTCTGGTTTGTTCCTTCCATCCGCCGCACGGACACAATTAGATGCTGCTCCACACAAACAGAGCTAAATGTTCATTCAGCTGTTCATTTCAAGTCTTTGTATATCAATCTGAGCATGCCAAAACCTAGAGAAAAACACCACACACACTCACGCCATCCTCCACAACAATCTTTTCAAGTCCTAAACTGTTGGCACAGAAATCCCTAGCTCTAAATATTTCACGAGCATTCCTCTGTGCGTGCGCCCTCTGTACATTTACTTGATGTGACAGGTTGTTGCAGCTCCTGGAGTCGGTGGAGGACAACATGCCAACTTGTTTTGTGCACATACTCAAGTGGAAACGATTTCTTCCCCTGCCATCCTTCCTGAACCAAACGATTCCTCCCGATAGCTTCAAGGCTTCTTCCTGCTTAGCCTAATCAAGAGAGGTGAAAGGGCACGTAGCCTTCGAGAGCTCAGCACCTGTCAATACCAACACCTGTCTGTATAGAAATGGGTTAGGTCAAGCTCGAAGGTCATTACGTGCGAGTCAAACACCGGTGTGGGTCATTAATGAAGCACTTCTGAGTTTATGACCCTCTCGGTGATGGTTTTTTTTGACTAAGCACTGGATGAATCTTGGGTCATTCTGCATTAAGAGATAGTATTATGTGAATGAATTCAGGCAATTTAATATTTGCTAGTGAACATCACAGCAATTTGATAGGTGGGGCCAGGGTCCATTTAAGTTCAAGGAAAAACGATTCACCACCTTCCTTTCCCACTCTTCTATCTGTGTCTGGGCAACTTGTGGTGCTCCAGATGTTTTGGCCTACTGCTCCCATCAACCGTAGACAGCAGAGAAGCAGCTACTGGGAAAGCCAATGGAACTCTGCACAAGCTCATGGAGCCTCCTTACCTCTCTACTGCCTCCCCTGGCCATGGTAGGCTTGGAGCACATGGAGGCTGGCTTGCTCACTGCTCTGAACTTAATCCATGCAAGCTCCAGAGTATGGCAAGGTCAGTCATTGCCCAACCGCCCAAGGCCCCATCACCCCTTCTGTGCTGCCCTTCTCACCTAGACCAAACAGGCCATAAGAGAGAATTCTCAGCTAACCCACCCTCCCCTTTCTAGGCTTTGTTCAATGGCCCCAAAGGCCTTAGATTCATCACTGTGCATAATGTCAGACTAAGTAGGATAACCATATGGACAGGGCTCCTGTATCTTTAACAGTTGTATTGAAAAGGGCATTTCAGCAGGTGTCATTTGTATGCATGCAGCACCTGGTGAAATTCCCTCTTCATCACTACAGCTAAAGCTGCATGGGTTTTAACTGACCAGATATAAAAGAGGGCAGGGCTCCTGCAACTTTTACTGTTGTGATGAAGACAGAATTTCACCAGGTGCTGCATGCATACAAATGACACCTGCTGAAATTCCCTTTTCTATGCAACTGTTAAAGATACAGGAGCCCTGGCCTCCTTTTCATATGGTCACCCTCAGAGTAAAGGAGCAATTTGAGGAAGTGATGCAGGATGCCTGTTCTTTCCCCAGGTCTGTCCACACTTAAAGTCAACTCTGGCTGAAGAGCTTTGCTTGAGCAGGCTGGAAAACCTTAAGGGGAGTTTTCATGTGGCAAAAGGAGTTAAGCTGATGCAGGATGGTTGAAAAAACCAATAGCTTTCATCGTGTAAAATATTCAATTTTTGTTTTGCAGACTTAATTTTCAGGCATATGGATTATATTTAATACACTTTCACAACTCACACTTCATGCTGGTGGATAACTAAAGTTCTGTTTCTGCTTAAGCAGGTCTAAGTAAATAAATACAAGTTTCTCAATGTCTTCAAGGGAAGTTAAGAGCTTTTAAAAAATAAATCCTGGCAGACCCACTCATTCACACAACAGCTTAAATGAAACATCGCGCTAGGGCATGGACTTTCCCTTGCTCTCATCCTGCTGAAGCGCCCCCTGCGCCCCTCCCAAAATGGCTTCATTCTGCCAGCAGTTCCTGTTCTGCTGGCAGAAACACATACGTACACGCACGCACAGCCTTTTCACTTTCGTCCAGAGATACTGAAGCAGATACTGGGCATAAAACAGCCAAATTCCTTTGATTTCAGTGGAAGGGTTAGGCATAGCCTTGGCTATATCCCATTGTACATTGATGGGACTGGATCATGCACTTTTCACTTTTCATTATCACTCATTTTCTACACAACGTATGTGGATCTATATATTGGGTGTGGGGTAACCATTTGTGCCCCTTCACATAGATTTTCTTTTGAGATAAAAGGCAGAAGATCAGGCATGCAACATTGCATTGCTCAACCCTTTGAATGATTGTGTATTATACTGGTTTTCAGCCAGCTGAAAAGCACAAGTTAAACCACCAGAAAGTGAGCTGATGTCAGAATAATGTCACAATAATCCATGTCCATCTTACTTGTTTTGGCACACATTGTAAATTTCACACAGAGAAGATTTTATATACAAATATTTTATTTAAAAAATACCTCCCCCGCATGTCCCCCATAATGACATTGTAACCAAAAATATACAGAATTAAAAATATCAAGAAACAGTGTTTGTTTGTCATAATACATTGAAGTCCCCTTGGCAGCTTTGCCACAGAGCATTTGTAAGTGGTTAAGGCTATGATCTTATGCACTCTTACTAGGGAGAAACCCCATTGAAATAAGTGGGACTTACATCTGAGTAAACATGGATAGGATTGCATGAAAGTCTATGTGGTCCTCAGCCTAATTGCAAAAGGCCGCTGCAAGGGATCAATTCAAACCTCTGACAAGAGCAATCTGTCCTTCCATTGGCAGCCCATTTAGGGCCAAAACAAACGAATGGACCATTTACAGCACTACAGCAGACAAGATATATGTAAAGGCCTGGAAAATAAAAAGTTAGATTTAATCATCCCCTCCTCTCCATCCCAAAAATGCCATGGTAATCACCACATGACTTGTTAGATGTTCTTAAAATACATAGAGGAGTCTGGAAGTTTAAAGATGTCCAAGAAAAAGTTTTGAGTTGTACTTCACAATTCTCACATTATCACTCCCAATCCCCACATACACACAAAATGGATTCATATGCATTGTCTTGGTTCTAGCAGTACTGCATAACAACCACATTTTGTCCTCCAGATTGCACATATACAACCAAATCTTCTTCTACAAGAACTACTAAGGCAAGTTTGGCTACCAGCAGTTGGCGGGCTGAAAACTAAGTTTTGTAATAAAAAGTCATGTCATGGGTTTTGAAACAGACCCAAACAGTAATAACTATTGAGATTTTTTTCCTCCTAAATTCTGTGAGCATTAAAAAAAACCCACCAACAGATAGAGTGATGATTTAAAGCCAGACTTTTCATTGTTTATTTGGCGAGTGGTGGTGGTGGTAGGAAGGGCTGGTTGAAGTTTTCAGTAGTCCCTACCCATTACACTTCCCCACCCCAAGTGTCACATAATCTTACACAGAACAATCAGAATGCATGTACATACTTCAGAAGGAAGTAGCAGATAGCATTGGCTGTATCATGTACATGAGTAAGAACTTCTAAGTCCCATTGGTTTCAATGGGCAAAAGGCACCAGAACTCTCCCATTGAAAATTAGTGAGATTTTAAAAGTTCTTACCAGTGGCTGGATCATTCCTTATGTTTTCAGTTAAACCAGACAACATAATTAAAACTGGTTTTTGACATTCATTTGGTATTTTATTCCTGCTTTTGTACTTGTATTGAATGTGGCTACAAAGCAATAACATCATGGCTTTTTGAAGACTGATTTATGCATATAGTGATCATTCTACTCTGCTTTAATGGCAAAAAATATATAGAACCAGTTATTTCTGATCGATTAATATGGCGTTAAAAAGGATGTGCTCTTCTGTACAGTTTCTAAGACAAGCAGAAGTCTTCTGAAGGTCACAACTATATTGCAGCTTGTAGCTACTGTGTCTGGTGAACACCACCACCTGGAAACATATGCATTAACAGAGAATTTTTGGCCTGTCTAACAAAAATGGACAAATGGGTACCAGAAGTTAGGGGCTAACATGAAGCACCTTTCTCCAAAATATTTTCACTCTATGTATTCTTACACATTCTCCTCTTGTCACAAGATCTACTTTTGTTTACACTTCAGTTCCCTCTCTTGCATACAGAGTATTGTTTGCAGCAAGGCTGTTGTAGAAACTGGTATTGAACTGGTTGAGAACTGAACTGCTATAGCCAAGATGACTAGAGGACATGGAATTGGACCAATCTCCACTGCCATGGCTGGGGATGTTGGAAAGAGGAGAGTACGAATTGAAGCCAACCATATTCTGTCCCATTTTGTCACCGGCGTCTGCGTTAAGTCCCAGGGGCACTGAGCGGCTCACCGAATTGGACCCATTCATGTAAGCCGTCATGCTGGACAGGAAGTTGTTAAGGCAGGGCGTGGTGGAAGGCGGTGGCGGAGATCTCTTCTCAGGCGAGCTGTCAGTTCCAGACGAGGAGTTTTCCAATACATCTTGGTGTTCTGCTGCCTTGGGGCTGCCACTTAGGGCACTGTCCTCCGATTTGTCAGAAGCAAGAGATGTTGTGCTGGCACTACAGTCAGACTTCTTCTTCCTCTTTCGTCGAAAGTTTCCATTGTCAAACATCTTCTCACAGTTTGGATCCAGAGTCCAGTAATTGCCTTTCCCTGTTAGAACAAGAGCAACAAAACATAAATATAATCCAAGCCAACAATGAGCTGATTCTCAGGGCTTATTCTGGCTTGGATTCAGAAAAAGCAACATAATGGAAAACACCCTTTGAGAGAAAGAGAAAAAGAGAGGGAGGGAGGGAGAGAGAAAGAGAGAGAGAGAGTATTCAAATCAGTTCCAGGCTGCCTTGAGATAAAACTGAACTTTCATTTTCACAGAGTTTGTGCTTATCAGACATAAGAGTTCACATCGTCCTAATAAATATTCTACAAATCAATTGACATCAGAAGATTTCACTGAGAAAGGCAAAATTTTACCTCAGGTGAAACAACAGGTTGCTTCTAAGTGCCTCTCAGCCACTGTTATGTCCAGCAAGCAATGAAAATGAGAGAAATTAGCCCTGAATGTGAATTGTTTGCAGAAACAGGCAATTGAAGTTTCTTGACAGTCAGGGCAAGAGAGCAAGGTTGCCAACTGACCAGAGTAAGAGAAAACTGGCCTCAATCTGCTCCTGTGTCTTAATCAACAGGTAAAGCTTTTCATAGCGTGGTATTATCACCTGCCAATGTCTGCAGATCAAGCTACTGTAAAAGAGCAGAGGCTAATAAAAGTTGGTGCTGAGAATGGCATTCTGAAAATGTTTTTAAGAGAGAAAGAGATTTCCCTTTTTTGAAGCAAAAAGTTGGTTTTTATAATTTCATTTTAAAGTCTTCTTTTGACATATCACCAACCTCAAAAGAGCAAATGAACTTATCTTGGCACACCCACTCATCTCCACTAACTAATTACTCAAATGTTGATGACCAAACAAATGCCGCTGTGCTTTCTATGATGTACTACTCATGATTATCAAATTTCTGCTATCAGTTGGTAAAGGAAGAAGCACAGTTCCACCAGATCCCTAAGCCTTCATAGTAAAGAGAACAGGCTCTGCCTTAGCTATTAGCAAAACTGGGTCAGAATCTGGCACAGTAGGTCTCTTGGCAAACATAATGGTGATTGGCCTCTTTTAAGGTAGTAAGGTACTTAATAGTAAGGTACTATTAAAAAGTCTCCTTACCTGGGTCATCTTCATCGCGAGGCACCTTCTTGAAGCAATCATTGAGTGACAAGTTGTGACGGATGGAGTTCTGCCAGCCAGCTTTGCTTTTGTTGTAGAAGGGGAAGTTGTCAGCAACGTACTGGTAGATTTGACTGAGGGTCAGCCTCTTGTCTGGTGCTCCGTGGATGGCCATGGCGATGAGGGCAGAATAGGAATAAGGCGGCCTGACCAACTTCATCAGCTCCTCTTGAGAAGGCATCGGGAGCCAACCCATTTCGTTCCCTGTCAAGCCGTGCATGTTAGGCAAGAGTTGCCTTTGCATGCCGTAAGATGGCGGGATGTATGGACTGCCATTGGATCCTGGTAGGTAAGGTGGGCTGTTAATGGAAGGCCCATTTAGCCACAGGTAAGGGTTCGGTGCAGGATTGTAGTCCCCAGTTTCAAAGTTTGTAGGCCTTTGAGGGCTCGGAACGTTCTGAGGATGAAAGAAATTCTCATAGTAGATGTTCATTTCAGGAGGCTCCTGACCGATGTTTGGGAATTGCGGGCTGCAGCGCGGTGGTGAGTGTATCTGTGGATCAAATGAGCTCATAATCTAGTTCTGGCAGTGGACCAAGTTTCAACACACCTGCGTTAGTCCTTTCCCCGAGACAGGTGCATCGTCTGTGCTAGCTAGCTCTCGTACTTATACACCTGTAAATGTTTAGGTTTACTTTCCAAGGCTCAGCCTAGTGCATCCTGATAGGCTGGAGATCAGGGGTGATATCCCTTTTTTGGAATGCTGACAGCCCAAGCCGGTAATAGATGTCACATTAACCAAATTTGAAAGTTACAACTGTTTGTCTTTTTTAAAATGAATGGAGGAATTTTCCACTAGTATGATTGACAGTAAAAAAGTAGAAAATCACTTGCAGGTAAAGTGGATACAATAAGAATGATCATCTACCTCAAATGCTCTTAGAGCACAATGGTGAATGCAAAAGGATAGTACAGTGTGTGTGTGTTGTTGTTGTTGTTGTTGTTGTTGTTGTTTAAAACTCTAGAATACAAAAGCATCTACAGTTTAGGAATATTTTTTATTTCCCTGTTTAAGAATGTTTGTATTTTAAACTATGAAGGCTCCTCTCTTGCACATTAACTAGTGAGCAATGTTCTTAGAAGCATGCTGTCCTTTCACAATTCTCTAGAAGGAAAGTAAAACCCACTGTATTCAAATTGGGGCTTACTTCTAAGGAAGTGTGCATAGCACTGTGCTTTAAATCGGTCCTTCATTTCTTATTTTTCTCCTCCTCCTGAGTCATTCCTACCAACTTGAAGAAATGGTCATGGAACGTAGGCTCTTGCATTTGGATCAGTGGCCAAATCAAATGATGGAACATGGTCCCAAACCAATTATTTTCAGTGGATTTTATATATTTGTTACATTTATATCCTACTTTTTTTCCTCCTTAAGGAACCCAAGGAGACGTACATAATCTTCCTCTTCATTTTATCCTCACAACAACCACCCTGTGAGGTAAGTTGGGCTGAGAGTCACAACTACCCTGCGAGGCTGGTTGGGTTTTAAAAGAAGTGAAACGTTAAACAAGGCTCCTTGCCAGTTGTCCCTTGCAGTTTAACTAATAAGAACTTACATTTGATTTTAAATGCGGTATTGAGGCACATTTAGAGTTGCCCCCTTTTCTTGGCAGCCTCCTATGGCTTCAGCAGCAACACGATTCTTTCACAAATTCTGCTTTTCAACATGGAGATGCAGTAATGAGGAAAGCATAATCTGTTGAATGCCTGCCTGCAGCTATTGCAACCACAAATCTCCTGCAAGCAAAATATGCAGCACTCTAAGTATATCTTTTATCTTAGAAGGAAGGAAAAGACTAGCAATTACACACAATCATGTCTACGCATGGCTAGCATTCATGGTTTTTTTTAAATGTTCACTCAGAGGTCAAAAATATTTTGCCAACAGTTAGCTTTTTTCCTTTATGCAGAAGGTAATTGTGACCTTTTTATTAGTATTTCTATTGTTAAATGATTTCAGAATCTAAAAATAGGGTTGCTAGCCGTTTATTTTGGGGGCAGGGCTCATGTGCCTGTAATGACTGTGGGGCAAGCAGAAATTCAGCAGGTGAAGCTTTCCCCGCCACTTTGTTGACTGCATGTTGGGAAAAGCATTACCTGCTGAGTTGCTGCACAAGCCCTGCCCCTAAAGTGATAACTGTTTGACTTTTATTTATAGCAAAATACTTCAGGGTAAATAAGTTTTGGAAGGAACATAAAAGCCTGAGGTAAGCAAATAGAATACCAGAGAATCAGGCAAGTCACTTGTTGAAAGAAAAGAAATTACACTATCGTTCTTTGTTACATTAAAAACCATTTAGAGCATTGGTAATTAAAAAGAGATAGATAAGAGCAGTGGAGGCTGGTGGCTCTGATTTTAGTAGGGCTGTGAATCCATTCTGGGTTCGAGTTAGAACCACCAAGAACTCTAAAAGAGCTATCCAAAGTGCTGAACCCCATACCCAAAATGGTTTCAGCACTAAATGGATTACAGAATGGATTTACAACCCCACCGAAATCAGAGCCACCAGCCTCCACTGATAGGATAGATGCTAGATAGATGCCTCCAAAACCTTTTTTGCCTTTGTCTGTGCCTCTGGCACAAATTACCTCAAAGTCACTGTATACATTTTGCCTCAGATAATTTACCAAGAAGTGAATCTGGTATAGCCAAGCCTTGCTTTACCTTATCTCAGTCTTTGGAGGAGATGACAGCAATTGCAAAATGGTTTTAAATGCATAAAGCTTGATAAAAATTGCCAGGACAGCAATTTTACAATACAGCAGCCTTTCCCGCCAGACGTATTAGACTACAGCTCCCAGCATTCCTGACTATTGGCCATGCTGGCTGCAGCTAATAAGAGTTGAAGTCCAAAACAACTGAGGCCACCAGGTTGGGGAAGACTGCACTACACCAAGGGTCACCTCCATCTTCGTTTCACGTTATTTCAGGAATGTTTGTATGCTGGAGCTAAACAGGCAGGGCAGTGAGGTTGGTTTTTCCCAGCCATGACAAGATGGGAAAGCAGCTTCATCCCCCTGAAACGTGAATTGACCCAAAGATGCCATAATATTAGGCAAGCCGGAGGTATGAAACTCCATGCCAGAAAGACAAGATCAAAAGAACCAATTTGTTTCAAACTAGGTTTACTCTTTCCTTTCCTGTTTAGCTTTTTTTGTAAGCCACTCCACAAGTCAATCTGAGGAATAATTCAAATGACTTACATATAACACACCACCTCCATGCCCAATGGGACACAGAGCCACCTCATTCAAATGGTCATTGTTTCACACAAAAGTTTGCCTGGCAGACCAGAAGGTAACAAGTTGTTGTTGTTTTCTTTAGGAAATGACACCACCATACCTAATTCCAAATTCAAAGCTTTCCCCAACCCAACATTCTCCAGGCCCTCGTCTATACAATGGTGGTATTGCTGCGCCTGGCGGAGCGAGCCGGGGTGCAGCTGCATTGACTCTCCTTCCCAGCATCTATATGGGAAGGAGTGCAGCTGTGGGTTTACAGCTGCCGCTGCGCCCGCCCACCCAGGGCACCTTGGAGTATCTGCGCTCCCTCCTCTCTGGTAAGTGCGGTTTTTTTTAAATGGGAAAAGTGTTTGTTTGTTTGTTTGTTAGCTGTAAATGTGCATTTACAGCTAACCTTGGGAGGGGGGAGGAGGGGAGATGTGATCCTCTAAAGATTTTTTTAAAAATGGGGTGAGAGGGTGGGGAGAGGAATGGGGCAGTCAGGGCGAGCTCATAGGTAGGAGAGCCAGATGCCCTGCTCCTCCCCCCTCAACACACCTGGAGGGTTGGTTCTGGGTTGGGTGCTGCTTTTCCCATCTCACCAAGCTCTGTAATTATGTATAGGCTATACCTGTAGAACCTTTCACCAGCATACAACAGTTAAAGGCCGGGAGCCTCTGCCAAATGGAGGTGGCAAGGTGAAGCATGCATATAAAAAATACCCAGTTGTCTGATTATAAATAATCCTTATTGTGGGACACTCCCCATAGCAGGAATGATGCTCTTCCTGGCTATCAAACTTAAAAGCATTTGCCCTACAACTCTCTGCCATTTCACTATACAGCTTCAGAGGTTATTACAACCTTTCCTCACTGTACCAGGTATTTCCAAATGCAGATGGAAATTGCATGATTGAAATCTTCCCCATTTGCAAAGCCAGCTGGTCAGGGAGATAGCTGGCCTTTGAATGCTGCTGTCTTCACCCTCATGTGCTGTTTTTTCCACATGCAGAGGAGCATTCAGTCATGCAGTTTTTCACCTCTGAGCTGAAGCAGTCCAGTGCACCACAACATGATTCTTCTGTACATGTAGATCAGTCCCAAGAGCCCGTTAGTGCCTTTCACAAAACACTGAGCAGGCTGCCGGTTAATCCAGTCACTTATTTTATTTGCATTCACTATCAAGAATAACAAAAAGAAAAGCTATTCTTTCTGGGCTTGGTGTTTGCATAAAAACTGTGCAGGAGAATCAGATCCACAAGTTAGTAACATGCTCAGCCTACAACAGGAGAAGGGGCTCTGGTTAAAAGAAAGAAAGCAGAAGAAGGAACTTCAATACAGCTGGAAAATACCAGGAAAAAAGTTTCTAATACATGAAATGTGGACAGGTGAACACTTTTAAAAGGCTCCTTTCATGTAAGTGAAAGTTCGGCCGCATCATGTAGGCTTTGGTGATTAGCGTCTAAATTGCGAACTCCCTGGGGCAGCATGCCCTTATTTACACTTAAAATACACTGCAATGGGCGTTTTCCGTACACTGGTTTTGTGAAGAAGCCGGGGCCAGGGCAAAGAAAGAGAAGTGAGGGCTCCCGGAGATTAAAAAAATATCTCCCTTGTCCAAAGGTTTTGTATAGCAAAATAGTCCAAGCGGTCAGCGCTTTTGTTTGGCAATTTGTCTGGAAGTATAGGGCTACAACCAACTGCAGTGCACAGAAGCAAAGCGCCTCCTTCCTTAGTTCTCAAACCTACAGGGAAATCTATATAACGGATTAATATTAAACAGTTAGTAAAGAGCTTGATCTCAGACTGGGTAGCCCAGTATGTCTTGAGACGCTTTTTATAAGTGTTCCTTTCCACCAGCCTTCCCCAACCTGGTCCCCTCTGGATGTTTTGGGCCACAACTCCTGGCATTCTTGAAGATTGGCTGGGGTTGATGGGAGTTGAAGTCCAAAATATCAGGAGGGCACTGGGTTGGAGAAGGCCACTTTCCACTTTAGTAGGGTAAAGGGTCAACTTGTTTTTCTAATCATGCAGAAGCTTCCCTACAAGAGCATTTCATTGTTTGTTGTAACTCACATATAAATCTCTCAAAATACATAATCCCCTTATTTCATTGGACTTTATGAGAATTAGACCCTAGTTATGTTATTCTGTCTCATTTTGGCGTCAACACTTCATGGGGGAACAGCATTTGCAAAGTCCTCTCTTCCATTTGAAAAATGTATGGAACTCCCAGAGCCAAATCACTGGCCCTTCTCCATATAACAATCACTTCAAACTCAGCAAATAACAATAATACTGAAACAGTGCGATCCTAGGCATGTTTACTCAGAAGCAGGGCTGACCCTACAATTATGTAGAATGAAGTGGCCACCTTTGGCCTTAAATCTGAGGTGTCCTGAAAGGGCAACAAATTTGTTACTACATTTTTATAGGCAGGGATGGGGAAGTGTGCTTGTTGTATTTTCTGCCTGGCTTTGGATACTAAAAAACTTGATTTGGTTGATAGTGGGGGTGACGCCATTTCCTGCTTTGCCTCAGGCAGCAAAATGCATTGGGCTGGCTCTGAACGGCAGAGTTGTTGGGTCTGCAGCTTAAGTTAATTTTTGTCATGAATTTCATTATTTTTCTCTCTTTTCTGGTTGCTTGAATTATTCTTGGTAATCTGTTTCAAAATGACACCACTCTTGCCTGAATGCATGTTGACAATACAGAGACAGTGTGCTAGGTCAAATGCTGTCATTTCTGAGAATGTGCATCTTCCTTCTTCAGACAAGCACACCTATCTAGGAATAGGCTCCATTAAGCTCAGTGGGACTTATCTGAGTAGACATGTATGGGATTGTGTAGAAATAGTCTAGGAAAAACATTGTTCTGTTTCAAAACCTTTAGCTTCCCTACAGTGCAATCCTACACTTAGACCTTAGCTAGACCAGGCTATCGTATTTCTTTGATTCTAAGACACACTTTTTTCCCATATAAACATCTCTAAAAACGGGGTGCATTTTAGAATCGCGGGTGAGATTATTATTCTTAGAATCAAAGCTTTTTTTCTGTTGGTGGTACTGAAATCTTACAATCGATGGCGTCTTACTATCGAAGAAATACGGTATATCCCGGCGTGAACCCCGGGATCGTCCCTGTGCGTCCAGATGACGCACAGGGGATCCCGGGATCAGGGAAGGATCAGCCCTCCCTTGCCCCGAGATACAGCCCTCTCCTTTGGGCCCGGTTTTTCCACGGTCTCAGGCTGAGCCCGAGACCGCAGAGCATGTGGCCTGTTCCGCGCGATTACTCATGTGGAGCCAGGAGGAGCGCTGTGCCCATTGGGAGCAGTGGGGGGGGGGAGCGGGGAAAGTAGTTATTTTTTTAAAAAAAAAATCTTACCTTTGTGCACAAGTGTTCATGCGCTCTGTCCCCTTTAAAAAAAAATTAAAATGGCGGGCACGACACCTCTCTTCCTGAGGTCATAGTGCCTTACATGTAAATGAGGGTGAGATCTCACGTTAATTGCAATGCGAAGTCTCCCCTCCTCTCTCCTGGACTTTCAGGTAGGTCTGGCTAAGGCCTTAGAAGTAATTCAGTGGGTCTGTTCAGACCACATGCTAAGCCATGGTTAGGCCGCTAACCCTTTTGCAGCAAATAGTGAGCATGTTTAAACTGTGGTTATGTAGCCACCATGGTTAGGAATAATTCACACAACATGCTAAGTCATGATTCACATAACATGCTAAGACATAATGTTGAGCTCAAAATGCTTAATCACCGTGGCTTAGTGTGTCGTCTGAACAGGGTCAATGGGTCTTGCTCCCAGGTAACTGCGTCCAGGATTGCAGCCATAGGCTCTCTTTTATTTTGAAAATAAATGCAATTCAAATTTAGGGGGTTGCATTTAAAATACAGCCAATTTTAGTATTTCAGTGAAGTTTTTAAAAAAGTTTAAAACAAGGGTCTTTTTGCCAGCAGATCTGGCATCTTTTGGTAATTTATTTCACTGATCCAATTTGTTTGGAATATTGTAGGTGAATAGCTCCCTCTTGTGAATGCTGTTGGAAATGAATGGGGGGGGGGGAATTCTGGCTGGCACCTCCAGGGCTGCACTCCTGCAAGTAAGTTAGTTATTCCCATTGCCAAGCAACTGCTTCTCATGTTACAGGTTTTAACGCATGGAGAGGCTCTCACAAACCACTCACATGTTTACACAGGTGCAGCAATACTAATTTCTCAATCAGCAATATATACAATTGAAGGTGCTTTCACAAATTATACTGAAAATGCCTTTCAGTATGACATGTCAATGTTGATAACACACAATGAAAACGGAGTCAGAAATCATTATGTACATTCTGGCCAACGTAGGCTTTATGTTTGAATTACTGATGTGGGGAATGCAAGAAATAATTTAAGCATCAGTTGTGAAAACAGCTTTAGATGAACCCCAAAGTACAAGATTGTTCCTGATGTGTTGCTGTTGATAATGGGTTCATCAAGAAGAAGATATACATATTATTCCTCACTGAGAGCCAGTGCGGTGTAGTGGTTAGAGAGATGGACTGAAAGTAGGGAGAACAGGGTTCTAGTCCTCATTCAGCGATGGAAGCTCAATGGGTGATTTTGGGCCAGTCACAGACTCTCAGTCCAACCTACCTCACAGGGTTGTTGTGAGGATAAAATGGAGAGGAGGAGGATTATATATGTTGCTTTGGGTTCCTTAAGGAGGAAAAAAAGGCAGGATATAAATGTAATAAATATAAATAAATAAACCCCTTGCATGTGAAGATAAAAAAAGGAAATGTATCTAAGCTCCTTGGAGGAAAGGTGGGATATAAGGCATTATTGTTAAACTAAAACTGGGGAGAGTCAGGTTCAAAACTGCTCAGCCATGAATGAATACCTTTATTGAATAAGTCTTCTGACCATTTCAAAAAATCACATAATCATTAAGAACAAACAGACATTACTTAAAATTTATGATTTAAAATTTTAAAACAATATACAGTTCGTATATGATATATTATATATGACTAACAGTTAATAAGACCCCTCGTATATTACAAGATTTGATAAAAACTTATTAATTAATCAATTTTTTCTAATTCTTTTTCCTTATGCTGGCTGCTTTAAGAGCGGAGAGAGCAACCCTCTGGGTCACAAAATAGTTAGAACCACATAAGAGAAAGGACAATTTATCCTTGGCTGTCCAGTCTCTCATGCGTATTAAAAACATAGATAGATAATGTTCTCTACATTTTGAATATAAACATTCAAGTAAATAGTGGGCTAAATCTTCTATTTCAGGGTTGCCACATATACATAGTCTATCTTTCGATGGAATACCTTGGAATCTACCCTGTAACATCATTGTGTCCATCAGCTCGAATCGAAGCCGGGTAAAGGCTACTCGATGGACCCATTTCATATCAAAGAACAAATATTTTTCTTCTTTAAAGTGGAATTTTGTTCTGGCAAGCCATTTCATGGCCCTTGATTTTGACACTGCAGCTATATCAGTCTGACTTCTAATGTCTGAAATCCTAAGTTTAACGGCATTTCTTATGTTGGTATTTGAAATGCTAATTGCTCAGCCATGAAGTTTATAGGATGTCTTTGGGGCAGTCGTTATTTCTCAGCCTAGCTTACCTCAAGTGTTGTTGTGAGGACAGAATGGAGAAGAGAAAGATCTGTACAAACCAGGTTTGGGCTTTTACATTTGTTCATAAATACAGCCCATGGGTGAAATAACTAATGGGCTGTCTGGGATGAAAAGGAGGGAGCGAGCACCTTGCCTCCCATGTGCCTGCTACTTCAACTACCTATGCTCAGCCCATTTGTAGTTTGTTGAGCATGATGTGTGAGGCTAAACAACCCAGTGGTTAACCCTACAACAAACCACAGTCCATTTTTAAAGGTGTATGGAAATGTATCAAGCCTAAACCTCAGTAGGAAGAGATCTAATCATGACAATGGGATAGAGGATAATTCTCCCACTTTCAGATCCTCATCCTCCTCCCCAGTCGAGAAAACCAAACAAAGTGTGTGCCCCCCTCCTACATGTGTTGGGCCAATAACATGTTGAGACAGACATATGGCTGTCATCGTGACTATGAAGTCCTCAGCTGCCCCCAGAACCATCATCCTAGGGGTCTTCAAATCTGAGACCACCACCCTCAGGCAGAGAGATGGAGGAATTTAGAAATCTCTGCTAAGTTTGCCTTAGCAATACTGCTTACTGTATACAGAAAATTGTTTTCACCACCTAGAAAGTGCGAACGCAAGATAAAATGCAATATATTCATTGAATAAAACTAGGTATTCGACAAACTTCAGAGGATACTTCAGACTGGTTTCTGTAATTGTGCATTTTCCATGCATTAATCCATTGCTATTTGGTGGTGAAACTGCCTTTCAAAGTTATGGATACAGAATTTAGGGTAGGTTTTGGAAGAATTTCATCCATGTACCTTTTCCCTCTGTGCTCTTTGCAGTAGAACAATGTTTTTGGTAGCGCTGTCACCTGAAGAATCACACACTAAGTATTACAAAGCACCAACCCTTCCATGCATCCCACATTACATGAGACAAATGGCAGAGCTACTCCACAGGTCAGAGTAGAAACCTCTGCAAGATGACATGGTTTGGACATTGTCATGGTTTGGACGTGGTTTGGAAGCATGCGTTCTACAAGCACAGACGTCTGCTTCTCCCTAATACTGGAAGCATCTCATCAAAATCCTTGCCTGAACAGGTAATGGAACAATCAAATCCCAAAATTATGTCCGGTGTGAAGCTTTGCTTGCTCTGGGCTGGAGTAGCTTTCAGGTCCCATGTTCTGGCTGTCTACTTCAAGTGTCCCATTTCCAGAATTTTCTAGTAATCATTAGCTGTTTGACTCTGTACCACATTTTAGCTTTCTGGATAGCCTTAGTCATTTGGAATAGTATTTGAGTTGCCTGTGGCTTCCTTCATAATGGTTAACATTCATACTCACTGCAGCGAGCAGACCTAAAGAAAAAGTCTAAGGCTGGGCTTACACAAGAACACCTTTGCCTCATTCCATGGCATTTCTTAAGACATTGTACCACATTTCCCCAAGTCATTATCCTTTGTGAGTATTGCATGTTTTGTACCCTATTTACATGAAATAGCTCTTCTCTCTGCATAGTAATTGGGTTGTTCTTTGCATTTTGGTCATATTGTTATAGTCACATCAAATTTGCACTAACCAAGGGAAGTGCAACAACTCACAGTTAGAGCAAGTGCTTTGCATGCAGAGGTCTGGATTCAGTCCCTGGAATCTCCAGATCGGGCTGGGGAAAACCCTTTGGAAACCTCCAAGAATTTCCACCAGAGCGTAGCTGATACTGACTTAGAGGGCCCAATTGTCCGACTCAGTATAAGGCAGCTTAACCTGTTTTCCTAGCCAAATACATGTGTGTCTTTTATTGACTGCTAACCTTGCTTGGTGTGCAAACTCTGCAAACTGGGAGATGGCGATCTTACAAGTTCTGATTTTCTGGAATTGCAAAGGCTATTTCTGAAAACCAGTGAGTTGGAGAAGAACACCTCCACCACCCCAGAACAACATAAGTCAAAACAGAAACTATGCACACTTACATGCACAGAACACAGTGGAATTTAGTTCTGAATAAACATGCACAGGACTGTGCATTGAGTAAATGACTACATTATTTATTTCATTTAAAAATATTTTTAGACCACCTTTGTGGGTGGAAGGGGTACACTAAAACAATCACATGACGACAGAGTTGACTTCGCCTAACAGATGCACAACCTATTTATCTGGGGCAAGCTGAGACAGCACAACAAACACATGTGACCTTTTCAATAAGGAATGAAATTAACTGCCTTCAACTTGACACCTCTTGTTTCTATGCAAATATTTTAACAGCTACATAATGTGATATGGCTGTTCACAAACATTTGAAAAGCATGTATATTAAACAATGAATATTAAGCCATGAATAGTGCTTACCAAATTTGATTATGGGAAAAATAACTTATTTATTCTGCACTTCATAGTGTTAGGATGATTCACCTGGTGTGTGAAAACTCTGTACGTGTTACAGCATCTGATTTTGCTGTAACAAGCTGCAAGCATGATGACATCATTCAAATGCAAATAAGAAAAGTGATGTTTAGTAAGAGATTGTAGAACTGCTTTTCTTTATTACTATTCAGTGAACACTCAGTGCAAAACTAAGACTCCTGGTAGGTTTATAGATGCTTTATAAATAATAACCATTAGTAAAATATTATTTTTAACAAGTGGAGACAGTCAATTCCAGAGGTGGGGTGTTTTTTTTGGGGGGGTGGCATTTTACAAGAATTGAATAGGAAGAGTTGAACCAATTCTGCCTAATTATTTTTGCTTTCCTTTGTCTTTTTGGCTTATATGCCAGTGTGTAAATACACTTGAGGATAACCATACAAGGATCAGAAAAAGTACTATGAGAGATGCATGTATCAGTTCAAATAGTAAATTGGAGTATGTGTTGTGAAATCAAGATAAGATTTCACAATTTTGATAAGATTTCAGAAACTTGGGGAGATTTCTGACTTTCCTGGGAATTACTTGGTGACATTTTGCCAGAGGCACATGGCTCATGTATTCTAGTTCACTGTGTGAGTTTCTTCCAAACTTTTCTCCTATTATATAATAATCTCTGATGTCCCCTGCTTGGAGACTACAGAAGCTATCGGTATCAATTGCTGCTAGTGCTGGAGGTGAACAGTGCTTGATGCAGATCTCTCCCTACACCGGAGTTCCATTGACAGCAGAATATCAGTTCTTATGAGCAACTGGGCTATTTTAGACATCCATACTTCCAGAAAATGCAGATGGAAACCTCAATTTTCACCTTAAAGAAAGCAAGTTAAAAACTGTATTTTAAAGGCCCAAGTTGGGCATTGTTTATTAAATCAGTGCAGTTGCACGCAGCATCCAGAAACTGTGAAAGCAAATGGATATTTGACGCGATTAAGTGGTGAAACTTTATAGTAAGCCCAAATAAAAATGCAACTCTTGATGTCTGAAAAAAAATTGGACAATTTATGAAATAAACATTTTAAAAACAACAAAACTCTTGTACTGGGGCAGTGAAACAAAGATTTTTTATTATTATTAACCCTGTGAGCGCTCTTCAGACTTGGCACACAATCACAGCTAGGAGCTCTGGCAACAGAAGCAGTAGCCAAGGAGCCAAATGAGGGACTGTGTCATTTGCAGTCCACTCTGACTTTCTTTTACACCTGAGACCAGCTGACTCTTAAGTCATCTTGCCAGTACCATCATGACTGGTGAATGGCTGAGACAGGATTTTGCCCCACCCTCCCCCAACCTGAACAAAATGCATTGAAAATGTCTTATGAGCATGCTACAGGGCACAATTTGTATAATTTCTGCAAATTTCAGTCGCAAATTACATACTTTACACATAGTCCAACCACAAATTGTGAAATTCGTACAAATTTTGGTCACAAGTTGCTTACCTTATGCAAATTACAGCCAAAATTTGTGTCAATTATGCAATTTGTGCCTGTAATTTGTGCACATTTCTATTTATGCATTTTTTAAAAAAAAAGTCTAGCAAAACCTTCCAGCTGACCCAACTCAATCTGCATCGAGTTGTGCCAGCTCATGGGAAAATGAGCCAAAGTCCAGGGGGCTGAGCTAATGAAAGTTCTGTGAGCTCCTTGGATGGATTCTTCTGACCTCCCTAACTATGCTGCATTGATCTGCTAGAGCTAGTTCTTCTCTTAGGCTTCTGCTACCTCTATGGTGGCATTGTCCCCTTTTACAATATGTCTGCGTTGTTGGCTGCTGGAGTTGGTATAATATTGGTGAATGCCTTTGTTGCTAAAATATGGTTTTTATTCCCATACTGTGTCATGTCCCTACTTGAGGAGTCTTCCTCAGAGGAGGAGCTAGAGGCCCCATAAGCTCAGGCTACTCCAGACCAGGGACAGTCTTCAGACCCACAGGAGCCTGAGGCCTTGGAAGAGGTGTTGCAGGGCCATGCCTGTCAGGAGAAAGGGACTCTGCCTCAGAGGCAGAGGCTGAGCAACTCCCTGACCCCCGGTAGCATCGTCGCCTCAAGCGACAAGTTAATAGGGCTCCTGTATGACGGAGAGCTCACATGCAGAAAAGGTCTCTTCAGGAGAAAATTATTCCTCAGGAGTAGAGCTCTGAAAAGAGAGCTCTGATTACTGCAGCTGAGCTCTAGGTGGGGTCCAGCAGGCTTTGGGCTTAAAAGCCTTCACTAGAAACCAGCCATTGTTGGATCAACTTGGTCCATCCTGCCTTGTATCCTGAATTGTGCCTAATGTACTGACCTTATAGACTGCCTAAGAACTCTGCTTCTGGACTGTGTAAAATGCTTACTGATTTATTGTGTTTGACCTCTTACTTGACCGCTCCTGATCCTCTTGTCTGCCTGTGTACTAACCTCTGCCTGGGCTTAAACCACCTCTGTTATGAATTCTACTGCATCTAGAGCCTGCAACAGCCAAAGCAGGACATATTGTTTACTGATGTATTGTTTATGAATTGCTTATTATGGATATATTGTTTGTTAACTGAATTGTAGTTTTCTTAAGTATTGAGTTGAAAGTGTATAGGTTTATTGAATCTTCAGCCAATTATTGTTCACACTGTTTTCTAAAACTGTTTTCTTTGATTTTTAGCATGATGCTGGCTAGTTTGGGCTCTGTATTTTGGCTGGTAAAGCATTGTGCAAACAAACTGAATGGATTTCATAATCACGTCAGAAAGACAAACACAATTATATTTGCAGAGTAGCAGGAGTTACTTCCATTGTCAGTAAGAGGAGATTAATATGCAATATTTGGAGGGATTTGGAGAAATTCCAGGAAAAATAATTCAGAGCAAATGGGGGGAAACATTGTATATCTGATTGCTAAATTACGAGAAGTACATAGTACAGCACTACCAAATAGAAAGAAAATAGGGTTGCAAATGTATCCACATTTCCCTGGGACTAAGCTCCACTGAGTACAATAGAATTTACTTCTGAGTAAACATGTATAAGATTGCATTGCAAAAGGAATTTTCATACAGATAAAACTTTGGAAAAATAGTTTCAAATATAAAAAGTTATTATTTGTTGAGGGGGGAATCAAATATACACTGAGACAACTTTATGTTCTTTGACTGCTTTCATGGATTATAGTGAACCTCTATAATAAGAATAAGCATGATTTCAGTCAGGCCTTAAAACTCATTGGAAATTTACCAGATCAATCAACTCACTAAGACCTTGTTTACAAGGCCAGCCTTTCAGGAACCCTGTATGTGCAGAGGAGTACAGAAGCAAGCACATATCTGCCAAGATATGGTATTTATATGTAAAGTGCAAATAAAATGCTGAAGAGTCAGAATTCAGGTTAAGGGCATGTGATCAGTGTCGCATTATGTTCTATGCACAGTGGAGGTGCATGCTTGCTCCAGTGACCAATCACATACATAGGATTCTCGGAAGGCTGAGCCTCTGACCCAGTCTGTAGATTAACAACAATTCCCTATTGCACCCTAGTTTGTGTATTAAGGAATACAACAGCAATTATAATTATTATTATGCTTTGATTAAAACAGTAGACAGTAAAAGTGATTTATATGTATTATGAAAGTTCCCTTAAGCCAGTCCTTATCTCCAGTTTTAGAATGTTGTTTTTCCATTTGCTAGGAAATGACTTCTCTTCCAACTCAAGGGATTTATTCACAGGTCCGATAAATCAGATTGCCGCTCACTAGTATGTTTCACATCTTCAAGTTGCTTGGGCTTGCACTGTATACAAACAAATGAAAAAAATGTTGGATGTCAACATGTTGCTTTTCCCGACATTCTTGCTTTAAGCACACAGAATATCAATTTGCACATTAAATTCTACTGTTACACCTGAACCCATGTTAAAAGTTAGCAGTTACTGTTAGACTTGGGCTCTATATGGTTGAATTTTCTAATGCTTTCCTCCCACTTCAACTTCAGTGATTTTTTTTGGGGGGGTGGGGTGCATGTTCAATTAATCGGCTGCCTTTCCATATAAAATTCCCAAGGTGGCTAAGTTATCTCAACATACCTCAAGGCTTAGCTGCTAAGGCATGGTGGTCTCCCATCGCAATGTCCCCTTCTCTGCTACAACACTAGAACTAGGGAAGATGTAGCTAAGTTACATGAGGTCTATGCAGAGGCTCAGTTACATAGCAGCCCATGTTCCAGAAGCTTCATAAATCACTTCTCCCCAGAATCCCATTAGGTCTGGAGACAGCACTTGAGATGGATCAAACAAGCATATCTAGACTCAAGAGATATTCGCCTGGACTCTCCAGTCCAGTGATGTCCCACCAGGAATAGCCACCACTCAGAATGTCTTTGGACACATCGCTAATAGTTGGGAGGAAGCTGAGCAATAGCTGTAGTTAAATCTTTGGGGTTTCAAAGCAATTGGCTTTTTCAGTGACTTCCTTTCCTGTAAGGGCTATAGTGACGTATCACTCTCACCAAAGGGTGGCCATAGCAATCCATCCAAACAGTAAAAGGGTTACACTTCTCCCAAATGCATCCTGGGATATTGTGAAGGAGGAGTTATATTAGAAGTGTGCCCACAGCCAAGATGATGATGCTCCCATGTCCTTCAGACACCATCATATTAGGTGTGGCAGTATTCAGTAGAGTAGCCACAACATAGCTCCACTTTGGTTTTATTTTGCTTTTCCTTGAGAGATTCATTCTTGTAGAGAGTTCTAATGAGGTCAAACTATGTGTGCCCAGTTAATTGACTGATGAATTAATACCTAAGTTAGGAATGTACAACCTTTTTTGCCATGAGGGACCACATCCAGTGTTGGCTGAGGTCTGCACATGTGCACACAGACTTATAATTCAGTACACAGGGATGGGAAACCCTCCCTGCCCAGTGAGCTATAGGGATCCCTGGGGTAGGTTCTGTAGAGATGAAATCCTCTCCCATACTCCACTGATCGCCACTGGGATTGCTTCTTTCCCACTGCTAGTAGTGCTGGGGTTTGAGGAAGGCTTTCACCTTTCCAATCTACCAGAGATGGCCAGCAAGTTCAGAGCTAACAGCAGTGCTGAAATAGTGCCCACTTCCTCAGTCCAGTTGATCAGCTTGGCTGCTGAGAAAATAGGTGCATTCCCACTGGGTTTGCAGGCCACACTGGGGAGCACCAAGGGGGCATGGGTTATGCACTCCTAACCTAAGCTGTTGCTTGGTTCTTATTAGGGAAAGAAGTGATTAAGCGGTAGGTACCCTCTCTTCCTGTTCAGTTTTTATATGACTTGATGTAGAACTTCAAGGCTGCAATTCTGTGCTCTCTTAGTTTGGACAAGACATTTGCTTTATACATAGCATGCAGCTATTTATCTGATTTCCACAGTATACAGAGAGAGAGGGCTTATCTCTTGCTCCCTCGCCAGTGTGATTGGAAAGAAACTTCCCTTGCTGATGTGCAGCCAGAACGCTTAAGATCAGACTTCCTGTTGGCGATGGAAATGATTTTTATATAAGCGTTTCAGACACATTAGGGAGGAGCTTACACAAGTACAAAGTAATTATGTTAGTGTTTGGAATGCATCCCTTTGGACACTTAAAATACTAATAGCCCCTGCATTTCTAGCTAACTTTTTGCTTTTGCAGTCAGAGTAAATGAATAAGTTACATCCTTAAAGTCAAGAGATTGTTAGAAGACAGCTTTTGAAAGCTCGGGATCTTATCAGCTTTAAATGCATGAATGATAACCCAAGACAGCCTAAATTGTGCGTGCCACTTTAAAATCCAAGATATGCTTTCATTGAAATTGATGGGAGTTTTGCCTAGAGTGGTGCTGGAAATGCAGCATTGTTAATATCTTCACAAATGTACATTGTTGGTGCTATAAAAGTACATTGTTGGTGCTATATAAATAAATAATAATAATAAATGCCCATGGGAAGATACTTTCTTTGCTCCTCAGTTGACTGCTCAGAATTAATATTTATGTACATGCACCATTCTAATATAGCCAAATGGTTTGGGTTTAAGAGACTCCAGGTTAACTGTAGGGGAACACACTACTGTGTAAAGGGTGTCCCAGGGACCTGCCTGGCATCATGAACTAAACAGAGTGCCCTGCTAGTACTTTTAATGTGTGCTTGTAGTTCCCCAATTCCCATGAAATAAATAAATAACAAAGCTTCAAAAAATTTCCTGGGGGAGTTGGCACATAAATCAGGCCAAAAGAACAAGTGGAGGTCAAATTAGACTTCTTACCTATTATACAATTTGCTGTGTTGGAGCATGCTGTGCCTACAGAATAGGGAAATATGAGAGATGGACTGAGAAGATAATTTTCTCACTATACTTTATTCAGGCTGTGCCTCCTCTGTCCATGTTTGCATTTTCAACACATTGGGCAGAAGTCAAGCTACAGAATCCATTTGAAAAATCAGGAATGGGTGGACCACTAGTCACATGAGTAATTAATTAGTGGCATTAGAGAACCACTATTCAATTTCATCATATACTCAACACTGAACTGAAACCAATCACTTACTATTGTTTTGAAGATATGGTTCATTTTCTTCTTTTTTACAGTTTTCCTGTCGACTTCCAAGATGGGAGGGATGCTTGCCTGGCTCATCCTCTGTGATGCATTTGTTTCCTCAGGTGCTGGGTAGCACACTGACATAGTTAAGCCTTTAAAAAAGTGCAAATGTCCATTGTAAAGCAGCAGCAAGGCAGAAACCAAGTCAATTAATTCTCAAAGATAAGTTGGGGGTTAAATTTAGACTGCTGCTCATACAATATAGCAGATTTGGAGAGCCTGCAGTGGGGAAGGGGGAAACCTATTTGCCAGCAGTTTCTGTTTTTTTTGGTGGACAGCCAGCAGTGGCTACAACCTAGAGTAACTGCATACATAAAAAGTAGCACAGGTTTTCTCTGGCTGGTTCCCGATAACAATTCAGTAGCATATGTAAAATGTAATTGCCCTAGTACAGAGGTACCCAACCTTCCTGGCTCAGTAGGCACATTTGAAATTTGGAGAGAATGTAATGGGCACTCTCACAAAATGGCTGCCATGGTAGGCATGGCCAATCACAAACACCCATTTCTCAGAAGGCAAAGTGGTGTGACTAAAAGAAAAATAACTTCCATCTAAGAACATGGAAGAATGGGGCCCAACCTCTATTACAACTATTTTGAACCTAAATAACGATGGAACCAGAAGGCAGAACTTCACTTTGCTGCATGTCAGCCTTCCAATTATTATTATTATTAAAATAGTAAGACCAAAATAAATCAAGAGAGGGAGGGAACTGGTGGATGCCAAGAGAGGTGTCTGTGGGTACACTGGCGTACACGGAAAGCATGTTGGAGATTCCATCCCTAACACCATGTCTGCTTCCTTACTGAGGAACCTGTAGAGCTGAGAAAACAGCTTTTCAATCAGTAACCGCTCAGCTCTTATGGAAGCTGTGCAGGGGGAAAGAAACCTGGCTCTTAGGGTTTCTGTTCCAGGTGTATGTACAAAATCAAAATGGCTAATCAGTTCACTGTCACACTTGAGGGTCTCTATGGAAGCACCCCTTGGAAGATGAAGGGTATTTTCATCTGGGTCTTGCCCTAATCCAAATCAGGTGTAATGAGAGAATATGGACTTCTACCAAGAAGCTTCCAAGTATTCAGCAAGTTAAAAAGAAATCCTATTTGCTTGATATTTTGATTTTCCAATACATCAGGGTGGGAGAGAACCAGGAACTGGTCACTCAGGAACATCGGTTAATCAATGCATGGAAGGAGCAGAACACCAGGCTCCATTATGACATTTATCACGGGTGGAGTATTGTTGGTCTGAATATGTGCCCTTGTATTCTCCCTTCTTTTTTGTGCTGTACTATTTGCCTTCCCTACACGCCCCCTGCGCTGGTCTTTTCAGCAGCAGCAGCAGCAACAACAGTAAATTATTTCTGTCTCCATCCCTTTGCCTTTACTCTGTATTGCAGGTGCTTGCAAACTGGGGCAAAAGTGTCTGTACAACATCTATGACTCTTAAGGACTCCCTCAGCACTGTGTGTGTTCATGCGCAAAAGAGTGAGAGCAGGTGCTCTCAATATACATACCTGATATTTGATAAAACTATTGAGTGTCTGTATTTTTTTAATATGTTGACAGTATTGCGTAATATATTAGCTGAGGCTTAATCTATATCAAAATATCTGATTTGGATCTAGAAAATACTAAAAGACGTAATATCCAACACAAGTTTAGTTCTAAAAGATAAAGGTATGTTGCTATTTGTTTTTAACGGACAGCAGAAGCCAATTTTATTATTTTAAAGTTAATGTTAGACAAAAAGCTTAGCACTTTCATTCACTTATTCTAATTGGCTTACCTGGTATGGTTGGCATAGAACGGCTGGCAAAGCTCATTTGTTTGAGAACAGATGTTTTCTGAGGTACGTCCAGATGTTCAGAAAGGTTGGTGTCACTCATAAATTCATATTTTCTTGACAGCTGTGCAGTAACAAAAAAAATTGTCACAGTACTCAGGCTCAGAATTATCTAATTTAAACCATTTTTACAAAAGAACACATGTGGGGTAAAATTATTACAGCCAGGTACCTGTGTTGACAAATGTATATTTTTCCAGTTATTTGAAGGGCTGTTCCTGTATTGTGGTTCCTCACAAATGAAACTACTCTTGGCTAGCCCAGGAGAATGCAAAATACATAATTTGATAAGCAAACATCAATAAAACAAAGCATTCATTTCACTGACATCCAAGGTCATTAAAATCAATGGGAATTCTGTTGAATTCAGTAGAATGTGGTTAAGAGCATAGTCCACTGGGAACATCCACACAAGATCTCTTGAAGCGAATGAGACTTATCCAAGGGCACAGACAAAAGAGTTTGCAGGGTCCTTGATATTTTACTTATTCTACCAACTAAGGGAAGACTTGCCATCAAATAAAAAGGAAAGATAATCCACATGTTTGAATTCCCACACCCATTTTCTTTTATTGCATCAACATTCCTAATTTACAAAAGGAATCTATTTCTTTTTACTTAGTGTGCAATCATGTGTACACTTAGCTAAGAGTAAACAGCATTAGACTTCCATGTCTAGCTTCCATGTAGATATGCATAAAATCAAGGTGTAAGGGAATTCAGTTTGAATGTGTCCAGTGGCTACTTGTTAATTGGTTATAAAGAATACTACAGGGTATGATTTGTTTGGGAACATAACAGATTTGCTTGCTTATAAATACTTATTCTTAGTGGCAAATATTTCAGAGGAGCAGATTTCATAATATTTATTATGGGCCCAAAATAGTTGTTTATTTTAGCTAAACAACTGCATTTAAAAGCAAAATGAAAACCAGACTTAAGGTTCTCAAAAGTGGTACCCACAATGTGGATGCTGAAAACATATAGAATGAGACAGACTTATTCCATAGTATGCCAAGCTGGGAAAAGTCCACAAGATCATACTGAGTAATTGATGCCTAAATACATCTGATAAGCTTCTGAAGATCAGAAAACTGAATCTTGATATTCGTTTCTCTTTTCCATATTTCTTTATTCAGTGAAGGCGTGGTCAAGAGGCCCACACAGAATTCCAAACCTTTTCAACATCTGCTTGGCAGGAACAAATTGAGTTTTAGCAATTTATGCTGGCATGTCTCCAAAAATAAAATATTAAACCTCAAGAAACAGGTATTTAGGATTACAGAAGTTTAAAAATTATATATTTTGCATTTTATTGTGAACACAACAGAGACCAAATTACTCCTGATGTGAAGAGTGAATAAGGCGGATAACCTTTTGAAAGGTTTTCAAACAGCTTATGTTGGGATATAACTCTATGTACTTTGTAACCATTCTTCTAATGGGTTCGTGATCCAACCTAATCTTTATTTAGCTCTGCATCTCAATAGCAAGCTAAATTAGAAAAGGCTTCTTTAGTGGTCTGCTCTGTTGTTGTTGTTGTTGTTGTTGTTATTTTTACTTTAATGACATTGCTTTTTTAACACTCAAAACATTTGGTTCTCAGGGATGATGTTATAAAATTGTGCAGTGCAAGATATATAACTCAGGCTGATGATATATTAGTGTGATCAAAGTGCTCAGATGATAGATGGCACGAAAAGGTGCCAATGATGTAGTCTTCAGCTTGGCACTTTTTATAGAAGCACAATTTGCAAACTTGCAATGTCCTAACAAGATTTGCTTTTCTTTAACAAGATTCAAAATAAGCACCTATTCCTCCTGAAAGTAGCTCAGAGCCCACAGAATTGCAGCCAGCTCCTTCCTCCTGATTCACTAGTACAACCTCCCACCAAACATGCACAAAGAAAGGTCTGGTTTAGGGCAGATTCCCAAACTCTGTGATTGCTAAGTACAACAACGCAGCTTCATTTATACATTCCACTGGGGCAATGTATATCCTACTACTTACCAAAGAGACCTCGCTGTCACATCTTGCAATAAAGCAAGCTTTTCTACAAAATTGATACTTTAAGGGACAAATACTGTCCAGAAGGCAGATGTCCAACATGGAACTGACAGCTTGTGCTTCAGGATTATAAAAGAGTACCCTGTAATAACAACTTACACATTTCATATCAGGAAGTTCAGAAGACACTTTTTCATCTGCAAATACCACGCTGCTTCTCTTTCCTCTCCTCCTACCTCTTCTCAACTTAACTTCAGGCTGGGTGCTTATCAGGCGTACATTCTCTTCCGAGACCGACTTGGTTGCCTTTGGTGACATCACTTCCAGTTCAAAGCTGCAGGTGTAAATTGAGAGAAAGCTCTCTTAATTATACCACCCCTTGCAGTATTAGTCCATTGAAAGACGTTTCTATGCAGATGTTTCTACTATGCAAGATAATTCAGGATTTCCTGAACAAGGTATATGCATGAAGATGAGTGGGGAAGGCAAAAATTGAAGAACGTAACAGGCTGGGAATGAGCTAAGGAAAACTACCGTGATGTAACTTTTTTGTTGTTGCAGCAGCATGGATTTAGTTGGAAAGGGATAGATGAAACAGGAAGTGACAACAAATGGGAAAAAAAGAGATGACCTCAGAAGATCCAAGCAGGGCTGTCTGAGAGTACTGCAGGGTATAGGGATGAGTTCAGATGGAGGACATGGTTAAAATAAGCTTGAATATCACATTGAGGGGGTGGAGAGGGGAGCTTTGTGCAAAACAAAAACAACAACAATAAAAAACAACAACATTCCCTACTCTAAATACTCCTGGTAGAACTGTAACATATACCAACTGCAACTTAACAGATTTACAGTAATTCTTCATTATTATTTAGAAATTCCACAATATGTTTCTTCAGTGTGTTTATTGGCGAAGTACTAGCTCCAGGACATTACATTGATTTTATGCATTAATAGACATTGTAATTAGGGGACACTTGAGGACAATGATACACAATCAGAAGCCACACTATAATCTTAAACTATTAGAATAAACCCTGTGTCACCATGAGGCAGGGACTGGCTGACGAGACCACATTACGCCAGTCCTTTTCCAGCTTCATTGGCTGCCAGTCCAGGTCCAGGCCTGATTCAAAGTGCTGGTATTAACATTTAAAGCCCTAAACGGCTTGGGGCCAGGTTATCTGAAGGAACGCCTCCTCCCATATGTACCTGCCTGGACCCTAAGGTCATCCTCAGGGGTCCTTCTCTGTGAGCCCCTGCCAAAGGAAGTGAGGCAGGTGGCTGCCAGGAGGAGGGCCTTCTCTGCTGTGGCACCCCGGCTGTGGAATGAGCTCCCTAAGGAGGTTCGCTTGGCACCTACATTATGTGCTTTTAGACGCCAGGTGAAGACCTTTTTATTCTCCCAACATTTTAACAATCTATAAATTTTAAATAACATGGTTTTAAATTTGTAATTTTGCATTGCTGCTGTTTTTATCTGGTTGAGCTTTTATATTGTATTTTATATTATGGTTTTATACTGTTGTTTTATACTTTGAATGGTTTTAATTTTTGTGAACCGCCCAGAGAGCTCCGGCTATTGGGCGGTATAGAAATGTAATAAATAAATAAATAAATAAATATTTAGTCTGAGAAAACAAAACAAAAATTTGCTGAATTGGTTTGATCACAAAAACAGCACTGATTCCAGTTTTTTCAAAGGTGAAAACAAAACAAAAAAGCAAAATCTGTCTAGTGCACAAATAAACTGGCAAAGGTGAAATAGTCCCCGCCCCACAAAGATGTTCTTGTTTAAAAGATCATTTAGCCTTTCTTTAAGTTTGATGTCAGATCAGCTGCTGTTTGGCACAGAGCAAAAAACATACTGTTAAAGCTCAAGCTCTGAACTTTTTTGGAGTTTCAACATTTTCTGCACGTCTACACTCCTCAATCCTCAGTTTGTTTATGAGCAAAATCAGTTTGGTAGCTCTGTAGTAATAAGCAGTACACTAACATATTCTTATATAGATGTTGAAGGATAATTTAGGAGTGTATATTTGGGAAGGGGTCTTCTCGTGTCTTCTTTCTGAAATGTGCAGACATTATCATTGGCTTAATTTATATTTTGGATGGGCATTGGGTATGACTCTACCTGAAAGCAGCTTCAATAGCAAGTAATGCTGGAATGCAAGTGAACAAGACTTCAGAAGGTAACCAATTATTCACAGCTTGCCATTGCTCATTTCAAAAGTACCTTTTAGTAGTAAAAGAATGATTTCTTCAAGATTAAAATCCTCATTGCCTCAGCTAAGCCATCACATGCAGTATGTTTCTCAGTATTAACACAAATCTATTTAAAAGGGATTTATAAAATTCCCTGGTTTGCATCCTGGGAAGACTCCGTTGCCATATCCCTGCCCATGTTGATGAAAGTGGCCAATACCAAACTAACCTTTCTGCAGCAATCTTGTTTGGAGTACTACATTCTGAATTCATGGAGGACAATGAAATGATAGACATCTGACGATACGATCTCAGCATAGATGTTGGTCGACCTAGTCGCCTGTCATCAAAATCCGGCTTAATAGGAGACAGAAGAGAAAGAAAAACACTATGATTTTTTGGAGGGATAGGATAATTCATCCCTGCATATCTGTCCTAGTGGAGAATGGGGCAGAACAAACTGAAAATTCCCCTGGAAGGAAAATCACCCTGAATTTTGTTTTCCTTTTATTTAAGCATAGCTGTAAATGTTATAAATGACTTAGTAAATAAACTGAAATGTCAGAAGGTAAAAGTGGAAATCATAGTTTACGTTAGTGTTGTAGAACACATGGGAGTTGCAGGGTTCAGTAACACCAAACTACTCCAACCTGTGACTGTTTTTTCCGCCTCCTGACCTTGGGGTTTCTAATCAGACTGGTTTTGAGGGATAATTTTTGTTCTTCAATTATTCTGTAAGAAACTCCGTATGTAGTCCATGCTACCTATTTTTGCAAAACGTGTCAGACAATATGCAGAGGTTTCTATTTGCTGTCTAAGCAGTGCTTGAAAATGAATAAGATCATTCCTGCTGGATGCAAACGTTTTCCATCCTCCCAACCATCAAGCTGACAAAGGCTGCCCAAACTAACAGTATATGATGCCCAGGAAAGATCAAGTAGGAAAGGATATTAAAGATCCATCCCGACACATTCTGTAGATATTAATGGAGTATTTTCTTAGCTAGTGCAGTGCATGACTGAGCTGTGAACCATCCAGAGACCTATGGGGCAGTATAAAAATGTAATAAATAAATATTTTTTTCTGAACATAGTCTACCCTCCTGTTTATTTTCACCTAACTTTACTGTAGAGGCTGAGCTTTCTTTTATCTTATCACTTAGGTAAAGCAACTATTTTCAATTCTTATATGGTAGAAAAACTTACCACCTTCCTGAATTTAATACTTGAAACTTGAGGCTTTAAGCGTGCGCACACACACACACACACACACACACACACACAATTGCAGAGATATTATGGAACTTGTAGGGAAATTGGTATGTAATCTCATACTTCAGGCTCCATTCCGACACTACCTCATTTCACTCAGAGAGCCACCTCCGGCTAGAGCCTCAGAAAAACCATTTAGAGCTCTCAAGTTTATTTTCACATACATTTTACATTTTATGTGCAGTGGGAATTGCTTCTCATCTGGTGAATCCCAAATGCAGTGAGAAGACACAATCAGCACAGCTGCCTTTCATAGGGAAAACACACACACCAGGCAACCCAGAGAGGGATGACAAAACCAGAATGGTTCTTCTCTTTAAAGTAATTGGCTTTCATACATATTGAAGATACATTAAATACTGCCATCCCCCAAGCTTATTAATTTATGAGAAACTTCTTCAGAAGTGATGAAGTAATTTATTTTGCCACATATATCAGGGGGGGGGGGGAATGCTTTTCGTCAGTGCATTGCAATATAAGTGCTAAATTTCAGCCCCCAAGATGGAGCCCAGAAGAAACTGGGAGATGTTTGTATCTAAAGGGGTTAAAGAAGCCACATCAGTGCTTTTTTTTTTTTTTTTGTATATTTAAAACACTAGAGCTGGTCTGCTGCTTTCCCTGTGTGCTTCATGTCAGATTGTTCCATTCTACCAGATTCTGAGACTTTTCCCATGGCTTGCTGCAGTTTGCAGTAAGGTTGGGATTGGGATCCTTTCATGCTAAGCGTCCAGCTAGCTCATCTCTTACCAGTCACCTTAATCCCAAATTTTATTGGATTGTCAAATTATATACACATATCAGAAACAAACAGGAAACTTGTAATATATAACAAAAATATCAATGTACATTGAATATACATTTTAGAAAGTTGACCAATACGCTATTATTGTTATAGTTAGATCGCCACTATGCCAGGTCAGGTACAACATTAAATAAGGTCATTTCTAAATCATGTTGGTGCAGTGGGTCAGCAATGTGGTGCATATGGGCAGCAAGGTGCCCCTGATGCGTTTCCTGGAGCCCTCCAAGGCTTCCTACCCATCCCACTTTTTTAAAAAAAAATAGTACATTTTCTTAGTGGCAGCTGGGATTGTTGTGAAATAGGTTTCTGTTGGTGCTGAAATTATGGGTTCAAACAAGCTGTTTAGTTTGTTGGGGCTCATACTTCACCTTTGCCTTATATTCAGTCTTTGGGGCAGGTTACTTATCCTTTGCCACACCTCCCAGGTGAGCCATATTGTGGTGGTGCCCAGGATAGTTTTGCCATATGTTCCCAGAGCCTGAAAAAGATGCCTAAAAGATCAGCGTGTTTTACCAGAGTGAAATCTGAATGACAGATTGTTTGTGATGTGAGACACCTTCACTGATAAAAGAACTGAATTGGATCCATGCCGGCAGAAAGCCATCCTGTTCAGTTGTACCTCTAGCTAGCCAGCTTTGATGAGTTTATTTTTCTACAAAGGGTAATACTCCACATTCTTTGAAAACAGCTTGTAATTATATGTCCTGAGGACATTTTCTGATTTTTCGTTAATACTAACAGGAGTGTAAGCAGATTTTGTGGAGCAGATTTGTGTCATTAAATATCAACAAAAGGCCTAATAAAGCATGATCTGGTATGATCTGACACGCTATTTCTGATATTTGTGCTAATACTGCCTTTAAAACATTAATACAAAGGGACAAGACCACCACATGTGAATAAGAGTGCCTCGTTGCCTGAAACCCCAATACAGTGTGGTAAGGGTTTTATTAGTGGTTTTAGGAATATAATTAGTGTGTGTACTCTGCTCCGTTATGGATCCCCGGATCCGAAGCGGAGCGGGCTGATCCAGACCTCCAAAGCCCAGTTCTGGAGTGGATTAGGGGAGGTCCGGATCGGCTCGAAGCAGTTTGGAATGGTGTGAAGTGGTTCTGACTGTTCCGAAGCTCCGGACCCAGGTAAGTGGGGGGAGGGAGGCTTACCTGGCAGCAGCGCAGTCCGTGCGGCAACAGAGCCAGAGAGGGGGGCTTACCTGCATCCATAGCCACAGTCCGTGTGGCGATGACAGCGAAGCTAGGTCAGGGGAGGGGGGCTTACCTACATCTGTAGCGGTCCGGGCGCAGGTAAGGGGGGAGGGGGGCTTACCTGGCTCCGCCGCCCGCCACCGCCGCAGTCTGTGCAGTGGTGGACAGCAGAACTAGGTAAGGGGGGAGGGGGACTTATTCAGCCCCCATTTTGTCCCCCCTTCCCCACTTACCTGCCTCCGCCGTCCACTGCGCAGGCAAGTAAGTGGGGAAGAGGGGGCCAAAATGTGGCTGATTATTGATCTGAACCTCCAGATCTCGCTCCAGATCCAGTTCCGGAGCAGATTGGCAGAGGTCCAGATCAACCCAAAGCAGTTTGGGCCCAATCTAGAAGGTCCGGATCGGGATCCAAAGCGGTTCGGGGAGGGGGTGCATAGTCCTAATAATAAAAACATAAGAAGAGCCATGCTGAATCAGATTAAAGGGCTATCTAGTCCAGTCTTCTGTTCACACAGTGGCAAACAAGCTGTTTGTGAAAAGCCAAGTGGGATTTGAGCAATAGCATCTCCCTGCTTGTTTTCCCCAGAAACTGGTATACATGGTCCTGTAATCATATTAATTGAAATAGGCTTGCTCTTCTCTACTAAAACTCTGAGGAAATAGTTTCCCTGTTTCTTCTCAAATTTCATATTGCTTATGTTTTGGGACTGGAGCGGTGGGGAGAAGAAAGAGATGAATATCGGATAGTGCAAAAAGGGTAAGAGCGGGGATGTAGGTGGACCAAACTGCTTGCTCCATACCTTCCAAAGTTAAGTATTGTTTGTAGAAAGGAATTTGACTTTGATGGCTAAAAGCAGAATAGGTTGTGGTCTAGGGATCTGCTGTATTACCTCCACAGACCTCATAAAGTTTCCTGTATTGTATATTATTGTCAATAGTTTCTTGATCTGAAAGGCCTTGTAATACCTTTAAGGTGTGCCAGTTCCAAACATTCTTACTAATACATTGCTGTTGGTTTCCCTCCTGTTCAATACCTTTCCAATGTTGCTTGCCACTTTTTTTTTACCCATCTCCAAGTGCAATGTAGTTGGGAGAAGAACCATGATGCATTTTAACTGACCTGAAACTGACATGGGCTGCTTAACCGAGATGGCACTGAATTTCTTTGCAGTGATAAAGTCTGGAATTAGAGACTGAGGTAGCAAAAGAAGGGTGCTCTTCTGAATCCCCACCAACAATAGCCTTTAACAGGGGACTGTCTTCATGGCCTCCCTCCTCAACCTTGCACTTCCTCTCTCCCATGGGGCGGCAGGTAATCCCAACACCGAGTTTCGGGTGGATATCCAGGTCCTGGAGATGCCCCACCCTCTTCCTGGTGGAAGGCAACCAATCTCTGGTCACCTTCCACCAGGCTCTGCTCCCAGGTTGGCCCCAAATTGGCCACAGAGTGACATTACACAATAGAAGCACCATGTTGGTGTCGCTCTCTTTGAAAAAGTCAGGATAAATCCCCTACTTTTTCAAAACACAGCATCATGGAGAAGCCCCGCATTCGCTGCAAACCTGCACCTGCATTGTCTAAATGACAGGGTACAGATCCACAGGTACCACAGGGCTTTCCCCACATGTAGACAGCCCCCAGGTCTCTTCTCATTTGCAATTTTAATGTTATGAAAGCTCATCTGTGTGGCAAAAATAAATAAATGCCAGCCACTGGAAAACTGTGCCTTTACTACGGCAAAGAAGCCCATAAGCTACAGAAATGAGGGTAAGTTAATAAACTTCCATTTATACACACAAAATAGCCAAATAGCCATAATTTGCATTACTTAGGACTTAAGCCCGCAAGGAATGAGCTTCAGAATTTACCACCTGAAAGCCTTTCATCAGTGAAACCGAATCAGACCATTAAAGCCTGCAAGGGAAATTTGTTCCAGGCAAGAGCAGAAATTTTATTCCATACGTAAAACCCCTCTCATTTTTAGTGCTATCAAACATTTCATCTAATTATTCAGCTATTTAGTGGGCTTTGCTCCAAGAGATGTCAGAAACACAGAGCGGCTAATTCTATTCTGCAGGCTCTGTATACTACCATTTTAGCCTCAGCTAATGTATTTATGTTTACTGCACTCAATAAGGCTGGTTTCAGAAGCAGATTCAGCAAGCAGTTGGAATCCTCCAAGAACCAGGATCCCTGGATAGTCAGTCTGGATCAAAGCTCTAAGCTGTTCAAAATTAGAGGGAGGGTGAATTCTGTGCCCTGGCTGGTCAGCATGCTTTCATAAGGCTTGTTTCTCTCTCTCTCTCTCTCTCTCTCTCTCTCTCTCTCTCTCTCTCTCTCTGGAAGAACTGAGCAGCTTTCATACAAACATGGAAGAATCTTAGCTTTACACCTCAAGGAACAAATGAGGTGATCTGCTACACAGGATGAAAGAATCCTCCGATCACTGGCCAAACCTTGCAGTATGAAGGTCTTGGATCTGTTTTTAACAATAGGAGAGCTAAAATAAAAGTTAAGAAGCCAGAGAGAAGTAAAAGAGAGAAAAACCATACCAATTCTCTGACCCCATACTGTTTCTCCACTTTGGCCTTCAAGTGCCTGAAACACTCCTCCATGCGTTCATGGAAAGGACGAAGGCTGTCTGAAACCCTCCTCTCATGAATCTTAATTCCAGCCCCAAGAAATGGAATCTAGGAAGGAACAATAGGAAAATGTTTAGCCATGCCATCAATCTCCCTGATCTCTACAGAACATGTCAAACTCTCTGCAGTAACGTAGAAATAAGGAACATTTAGGACCCAAATAGACATTACTTTAAACCCATATCAAGTAACTACTCCACTTTTTAGTCTAGAATAGATCCACTCTGGATCTTAAAAGCCCTTCTACCCACTGCAACATTAAGTGTTTTATTATTTATTTATTTATTTATTTATTTATATAGCACCATCAATGTACATGGTGCTGTACAGAGTAAAACAGTAAATAGCAAGACCCTGCCGCATAGGCTTACATTCTAATAAAATCATAATAAAACAATAAGGAGGGGAAGAGATTGCAAACAGGCACAGGGTAGGGTAAACAGGCACTGGGTAGGGTAAAACTAACAGTATAAAGTCAGAACAAAATCAAGTTTTAAAAGCTTTAGGAAAAAGAAAAGTTTTGTCAAGAATATAAAAATGGAAGTGATATTTCCAGGAGATCCGAGTTTTGCTGGGACCCCGTTCCTCCCACCCTCAAACATTCACTGTAACAATAGATAGTAGGAACCCAATGTGGACAAGTTCCCCCAAAATCTGAGCAAATGTGATTTTCTTCCTGAGACATTGCCTGGCATCCCATTCTTTGAAAACAAGAGAATACCACAAGGTAAGTTGAAAAAGAGGATTTTTCTTAAAACTGCACAAGCATTTCTAGAGAGGAAAAATCTCAGCTGTTTAAATTTATGATCGAAGAGTGCTATGATGCATATCCAGAATTCTTGCTTGTGCAGTCCCACCTCCTCTGCACACCTAGGTGGACATTGAAGTCAGTGTGGAAACCCACACATACAAGAGGTTCATTGAATGCATATGTATCTTTTCAGAGATCCATGTTCACTGGGGTTTGCTAGCTTACAGATAGTTTCTATGATACAAACCTATCTATCTTCTAGATCAGCCTTCCCCAACCTGGTCCCATTGGCCACGCTGGCTGTGGATATTGGGAACTGTAGTCCAACATATCGGAAGGGCAGCAGTTTGGAGGAGCCTGTTTTAGATTCTCAAAGTTTACAATTGTGTGGGAACACTTAGTCCCCTGGTTTTGTCTTCATTTTTATTTCAAGACTTTAGGCAAGAGTGCAACATACATACCAGAATCCATTTTGCTACATTGCTTCATAAAGCTTTTTATAAACAATGCTATTGAAAAGTGAAGGATCACTTCAGAGGTCATTTTAAAAGTCCTGCTGGAAGGCTCATGGGAAGTTTGGATGATTTTCCCTTTCTGTGCTACCTTTTTACCGATTGTTCTCTGCAATCTACTCAATTGTTTCTGGCAAGGGTCAGTGCACCATCCTTCATCTTTAAAACAATATTCAAGCAAGTCCTCAATAGGAAATTCGTTTCCTTTGCATCTTTTTCTTATATGTTTTCCCTCTTTTTGTGGAATATTAACAATAACATTCAGACTGTACAACTACATAGAATACATTCAATATCAGTAGGAACTTCCATCAGCACTGTTTGTAATGCATCCAGAGAACATTAGTTATTGGGCAGATTAGAAATATAATAAATAAATAAGATTTGCTGCAACTCCTTACAACAGGAGTTTATGAAACTGCTGCTGAGCTAGTTTATTAATACTTATTAAGGCCATAATTCTAGAAACCATACGTGCAGGCTGGTGGGATCTTGGAAGTTGATACTGCATGTGATCTCTTGATGAAACACGCCAGCCAGTTTGAAATGGAAAAGAAGCTGATTTGTTTCACTGTTTGTATTTGGTTGCAGCAAAAACTTTGAAGATGCCTCGAGCTTGTGTGTATTTATCCTGTGCTTATACATATGGCTGCCTAGGACTCCAGCCTAAGACTTGATACATATATGTATGTATGTAAAAACAATAGGACAGTTTCCTTCCCTATATATTATAAAATATAATGACAGAACATATTAATGGACATTCTCCCATTGGATCTAGACATGTACATCCCAAGACAACCTTCCTCAACTGGTTCCCTCCAGATATTTTGAACTACAACTGCCAGCATTCCTGACTGTTAGCCATGCTGACTTGGGCTGATGGGAATTGAAGTCCCCCCCAAAATCTGGAGGGCAATAGGTTGGGGAGATTTACCCTAAAATAGGTTGAAATTACCCAGTAAAACTAACTCATGCTTTCAATAAGAAAAGATGGGGAATATAATACAATTTGATTATTTCCATGCTATGACTTCCCCTGATTTTGCAGGGCCTTTCACAATTGGAAACAATATTTTAGAACAAATGCAGCGAAAGTTGTGCTGAAGCCCTACTGAATTCAATGGCTCAAGGTAGTTGTGTCTCACATAATTCACACTGATTTCCATAGGCTTTAGGCATGACTAATTCCTTTTGGGTTGGATCCATTGGTTTCACCACAAGAGACAGTGGGATTAGGATCAAGGAATGGTATATTTGGGGCAAAAAAACCATCCAATGTCAGCCCAGCTTCCTCAAAATGCCCTTGCATCCCAACATATGTTTTTCAGGAAAGGTGGTTTATTAAAGCTTGATGAGAAACTTGTAGAAAAGCTTATTTTTTTGTAATATTAATAACACATTACAAATCTAGTCACATTTCTGACAGTTTCTTTTCTAAAGGAGAAGAGGAAAACATGCACATATGCTATATTTAAAGTTACATTGTGCTGTTCCACTGGAATCCAGATCAATGAGCAAAGGGGTGGGAAGAATAAAAGACTGCAGAGACTTTTGTATTACCTGCCAAGCAATCAGATCTTTAAGTCTGTTTAGTTTCTCATGATCCTCAGGGTGGTCCCTGATGTACTCATCTATGAAGAAAGCCTGCAAGCAGAAAACAGATCATTCAACCTTCCTTCCTAACATTTGAACAGGCAATGATGTCTCCAGGGTTGTGTTGCTGGCACAAATAAATCAAAGGATTATGTTACTTTCAAAGCAACTATTAAAATCCTTACCGTCTCATATTTAGCAAACCCTCCCATAACTGCTGGATCAACAATTCCATTCAGAAGCATGGACAGAGGGTTTATGGGAAGGGTCTCATCACTTTGGTACTGATTAATCATGGCCAGAATCTTCTCATTGGCCATAGACATTGTTTCGATGGCATTCTCCAGTGGGCTAATTGTAGTCTACGGGGAGAGAGCAAGAATATAAGTTATGCCATCTGAAAACTTTCTTACCTACCTATTGAATGGATGCACTTGAAAACCTGGGAGAATCCTAAGTTGATCATGCAAAGTTAAGTTGAAAGATATTTAATATTTCATCAGAGTTTCCAATGTCAAGGGGGGGGGAACCACCCAAATGTATATTGGGTCACCTTGTTAAGTACAGGTAATGAATTCATTGGTAACATAATGCTTTGTAAAGTTTTCCATTGAAATAAAACAGCATTAGGGCTTACTTTGTATCTCTGTGAGCTAAGCTGTGTATTAATAATTAGAATTCTAATACACACCTGTGACATAGAGACGACCTCAAACCAACGCAGGATTCCAGGGAGTTTGTAAGCCGTAAAAAAGGATGTCCTCTCAATCCACATAGACTATTAAAAAAACACACAGAACATTGCAGCACTGAAATCATTTTGTTAGGATATTAAGGGCTTGCTAGAACTGGAATTTAAATAATAAAGAGGAATTATTTTCCTGGCATCAACATTGTGTGTGTGTTTGGGGGAGGGGATGTTAAAAAGCCCCAAACCAGAAGAGATAAACTAAGACACTGATATGTAATCTCTGAAGGAGAACAGGATAAATCCAAGCACTGAAGGAGCAGCAATTTAGCAGAATGGACAAATATTAGGCTTGAGCTAGGGTGGTCTAAAGTAAAAAAAGTCTGTCGACCAACAGATCATTTATTTTTCCACCTGGCCTGATATTATGTAGTTATACCCAAAATGTTTCATAAAATAAACAAATTATACAATTTATGATATTTAACTACTCCATACTAACATATGGAAATCATATAACAATAAACTGCTGACACACAGAAAACCTTCTTAAAGATTACTGATCATAATTATTACTCTAAGGGCAGGTTCTGGCATGATGTTTTTGGATTGATTGATTTCCTCTTTTGAGTCTCATCAATCCTTTCTGGGTGTACACCGAGTCTAGTTGCTGGAGCATGCCAGTTCACAAGTCTATTCGCGAGCAAGAGTCTTGCATTACTTAGACTGCAAACCTAGGCACACTTATTTGGGAGCAAATCCCATTAGACTCACTGATACTAGTGGAGTTCCATGTGACCTACAATTTTGCATACCTATCCAACAACAGAAATAACTCCAGGATCCTGTAATTTCTGAAACATGTGAGAAGCAATCATATTTGTCTGGGCCATGCATAACAGCAGGAATGGAGGTTGCAGGGAGGTCCCTAGAACCTTGCCTCACCTTGGCAGCAAGTCAGCAGTGGAGCAGAGTGCATAGCAAGGCTTAGCTTCGGCCTTCAGGGAGCTCCATCAATTGAATTATTGGATTACCAACCATCACCTCAATTATGATTAGTCAGCAGGAATATACTCATGGAGAATCCTGGATATGCTGACTTCATGCTTAGGCTTGAATCTGCTAGAAAAACTCAGGGAGTACTTGTTTCCTCCTCAGGCGCAACATAGACAAAATCTATCCCAGAGTAACTTGTGAGGATGGGCCAAAAGTACTGCTTGACTTTAAGGTACCAATGATAAAGTAGAATCATAGAGCTGGAAGAGGCCATTTAGGCCATCAAGTCAATCTGCCTGCTCAATGCAGGAATCCAGTATAAAGCAGCCCTGACAGACAGCTGTCCAGTCTTCGCTTGAATACATCTGGCAAGCTATTCAAGCAAAGAAAGTTAGGAAGTTTTTCCTGATGTTCAACCAAAATCTGCCTTCCTTTAACTTAAGACCATTATTTCAGGTCCTACAGACTTGAATGATAGAGGACGGATTGTGGCCCTCTTCTGTGTGGCAACACTTTAGATCCCTGAAAAGTGCTATCATATCCCACCCCTGCAGTCTTTTCTTCTCAACACTAAGCAATCTTACTCTTGAGAAGAAATCTTACTTCAATCTTACTTCATAGAACTTAGTTTCAACAACAACATCCAACTCCCCTGGCAGTAACAGTGCTACTGTGGCATCCTCCTCTCCTGACTTTATACTAACCCAATTTCTAGTCACTGTCAAAACATTACTGAGAAGATACTTACAGCAAATTCATTTTCAGGGTCAACGGACCCTTTTCTGACTGGTCTTGAATAGTGGAATCTTTGCACATAGTTAGACTTATAAAAGCTAAAAGAAAAGAAACATTACAAAAAGATATTAAGCTGTATGTTAGCTTTCCCTTCAATTATCTATTAATTTATCATTATATTTATTTGTAACCTGCCCTTTTCCCAATACTGTTTCCAGTTGAGCATGTTTGTAAGAATAATTTATTTTTTATTTATTTATTGAGTTAAAGCACAGTTCCATATGGGAAACTCAGCACACCAGGGGCATATTTAATCCAGATGACCAAAGTAGCACTCTGAATGTTTCTTCCAAGATGTGTCCAAACCAAGATTTCTCCAGGATCTCAAGGGCACATAGTGTTATCAACAAAATATGACCACTGAGAATTATGAGTTTGCTTGAACCAGGATGAACCTGCTAACCTGAAAGTGCCACTCACACCTATTTTCTTCCATAGGTGAACAGCTTTCCATTGAATCTCCCTCACAAGTAGCGTGCATTTGCGAGTGGATAAGGAAGCATGAATAAAGACGCAGACACCAGAGATTGGGGTAAACTAGGGCCTCTTTATTTAAACAAGGGAGCTTCACCCCTCCCTGGATCTGCATGTGAAAGTGCGGGAATCTATTAGATCCTTTCTTCAGGCACCTAGCCTGCCATTATGGGCGAGACACTCTCCAAAGCCAGGAGGCGGGTAAAACCGGCCCCTCTCTTATGGGACACTTTCAAAGTGTTGGGAGACCAGCCTGCATCATCCCCACTCAGTGCTGCAGAACTGTGAGTAGATGAGACAGGAGGGTCCCCAAAGGCAAACCATATCTTGACACGAGAGGCTGAGCTTCAGCGAGGCAAGCCTTCATAAGTTCTGCCTCGCCCACGCTTCATGCTGCTCATGTGTCCCTGCACGTGCAGCGTCTTTCTTCCCTTCCTTCCCACCCACAAAAGCCGCCCCTGTCCAAGCCGTTCTGGCTGGGCCGACAGCGGGCACGTAAGTCTTCCAACTATACATGGACTAGAGAATACCAGAACCTCAAATGGCTGCTGTTTGCCAAGTCTGACGTTTCTGTTACTGGCACTACTGGAAATCTTATGCTTCACTTCTAATCTGTAAATGATCTAACCACTCAGAAACAATAGGATTGAACTCATGCTCTTTCTGCCACTTTTTAGAGTACAGAAAGAAAAAAACCCAACAGTGGCCCAGGAAAGATTATGACCTTCAAGAGTTGATTACAAGCAGCATTGGAAGTGGACCTTGACTTGACTGTGACTACAAGATAGGTAGGCACTCATGCTCCCTAATCCTTGAAAAATACTTGCTTTGGCACCACATAAATCAGGAGTGGAAGCTGCATGGAAGTCTGTAAAAGCGACAAACAATAGCTTTTTCAGCGAGCTGAAAACGACTTGAAACTAATCACTCCTTGTGGTAGGTATATTCATCCTAAACCCCCCTCTGGCAAACAGCTTTGCAGGGTTTTGTTGTTGCTGTTGTTGTTTTTATTTTATTTTTAAATGGAAAAAAATATTTGACCAGAGGGGGAGAATAGGACAGTGTAAAACATAGGAGAAATACTCATCTCAAACGACTTCCAATGGCCTTTAAAAATATTGGGCTGTATCCTATTTGACAATACCACTAACATACATTGGGCTAATATACCTAACCTCTAGCACAATGTCAATAGCATTACCTGGCACAATGGGATTTCCTAGAAAACCCGTTGCACCAGCAAACACTATTGACATTGCGCTAGAGGTCGCTTGCGCTAGCACAATGTAATTTACATTAGCGGTAGTGTCAAATAGGATACTGCCCATTGTGTGCCTCTAGCCATAGATGTGAGCCCAATCCCTGGTCTGGGACCATATCACTTCTTTGTCTTACAGAGATTTTACTATGTTGGTACGAGCCCTACAATAAATTTTAACTGCCAGGAGTAGTGGGCATATTATTATTATTATTATTATTATTTATTTATATAGCACCATCAATGTACATGGTGCTGTACAGAGTAAAACAGTAAATAGCATATAGACTTTGTTGTCTGAAGCACATGATCAAGTTACTGTTTTTAATGTAAAAAAAAAGATTTTTTTAAAATGGAAAAAGTAAAATGGTGACACTCATTAAAAGTATTGTATGAAAATCAATAGCAGCTAATGTTATTTTCAAAGGTCAAAAGAGTATGAAAGCCTATCCAACCATTCTGAAAGACAATTTACTGAAATCTCACTCTGCAGATGCTGCGTCTTATAGTTGCCAATCTATCAACCCCACTCCCTTATTTTATTTATATTTTTATAGACACACATAAAGCACTATGTTTTATGGTGAGCTGTAAATGAGCCAGTGAAGCAGATGATATTTTCCTTGCTGGTACGTGTGATATTTCAAGCACTTTGCAGACCTAACAAGATCAGCTCTTGTGACAATTCCACTTACAGTGCAGCAATCTAGACACTCAAAAGCATAAAGTCATAAAGCAACTCTACTTTGCAAAGGGTAGCCACGTCTTAAGGAAAATATCTAACTGAAAGTGATGCCAAAGTATCGGTACCACCAATAGTATTTAATGACAATGCATGGCCTGCATAGCAACAAAAATATTTATCATCTGTTTTAATGTCCAACAAGAAAACAATCACACCCCAAAAGAACAAAATTGTTTGTTTATAGCTTTACGGGTGCAATCCTGAGGAAAGATGGGAATTAGAGGACATTTTTCTGTCTGAATATGCATAGGACTGCACCCTAAAAGATTCAGCTTATAGAAATGAACCCCCATTTCCATTTCATGTAAGAAAATGTCATTGTTCATATTTTGATTATGAAATACTCACTCCAAGATCGGGTAACTATATTGGGGGCACCGGGGGTGGGGGAGAAATCCTGTTTCCTTTTGAAAATGATTGTGTGTGTGTGCGCGCGCGCATGTGTCCAACTACTTCAGGATTATATAAAGCCCTTTAGAATATCATACTGAATATAAAATGCATGCAGGTTATACTAATGAGGTTTGATGTTTGTCATTTTGATTATTTCCATATACAGATCAGGGTTTTGGGTTATTTTGGCATCTTGAAAAATATTATGTCTATGTGTATATGTTAGAAGTAAAGAACAATCCATGCAGCTGTCTTCTTTCTGTACTAGATACTTTTATACTTATTTTGACTTCTAATTATAAACCTACTTTTGCATTCAACCCTCTTGTTGACAGCAACACAAAAAGCAGAGGGAAACTGTATGATATATTTTCTACACTGATTTCCAGAAATGTTCTCAGAAATAAACTCAGAATCTTAAGAGTTTAGATTAATATTAGGAGAAGGCCTTTTCAGTGGTGACACCCCAGTTGTAGAATACCCAGACCAGAGAGGCTTACTTGGTGCCTACACTGTGGTCTTTTCGGTGCCCAGGCTTTCTAGTCCTCCAGTTTTAAAAACTGTGTTAGTGCATTTTTAGATCTTTGCACTGCTGCTGACATTTTATTTTGATTTTATTCTGTTTTAAACTTAAGATGTTTATATTACGTTGTTTTAAGTTATTGTATTTTATTGTTTAATGATTTGTTTTGTGAACTGCCCAGAGAACTTCAATGACTAGGCAATGTAGAAAGGGAATGAATGAATGAATGAATGAATAAATAAATATTAATAAAAAGTGTATGATATTCTGTCCTAAATTTGCTGGTATTCATGCATTTATTCACACAGAAGACAAAAAAAGAGGGGAAAGGTGAACGCAGTTGAACACACATGGAACTGTCTTAAACTGTTAGACATGGAGGACTTGTGGTCCTCTGAATGCTTTTAAACTACAACTCCCATGTTAGACCATTAGTTCAGCCAACCAAATATTTTGTACTACCACTGACAACAGCTGTCCATTGCGAAAAGCTCCCCAGGACTCTTTTCCAGACTTCAGACCCAAGATCCTGTTTAACTAGAGATGTATTTATTTATTTAAACATTTGTTTCCCGCCCTATATCACTAGGATCTGAGGGTGGCATTTAGATAAAATCAGAACAATATAAACATAAATATACACAGATTAAAAAGTATGAAATTGTTAACTAATTAAAACCAGTAGAATTTTTTTAACCGCAATAAAAACAATTAAAACTATGTGAGACCATGGAGAATTTAGCCCTCCAAGAGCCATAATAAAGAGCCATGTTTTAACTTGGCGTTGGAATAAAATCAGCATTGGCGCCAGTTGGGCCACCAAGGTAAAGGTATTCCACAACCGGGGTGCCACAACAGAGAAAGCCCTCTCCCACGTCCCACCATAACGTATACCTCGCATTGGTTGGATGCAGAGGAGGACTCCTCCAACAGATCTCAAATCTCAGGCAGGCATGTATAGGGAGAGGCACTCCCTCAAGAGATGCCGATAGTAAAACCTGAGACCTAGCACTGAGCTAAGAGCTCTTAAATGTACGTATGCAAACTAGTCCACCCAAAAGACAGAAACATAAAAATATGAAAAAATGGATTATATAAAACATTTAATGATAAAAAAATAAAATAGCTGTATTAAAGACTTATTTATTTCTGATGTGTTTTAAGATTACATACCGTCATAATAATGATGATCATAAAATGCTCTCTTTGTGTTTGTGAAGTCAAGATAGTGTGATTTGAAACACCATCACACTGGGGGGGGGGGGGTTAACATGCTCCCTACCTCGCTTCTCTGCCTGTGTTTTCTTTCCTCAAGTTACTTCCTCTTTCAAAGAGGAAGTACACAAGGAGCATGAGGCCCATTGAGTCCGCTGTTCTAATGGCGCTGCTTCTCCTGCACACAACAGGAGAGAGCAGCAATTCCGAGCTTAAAAAAACCATTTAATGGGGGGGGGGGTAGTGGCGCAAGGAAGGCCAGAAGGGGCAGAAGGCGCACGGGAAGCAAACGACGTCATGTGAGGGACTTGAGCAAACTCTGTGAGTGCCCAGTAACAAGTGTGCAATAAAACGCCATTCGGATGGAGCTTTTGCTCAAACTCACTCCAAGAACCCATTGCCTTGGTTTACTCCAAGAACTCTGCATTCCTTTAAAACAGAGAAATTGTATACATGTTTACTTAGAATTAAGCTCCATTGAATGGAATCAATGGGACCCACTCTGAGTTAATGTATCAAGGACTGCTGCCTTAATCTCAGAACACATTGGAAAATTCTCTCTATAGAGCTGGCTATATACTGCATTTTTGCAGCTCTTGTAGCCTTCTTACTGTTTAATCCATTCGTTGGTTCATGTTTTCTTTCTTGGTGGTAGATTATTTTTCACACTCTTGCTTATTTGCTTAGAACCACTGAAGTCACATTTACTAAGTGAAAACAACAACACAGTCCTATCAGGAGAAATCACAATACAGAGCTCTTTGAGCATAGATATATTCAGGAACACTACTAGAATTAAGAAATTAAATTAAGTAGGAATTATACATCTTTCCTACCATGGGGGAAAGGGGTGAACAAAAATTTAGCAGAGTCTAGCTATGTTCTGCAGTAGAAATACGTAATTACAAACTACCCAACAGAGAAAATATTGTCTTCTGTAAAGGCAGTTTCAAAATCCATATATTAACCAAGTTTAACATGACAGCTAGCAATGCCATATTCTTAGGCACAATCCTACAGAATTTAGCAGTTTTATCACTCAGCCCACAGAGCGTGCCCCCAAAGAGGTTTCCATGGGCAGGCATGGAAACCTTCACTGCCCTTACTGCTCTGCCATCAGTACGCCAAAGGTGGTACCAGAAAAAATAGGGCACCCCATGGGTGGATCAGGTGAGGCATGGTGCCATCTTGATTTCTCGCCCTCCTCCTGCCTTTAGATTCCTCTCTTAAAAGAGCTGCCAGATTTCCTGGAATTAAGGCTCCATATCCGCATATATACATATCCATAAAAGTAATTTATTTATTCTGATCTGGTCTGGGAGAGCAGATACAATGAAGAAAACAAAGCAAAGTGGCTTCCTCCCCTCTGCTTGCAGTGAAGTTTCCCCTTCCACCATTACTTTTGTGCAGCCACCAATCTACCTATACTGGATCAAGACTAGTGCCACATTAGTGTCCTGTTATTCAACTAATTATTCAAAACAATAGCCAATAGATCACTACAGAAGATGACTTAAGCAGTAGTTACAGAGACAAAAAACTACTCAGAGATGCAGAGGAGGAAATGGGAGAAAGATTTTGCAATAGCCTTGATGTAGGAAGAGTTTGAATGAGGGAATCAAAGATTATTCATGTTTACATGGCAGAAAGAAAGCAGACAGAAGTACAAATCAGACAGCGACAGGAGAATGTCGGAAGGGAAAAATGTGGATGGGGAAAAATAGGAGTTCCAGCTTCCCAAAGGACCAAGGAATCCCCACCACCCTATGAGAGTGTATCCACTGATGCTGGTTTTATTGTTAGCAAACTCTCCTGAAAAGTTAGCACCATGGCATGCTTGCCATCTTCCCATTACAGCACAAATGACTGAAGGAAACAAAAGCTCAAAAGGTTCTCTCTAATAGATGACAGCTATTGCATTACATTTGAATTATCATTCTCTTCTATCAGCTGTATTTGGCAGCTAGATTGGTGGTTCAGCAGTAGGTTTTTCCCTTAATGATGGGGGGGGGGGGATAAACTTGAGCAGCGACAACATGACAGATGGAAGGACAGATAAAAAGACTTGCACAGTGCATGTTTTCAAGGTGTCCCTTATTAGGACAGTAATTTGTGTGACTCAAGGTAGAAGAGTCTTTACATTAGCAGTTGGATGCAGCTGGGGAAAAGTTACCTTATGCTGCCAAATTTAAAAGTTACCAATACAAAGGGAATCACTTGGCTGCTAATATTTAAGAAACACATTTGGTGAACTAAAGATGTTATCTATTGACTGTCCAGAATCTAAACCTGCATGTGAATCAGATAATGGCCAGCCTTCAAAGAATGACTTAATTCAGTAGTGCCATGTCTAAAATCAGAGCATAGGGCGTAAGAAAAAGGATGAAAATGGAATTTGAAGAATATTATTTTCTAGGTATTTAACCCAGAAGGAAGTGCAGAACAGAGCACTTTGACAGTGAAGGATTCACAACTACACAAATAAGAGCTAAAGTGGAAAGACCTGGTCCACTAATCCCTAACGTTACCAGAAATCTCGGGAAATCCCCCATTTTGTCCCCACACTATCATCAACATTTCCATTTTGTATGGTAATACTAGCTGACAAGAGTTGAAAGATTAGGTCAGGATGCATTTTGCTGGTCCTATTGAAATAGAAAACAAGGGAGTCAACCCTCTACATTGACTACAATGCTTGAATGCATTATCATTCACACAGTATAAGATAACATTGAAACACCTGGAGACATTTCATCTTTAGAAACAAACATAGCAGGCTCACCAAGAAAAGTAAAAAACATAATAATGGATGTTCTAGTTCCTGGACATGATTTATCCTCTAAAAATGGTAATTTCGCATAGGGGAGAATAAGAGACATCTGTATTATGCAAGAAATTGCTGGTGATTATGAATACTGTCATGATCCTCAGTGTTACTTGAAAGCATCATAAATATAAAATCCTTCATTCATTATATTTGTATCCCATTATATTTCATTATTTCTCAGTAAATCGCACATGCATTTTACAAACAAAGAGATGTTCATGGCTACCTATGACAATCCCTCCTTCTATGTGGAGAAGACATTTGCCTGACATTTCAATCTACTGCATATGTGGCTTGCCCCGTTTTCAGGCTTACATTCCTGGCTGCTACTGTAAATCTCTATTCTTCCATTCAAGTATGGTCTAATCTACACCAAGCAGGATTTTGCACTATGAAAGCAGCATGAAACCTGTATATAAAAGGGAGGAGTCACACTACTGCTTTATAGTGGCATTGAAGTGCACTGACAACAGTTGGGGGCCATTGACACATACGATATACCGCTTTCATAGTGCTATATCCTGCTTGATGCAGATTAGGATTATGTGAGGGGAAACAAATTCCCAAATCTGAACTAGGGATAGAAAAGTTTTTCATTTTGATTCATTTTTAACTCAAATTTGCTCGGTTCACAGCCCCAAAGAGTAGTTTTCACAAAAAAAGTTGCATATTCCCATACTTGCATTCATGTTTGTAAAATCTGTAGTTCACAAAAATGCACACTTTTAAAATGTGCATTTTTTTAAAAAAAATACACATTTTCATGCCTTAATCTATGGGAAGGAGTGCACATTTGGGTGCAGACTTTTTTTTAAAAAAAGTGTATCGAAATGCACACTTTTTCTGTCCAAATGCAAAGAATGTCAAAGTGGAGCTCAGAGTATCTTGGTGAGCTCAAACTTCGCTGATGCCCCATCCCTAATCTGAGAATTCCATCCCAAATGTGACTTGGCTTATTTTGGACTAGGTGTGCACCAAATTTCAGATTCCTAATTGGTAGGGAAGGAACCTAGCACTTTTGATAACCTTCTAATTCAATCACAAGCATTTTATATAAGCAAAAAAAAAAGAGTAAAACGTACTTGATTATCTGATCAGGCACTGGCTTATTTTTGAACCGGGGATGTTCTTCCAAAACTGGCTGTACTGTGAAGCACTGTATATCTAAAATCACATGAGTTAAGGACATAAACATTAAAGTATGTTCTGCTATGCTCTGTTACAAAATATGGTTAGGAGTCTGGAAACCAAAATTAAAACTCCTCGCAAATTGTCTGAGAAATTAAAAGCAGTGGAGACAAGAATATATGAAATATAATCATAGTTATCTGTGCAGACAGTATAATTTAGGCTTTAAAAGTACATGTGCTAAAATATGTTGATTGAGATGCCTTTCAAGGTGAAATAATCCAACTGATCTCCCATGTGCCACATACATAAAGCACTTTTTAGTCTTTTTCCTGTTGTTGAAGTGCATGTATAAAAGAATTGCAACTTAAATATTCTTTATAAAAATAAATAAAAATCATTTGATGTCTGTGCAGGGGACAGATTTAGAAAATTGTTCTATGCTCTCGACAGAGTGCTCTGAGATCAGAGAACTCCTTTCTCACCCAAGCCCTGCCAGCTCTTGTCAGCAGGGTGGAAGTCAAGAGCAGGGAAGAAAAATGAAACATTTAAGTGTGCTCTTATTTTCCCAAGTCAGGCCATAGTTAGGAGATGGGAGGGCTTAGGATCCCTTGGATTTTCAGCTGCTCCCTCCCTGCCCACTGGAATACCCCGGACATGCCCATTCCTCCCTTCTACACAGTTGAAATTCTAACCTCATAGTGGGAGACACCACAAAAAAATCACAGTGGCTGAGTGGAGCCAAAATGAGAGCTGTGGCATCAGGAAAACCCTTCTGGGGTTGAGCTGTCTCTAAGGTCTTGAAGGGGTTAGAGCCAATCCAATGGCCTCTGGAACACTGTCTAAGAATAGTTAGACTGCTCTCTCACAATCACATTTCAACCTCCATGTGTTCCAATCTTCAGACGTCCTTTATCTGAAGCATATTTTTTAGTTTTTCACCCACTATATTTTTCCTATAGAATTACACACTTTCTGTGAATGAGTTCTGCACATTTTAACTTCAGTTTCACCAGAACAAATTTTCTTCACTGGTCTCCTTCTCTGCTCTCTAGTGAAACTGACATTTCTGATCAATTTCACCAGCAAGGAGGAAACTGTACCATTCCACCTTCTACAAATAGCATTCAATTAGGGTGACCCTATGAAAAGGAGGACAGGGCTCCTGTATCTTTAACAGCTGCATAGAAAAGGGAATTTCAGCAGGTGTCATTTGTATATATGGAGAACCTGGTGAAATTCCCTCTTCATCACACCAGTTAAAGCTGCAGGTGCCCTGCCCCCTTTTAAATCTGGTCACTCTAGTATAGTGTGTAGTTGGCAGGGTAAGAAGGCACCACTGTGCAGGCGCAGATTGAGAGACTATCTCTGGTGCCAATAAAAATGATTAAAATCTTTAATAATTCTTGTCTGTGTCTAGAATGCTAGACGTTTGGGATTAGAAATAATCCTTCTTCAGGAGCTACATTCAATCAGATTAACACAGTTTTAAAACTTATTTACAAAACCAAACTCACATGGGATACAACACCTATGGTATTCTTAACATTTCAATAGCGGTTTATTGCCTATACAATTAAATTATAATATATATATATATATATATATATATATGTAATTTGATTCATAGTTTTATAAGAAATTTTGAATTTTTAAAAAACATTCTCACAAAGTGCAGCAAATGATTTTTACTAGAGCATTAAACATGAACCACAGTCATTATCACACTAAAATTCTTGCAAAGCCTGCATTGTAAAACCTTTGAATTTCAAAACTTTTAACAGTTTTAACTGTCCTGGGCTGGCAATTGTATAGTAAACTATATGCATAACACATATTGTACAATTCTTAAACACTGACCTGACGCTGAAAACCTTATTCTTATATTTTAAATATTTTCTGGAGCCTTTTTCCTTTCTGAGCATTCTGCTGAACTGCCTCTAAGAGTTCTGGCTCGTAGCTTCAAGTCTGGATCACGTGCTCTCTGATAAGAGTGATTAAATGGAATTCCTTAACTCTAATGGAGCGTTTTTAAGAGATACTGCTCCTACTTAGCCCAGACTAGAATGTCAGACTGGCAATCTACAGTTGTCAACGTCTTACTTAAAGTGCGTGTATGTATTAAATTCCAAAGAATCATTCAGTCCTTGTGGCACAAGGGTTTTTAAAGTCAATATCCAAAAGATTTCTCTTTTGCTTAGTACTTGGTCACGACCTTTCACTTTTTCAATGGCCCAAAATCGATTGGAGTCAGGAAGATGTTCTTTTTCTTGAAAATGTTTCACCATTGGGGCCCCTGGTTTTTGGTGTCTCAGATTGTAGAGATGTTCCCCTATCCTTACCTTTAATGCTCTTGTTGTTTTCCCTATGTACATTTTGTTACAAGGACAAACAATAGCGTAAATGACCCTAGCAGAGTTACAGTTCAAAAAATCTTTAATCTGTATGGTCTTAAAAATGCTCCAAATTTAATTGTATAGGCAATAAACTGCTATTGAAATGTTAAGAATACCATAGGTGTTGTATCCCATGTGAGTTTGGTTTTGTAAATAAGTTTTAAAACTGTGTTATTCTGATTGATTGTAGCTCCTGAAGAAGGATTATTTCTAATCCGAAACGTCGAGCATTCTAGACACAGACAAGAATTATTAAAGATTTTAATCATTTTTATCGGCACCAGAGCTGGTCCCTCAATCTGTGTCCACTCTAGTATAGCTCCAGCATAACTGTTGTGATGAAAAGGAAATTTCACCAGGTTCTCCATATATACAAATGACACTTGCTGAAATTCCCTTTCCTATGCAACTGTTAAAGATACAGGAGCCCTGTCCTCCTTTTCATATGGTCACTTCCCCTGTACAAACATATTGGCAGACAACAATAAATCCTAGAGCAGCCACCACCCAATCTGATGCCTTCTGGATGTGCTGACTACAACTCCCATCATACCCAGGTAGCATGACCAGTGGTCAAGGATGATGTGAGTTGCAGTCCAAGGCATCTGGAGAACATCAGCTTGGGGAAGACTACTTGCTATTTTAAGATTACTTCATTCATTACAAGGTACTACAGAGTAGTCACTTCCATACAGGCTAAAAGCAATCTACTTACAGGAGTCATGCAATTTCCTGCATGATTTTTATAACATGTAAAAGGGCCTGTAGTTTATAAATAAAAGACTTTAAAAAGGTTCACATTTTCTTTACTGGTGGATGGAAAATATTGCCGCATACTGTATAAACCAAATCAGGAGCACTTGTTTGGTTACTAAAATAGCCATTCTAAATTGCACCCTACAGGTAACAAAAGCCTGTCTAGCTTTGAAAAGGCAATCGTGTGTCTGCACAACAGCCTTCTTTCCCAGAATAAGAAACCCAGAAGAAAGGGAAGGTGAAGGGTGAATTAAGAACAAAAAGAGCTTGGCTCTTAAGTGCTTTTAGCTTGAGTGTTGGGGCCTGAGAAATGGAGGCAGAGATGGTGTTTTGACAAGCTGTTATAAAAACATCCCTGTAAAAGAAAGGCTTAAGCTTTTTAAGGCTTTCGATGGCCATTTTACAATGCGATCTTGGCCTTTAAAAAACATGATCCAAAAATATCACTGTATTGAATAAACAGTGAACTGCTTAGAAACGACTTCTCGACACCCTGTTGCATGTTCGTTCACTTCAAAACAATAGGTGGAAAGCAAGAAATATTATGCAAACAAAATTACAGTATGAAGAGAAAATAGCAGAAGCTAGCATTATTGGTATTTTAAAAAGCCACAAATGCCCTGGAACACCTTTACCCCATGTGTTCTTCCCTGTTCCCTTTTTTCACAAGAGGAAACCTTGCGCCATTTCCCACTATTGAGGGGAGTGCATCGTGCTAGACTGCTGAGCCTTGCCTTTCGGGTAGAAGAATCCACTCCTTTCATTGTTCTATGGGGAGATATTCGATTGGATGCTTCACTGATGTCGTTTTGTCATCAGGTGACGACTTTTATTCAGGAAAGTATTTCCAGGCTTCTCACTTATTTTATTTAAACTTATCTCTGCTGCTATTATAATGGTGCTTTTAATGTTTTGCTGAGTGATTGGCCAGGTGGTTGCTGTTTTACGGCACCTTGGGCTTTGAATGTTTTATATTTATTATATTTTTATGATGATTTTATAGACCTTGTTGTTGGAGGTACGGTGTACATGGTCTGAGGTGCCACTGCAGCAGAGGTTTAAAACTAAATAAATAAAACTACTGTGATGCAAACTCGCATATATTGACAGTATACAATTTTTGTAGTGGGGGAGGTGGGGGTCTCAGGGAAAAAGAAACTGCTTTCTGACTTTGCAAATAAGCCCTAGTGCTCTATGGACTTAGATGTCTGATTGTAGTCCAAACCTATACTATTTCTGTGAGACATACACAGGCTGGGATATACTGTTAACAAGAACAACACACAAATATATGGCGGAGGGGAGCTCTTAGTTGTTTTATGGATTCGGCTTGCAGTGGCGAATGTAATATTAGCCTCATCCACTGTGTAAAAGCCTTCTGCAGCAAGTGCAGCCACATGATCTGACAGCTGTTCCATGTATGCCTTTAAGCCATAACTGTTTATCATTCTGTCAAAACCTCTCCTCTCTTAGGCTGCAGATGGACAGTACTTCTTCAGAGTCTTAAAGGTGCACGAGAGAGCCATTACTGCATTTGGGGGGGGTGTCTATGTTCATCTCGGAGTCACCTCTGGTAAATATGTTCAGGGGCATGGCCTGAGCTCAGTAGCAGGCCAGATGCTTGGCATGCAGAAGGTCCCAGATTCAGTCCCCAGCATCTCTCCCCAGGTAGCAAGTGATTGGAGAGATCTCTGCCAACTGTTGCAGACAATACTGGAGTATTGGGACTAATGATCTAAGTCAGCATAAGACAGCTTCCTCAATTTTGCAAGGTTTTGAAGTCAGACAATACAAATGTGTATGTACACTGAGAGCAGAAATATCTTTATCATGCCACTTTCAGCTCTCTGAAAAAGCTATTGTCTATCTCCAGCATTTCTACCTGAGCTGTGGAATCATAAGCATAAGGCAGTGAGGAATACATGCAGTCTGCATTGTGTTCCAATAACAGGCATTTAGCACTTTACCCCTGACAGACAGGGGCCATAGCTAGACGGGGAGAAATCCCAGGGCAATCCCTGGGATCGGCCCTGTGTGTCCACATGATGATCCCTCCCTTCCCCCAGGTTCTTCCCCTCCCCTTCGAGCCCGGGATCATAACAGTAGGGGATCTATGGCCTTAACTAGACCTAGCGCTCTAACGGGATGGAGGGGTGAAGCTCATGATTTTTTCATCACAAGATCTTCCCCTCAGTTCACACGTGGCGTGTGATGACCTCAGACGGAGAGGCGGTGCATCTGCCATACATATTTTTTGGTTAAAGGGCCAGCAGCGCACAAATACTTGTGCGCAAAAGGTGAGTGATTTTTTTAAAAAATAATTACTTTCCCCGCTCCCCCCACTATGCCCCGTGCGTGGGTCCCAGCTCCTTGCAAGGAATCGCAAGGAGCCAGGACAAGGCCAGCCACGCATTCTGCAGTCTCAGGCTCAGCCTGAGACCATGGAAAAACCAGGCCTAAAGGGTAGAGCAAGATCCCGGGGCAAGGGAGGGATTTTGCCCCATCTAGCTATGGCCCATGTGTGCATTTCCATGGAAAATGGAATAAGTGCTAAATTAGATCCCATACTCTACTGAATTAGATCTCATACTATAAGCACATGGTATGATTTTATTTCCAGATATGCAGATGAGTTTGAGATACCTTCTGGTAGCTTAAAAATGTAGTGACTTTTGTTGCTTTGGTATATCACTGATCCCAAAATTGAGCAAGTTAAGTCATACTTCTCTGAATCTGTTAAAGATCAAACAGACACTTAATAGAACTCTAACCTTCTGGCACCATAAAGGGAGGTAATAAAATGCTTATATTGATAAAGCTAAATTGTATCTTCACTTACTTTCAGAGCTGTTATTTGGGCCACTATGAATTAGGTGAACTTAAATGGAAACAGTAATAAAATAGCAGTGATATGAGTGATTTTCTATATTTCCCCCATATTTTCAATCATTGGATTAAAATTAAATCAATGGAAGCAGAAAGATTACTCAAATTGTGTCTCAGAGATGAGTTCCACTTGTTCTTTAAAAAGGACAGCATGGCTTCAAAGGAGTGAACAGTTAATTACATTTCATGGCCTCTCTCAAATTTACTTTTCTGATCTGCAACCAGAGGCAGCTGAAGTAGTCTTTTTTTAAAAAAACAAAAAACGGAAAGACATTTTGGTGAAGTTTGACTTGCCCATGATTTCAGAGGTTAAAGCAGCCTCTAGATATGACATGATTAAATACGAAAGCTATTTAATGGTTGTTACGAAGTTGCCTATTAAAAGCGCTTTGGCCATTTAACTGCTTCATCAGATGACTTCCACAGTTTTGGTACTGCTTTAGGAATATCCCATTTAATTTGACATTTTCAATTTGTTGGAAGGGTATAATTAAACATCTACCTCACTACTTGTTGATTTGTCCTGTTTATGAGGAGATAAGACATGGGTATCTGGAACTGTCTCTTGGGCAATGTTGGTCAATTCAAACCTTGTCTAATAGGTATATAATTGAAAACTAAGGTGAGGACATATGTGGCTGACTATGATGGGCACATGGCCAACTGAAAAAGGAGCAGCAGAACTCAGTCGATGCATGCTATCAAAGCAAGAATAGCTTTTTTACAGCAGGTCCCAGATTACAAAGAAGTTTGGGCTTCAGAACAAAAAGCCTACGTTAAATGCTGGAAAATCCAAAACTAAATACAGTGTCACGAACTCCACAGCCGCAAACTGTGCTGACCCCTGAGTGCACAGAGACACAACCAAGCCTAGTTTCTTGGCAAGTGTGCCTGCATAATACAAACACTTGCAATCATGCATTCATTATGGTTTTCCATGTATATATAACATTGTATGACCACATCTTGAAAATGTAATATATGAAGTGGATCTAATACATTAAGAATTTCTATATTGCTCTCTGTAGACTTCCATGTCACTACTAAATAGGTATTTTTTCTCATTTCATAATAACTTCATACTTAAGGATACATTGACCAGCAGAATTTTTGATATTCTCTCCAGGGGGTGCAGTAGTATTCATTTTTTCGGCATTTGGAAAATGGCTCATCAACTGTGCTTGAAAATCTTCTCTCCGCTCATATTCCTTGCCACGATAGATGAACACTTTGTTCTGTAAGAAAGGTTTAGATGATTTTAGAAACAACAAACCTGTGTGTGTGAGAGAGGGGGGGAGTTGTTGAAATAATCTTCATTACACATTAGAACATTATTTACAGACTTCATGTTGGCCCTGTTCAGAACATACCTTAAACCCTGCTGGTTAAGCATTTTTCGTTAAGCAGCAGGGTTTAGGGTGTCTTGTGCGATGCATTTTGCTAAACCCTGATCACTTTGTAACCACATTCAGACCATCTTCACTAACCCTGTTCTGCAACAAGGTTAGCAGCGCTAACCTTGGTTTAAAGTGTCTTATGCGATCCCGCCAGGGTTATGGGGCAGAATCGTAGAACTCTAGCCAGCAAGCTTTATCTCCGCTGCTGAATGCTTTCACACTGATACAGCCATTCAAACTGGCTGCTAGGGTAAAGCATAGTGGGAAACACACTTAAAATGGTATTTTGAACAAATGGCTTTGCATCTGCCAGTGACCATCCTGGCCAGTGAGAAAGGGGGAGAAATGCATATTCCTGAACAGCGAGTGTCCTTTCCGTCAATGGAGGTTGTGATATCACCTTCAAAGCACTTGGCATAAAATGAATGGCTGAAGAGGGAAGAAGTAGACCTAAAATGGCAGGTTCTAAGGGGCTCGTACTGCAAGGGATGCTGGGATGGGGCGTAGCATTCAGAAGACTCAGGAGCTCAACAAAAAAGTATGTGGTTAGTGTGTGGTTTAGGAAACCGGGAAACGGGAAGGGTTTATGGTGTCTTGTGCGACAGCACGTCTTATGGTTAGTGCTAACCCCATAGAACCACAGTTTCGCTAACTACAGACCCTGAAATGTCATCTGAGCAGGCCCATTAACAGCAGTGGTATGGACTGCAAATGCAATATTTTGTCATACCACCAGTGATAATTCAAGGTCGTAGCCAGCAACTAGGTATATAGAGAGACCAGTCCAAGAAGGGGAACAGACAGTTGTGAGGCAGAACCCCAATGTTTTCCAAAGGAACAGGAACAGGAAGTGCATGTACACAAAGCTCCCACTGCATACCACTCTTGCCTCTGGGTTGATAAGTGGAGAGTTCCTTAGTAAGCTGGATACACCTTGGGGGGCTAGATCTGACCCAGGGGTGTCCAGCTTCTAATAAAAAACTTGGGTTATATTAAAAGTGAAGGAGGATAAATTATAAGTGTACTGCAGCAGGACTTCACATGTTAAGCAACTAACAGCAGAAAGAAGTAAGAAAGGGGTATTTAAGGCACAGATGTGATAAGTTTTCATATGAGATTTCACCTACAAAAATTACAAAGAAGAATGAAAGTACACTAGATATGATATCCATTAAAATGCCTGTTTCATTATCTTGGCTATTTATATTGTAGTTTTTGTTGTTCATTAAGATTGTTCCAGTTATAAATCTTCCCTTAATTATGATTGTCTTGTAAGAATCCAAAATACTCCCTTATCACTCCATTACTATCACTATAAACCTTCTCTTCTAACCTTGAAAGCTGCAGGAAAAGAGAACACAATAAATCAAATATTTTTCTGAAAGCATGACGCTCACTATTGTTACAAATGACACCTCAGATAGCTGCAAGAGAAATCCTGTGCATTGCAGACTGAAATGAAGATAAATCTCTCTTTCTCTCATTCAATGAATAGCTCCATTTTCACTGGCAGAATATTGGCATTCTTTAGGGCTAGTACAAACTGTTATTAAGCTATAGTACACATTTACCCTTAGGAATGTGGGGAACCCTTGTCCATAATATCCAACAGCAAAGTAGTCTGGTTTAGGCCTCAGAATTTTCATGATGTTTTCATAGAATTTTGCTTGCTGAGTCTGAAAGCAAACACATGGGATAAGCCCCTCTAGTATCATATTACACCAAAACTGGCTCATATGATGAACAAGTGACATCCATTTTTCATAATTGTAAATATGCAATTAAGGTTTGCATAGCTTTCTTAAGCATTTGTATATTAGTACAGTTGCATATTAGTACCACCCCAATGGTAAAATAAGTATCCACCCTCAAACAATGAGCTACTCATTTAATCTAAAAGCAAAGCTGAAAGACAGAGGAAACTGTTGTTTCTAGTGGATAAAATCTGGAGCAAAAGCCGCTAAATGACTAGAATGAATTGCATCCACCTTTCACAGCTTGATAAGGTTTGGGGCGATTTTGGGATGTAATGCTAAGGCTTGGTACAAAGCTAAACGTGGCAAAAAAAATGTGCAAAGTAGCCATTATCCTGGTTGTGCTTTTATATTGTATTTTATATCATGCTTTTATACTGTTTGCTTGATACTTTGAATGGTTTTAATTTTTGTGAACCGCCCAGAGAGCTTCGGCTATTAGGCGGTATAAAAATGCAATAAATAAATAAATAAATAATGAAGGGCAAAGGATGAAAGTGGTATCTTCCAAACTATTATAATGAACCTAAACAAATCTAAACTACAAACAAAAAGTATATGGAGACATTACAAGAATGTCTAAAATGAAGGGGACAGCTTTCTAAGATGAACGGCAAACCATTATAATTCAAAAGGACAAAAATATTTTTTTCATGGGGTCAAAGGGTTTTCATCCTGCTTGTGGTTTAGAAAGGCGAGGGATACCCCACAATTATCATCTCTTCTGGGGGGGGGAAATGTAAGGAAAAGATAACATCAAGTAATGGAGGAAGCCTATTTGGAAACATTCCAAACTCACACGAATGTTGATTTGGCAAACTTTTAAAAACTTTTTAAAACCTTTTCCTTCTCAATTGCATTTTGATTTCTCTCCACCAAATAACTCAAGGAGGGAAAGCAAAAGCCTATTTTATCTATTTTTCTAGATTTACTTCTCTTAAGGTGCAATCCTACGTTTGTTTAGACAGAAAGAAGTCCTTCAACTCCTAGCATTCTCCAGCCTGCCATGCTGGGAGCTTGGGGATTTTTTTCCTGTCTAAACATGCATAGGATTGCATCTTTAAGCAGTTAAATTATTACAAAATATTATCTAAATAGTAGTAGATTAAGGATTCTAAGGTTTACACATGAACATTCCTCACTCAACAACTGCAACACCAGCTGCTGATTATTTTGTATTCATGGAACAGCCATGAAGAATCATATTCCACCTGATATTACATGTTGAGTTGCAAGCCGCCCTGAGATCCTAGTGATATAGGGAGGGATATAAATGTTTTAAATAAATAAATAAATAATAAATCTTTGCACACTGAGTAATCCAATGATGTACATGCATGCGTGAATTAAGCTGATTTTAATTAAATTTTGGAATACCCATCATGCACTTTATTTAAAATCATGATCTGAACAACAAAAAAGGTTTTAAGCGAAATATGAAATTACAAGTAACTGAATATCTGTAATATTTTTAGAAAGCCACACACTTACCAGGTTCTGGCTTAGAAGTTCGTAATCAAAAATGTCCAGTTCATATTGCTCTGCCAGTTCTTTGCATAAGGATATTGCTTCTTCCCACATCTGCAACACAGCAGGATATTCAGAAATATAATTACAATACTATAGCCTCACAGAAACAAATATTGTTTTCAATATTGAAAGCTTTACTTATTATGCTCTATCTAAGATCACATTAACTGTATGATCTGAAACAAATATGAGCTGTGTGCAACAATCACTATACGATCTAAAACACAAGAGAAAAAAGTGTGAAGTAAAGATGTACAATTCAATAAGGATGGAGTTCCTATGCACAATTAGACAAGAAAAAGTCCTTCAATTGCAAACATTCCCCAGCTACCATGCCATGAGTTGTGGGCCTTTATCTGTCTAAATTTGCCTAGGATTCCGCCCTAGGAGTTACAAGTAGGCCAGCTTTTATCTCAGAACACCACAAGAATGTTGCCAATATTACCAGTAATGTTTGCATTGAGCCATTTTTGGGGGTGGGCTTATTTTTACAATAGTATTATATGTAGGTGCCTTAAAGGATAGCACAACCAGTCTGGTCTATTTCATACCCATCTCTTTTCAGAAGACATAGGGCGTTACTAGACGAGGCTCTAGCGCGCGTTACCTTCCGCAGTCACGTCGAGGCTTCCAGATGACGTTCACGAGGATCCGCCGTTATCCCGCGGTGAAGCCTCTTTCTCCCGACTTTAAAAAAGTGAGTTTTAGGACGCCTTTTCCTGCTGTCCCGCGGTAATTCGGAGTACGTGTGGGAGGATGTGAGGTCACTGCGGTCGGCACTGGTCAGGAAAAGGCGTGCTAAGGGGGAGTGGTCAGCGGCTTCGGTCAAGCCGCCTCCGCCATTTGCGCGCAGTCCGCCAGCTGGGGCAGCGCGGCGGAGCGGCTTTTTTTTTTTATTTCCCCAGTGACAGTTTGCGCAGGAACGGAGGACCGGAAAAGTGGCTGGTGACTCCTTGCGGTGGGCAGCTACCGTGGCCGCATAATGGCGGTGCTGTACGCTGCCTGTTAGTGTGGGTACCAGGCTGGCAGAGGGCAGAGCTGTTTGTGGGCTGCTGCCATGGCTACGGCCAGATGTGGGTTGGCTCCTTGGGATGGGGCACAGGGCACAGAGGCGATCATCGCCGCCGACACCTCAGAGGCATGATGGGAGATGTAGGCACAGAGTGGCCATGCAGACGATTGACCTCGGGTCATATGACACCCGCCACGACCCCCATCAGGAAGTGAGCGCATCAATGTTGACCCTCAACAGCACCAGCAGCACTTCGGCTGGCACTGGCACTGCCGCCGCTGCCGCCGCCAGGGCCGGCGGCGGCATCGCTGACGGCTGCGCAAGTTTGCGGTCTTTCGGACGTGCGCAAACCGTGCAGCGAGCGAAAAAAAAAGCCGCGGCAATCAGGCCGGTGTGGCTGCGCAACCGTTCTCGCGGCGGCAGCAGCACAACCGGCGCAAACTTCCGCCACAAATCGAAGGCAGGTGTGGATGATGAGGCGTCACGGCTGAACGGGAAAAGCCGCTTTCACCGCTCCTCAACGACGGAACACCCGGTACGTCTAGCAACGCCCATAGTTATGTACAGCTGCAGGTGAAGATTCACAGAAATGTAAAAGAACACACAGCAAAACTATTTTTGAGACATGAATTGTGTAGAACTACACCTTCGCATGAGAAGAGACCTTAAACTGAACGTGTCACATTTTCACACATACACCTCTCTTATTTTATATATAGTGAGAAGACATCTTCAAATTCCTGCTGTCTCAGTTCCCCCATTTAACTTCAACAAGGTTTAGATCATAGAACGAACGCAAAAGCTATTATATAAACCTACTCAGATGGAATTTAAAAATAATCATCAGTTACCTTTCCCTTGTCAAAGTACTCTATTATCATCTGATACAAGTGCTCTTTTAGGTGCCGATGTGTTTGTGAACTCTGAAATTCTGTTTGCATGACTTGAGGAGTGCACTGTTCATCAGACCACTAGGAAGTAAATATAGAATAATATATCAGCAAAGAAGTACATCGCTACATTTTTTTAGGTGCTGGAATGACACAACAGATGCAGTACTAATCTTGGGTTTGACAGTTTTGGGACAATAGGTGAATAAAAAATACATTCACTGCATGTCAGAAGTGATGTAACATGCATTATTTGATTTGTTTGCTACTTGCCCTTATAAAATGCACATGAGGGGGTCCAACCCTTGTCCAATCACTCCTTATGTGCATTTGTGTGTGTGTGTGTGTGTGTGTGTGTGTGTGTGTGTGTGTTTAAACCATCCATGTACATTTGCAACTGATGTGCAACACATATAATTTGTATTTGGGTACTGTTCCTGAGTACAGAAAGGGTTATTTCTCAAATAACTGAAATGAGCTCCCCTCCCCTCCATTTCAGTACTGAGGCTCTTTTATCTTTCGGTTTCTAAATTTAAACCAACTGAAGTAAATTAAACCCTACAGGGTGGGAAACCCCACTGGGCCACAGTTTGGACCTGGCAAAGAAAAGGTGGGTCAGGAAAGAGTGGTGCACCCCTCCACAGCCATTTCTCCACACTCAGTTGCTCCCACAGAAGCTGATTTTCTTTTTTAAGAATCAAGGCTTTAATACGTGAACTTACACAGAATGTGTAATTACCCCTCAGGGAAATTTCAAAATGTCAGCAGTTTTACATGCATCTGAAACATGAATTCTAGTTGACGGGTTAATGAGGCAGCATGTTTTGGAAGATCAAAGTAAAGGAAGGCAGTTTCAATGGAATTGTCATCACCATCACCATCACCACCACTGCTACCCCCTTAAACCTCTAAAGATTAACATCAATACCAGCTCCTCCCTACTTCTTAAACCTCTGACTTTAAAGTAATGAAATCAGCCATTTGAACAGCAATTTCTATACTATACTACAAATTACTTGCGTTAGTGAAGTACTAGAGCTGTGCTAAACTTCTACAAGCTATTTAACCTATCAGTTAAGGAACAAGATTAATAACGGGTGTTCCAGCCTGCTAGGCAGCCAGGCAGCGCTTCTTACAGGCTATGCCATTCCATTTTCTAGTCTCCCCACACCACACACCACAACAGACACAGCATTCTGGGCCCCAAAGACCATTCTCATGGGCTGTTTTGTGGTTTTTGTTTTATTTCTCCTTCTGCAAATCTTGGGGGGTCCCCCGAACATGCTGATATCTCCCTTGTGTTTCTCAGAAGCTCAGTTTTGGCTACATGGCCATCAACACTCAGCACCTGTGTTCACTGTTAGTATGCACTGGCGAGATAAATTCAATTCATTTCACACACTTCAAAGCAACCATACAGAACGTAAACCACTGGCCCTTTTCGTTAGCACTCTGTTAGAACAGACAACATTCTCCTTCTCTCGACATTCCGCTACTTGTAGGCCCATCAACCCAACCAAGAATAAGCAGCTTACTTTAAGAAGCCAGGCATGTAGAAGAAGCGTATATGCAGCCTCAGTGAAGTTCTCACAGTCTAAATGGAGATCTCGAAGTTTATACAAGTACCTGTGAATAGATGAAGCAAGTGAAAGGCGAGAGAACAAAAGGAAAGATGTCCTGATTTCACAATTACTTCGAGTTCATAAAGAATTGACTTTTTCACTTATTGGCGTAACGAGTAGGATTGCCAATATTCGAATTTTAGTCCGACAATGAGGTATCAAACTATAATTGAGATTAAAAGGCCCTGAAATTGTATCAAGGATTATGCTTATTTATTTTACTCATTTATAGCTTACATTTCCTATAAAAATAGTGCTGTCAATAATAAAGTACAGTATATAGCTTCATCTTTATGAAGTAAAGCTTGAAAATATGAAGCCATTGGAGCCAAAATACAAAGGAGAACATCATGAAAACTTTGAAGACTATCCATGTGCATTGACTTTTGCTACCTCACAAGAGAAAGTCAGACTTTCACATTCTCTGTTTTTCCACTCTCACCACATTGTATTCTGTTGTCAGAATTTTTTGCGTTGATTCTTTCCTGTAGCTAACTAAACGTAAGACATATATTACTGCAGTTGACATTACACAAATCCACAGAGAAACAAAAGGTTTGCCAGATATCCATACCAAAGGAAGAAATAGATACGCATAAAAAAATATGTATACATTTCACTAAAAGACTGAGGTAACATGTTAACTTTAGAATTTTAAAAGGGAAATAGATTTAGAATGCAGCTGAAAGGGTTTTTTAAGCATTTGTTTTGAGTTTTTATTGTTCCAAAAGAAAGAAAGAGAATGAACACCAAGCTGCAAGCACTGTACATCTCCAGGTTCACACTCCACATACAATCTTGCATCTTCTAATGTACATGTTTGAAAGATGCTAGTTGGTCTTCTTTATAGAACGTATAGTCGCATACAAGTTGAAAACAGAAAAAAAAATCAAACTTGCATGTGTCAGGTGGATTAAAGATGCAGACCTCGTACTATGAATTTATTCAAATAATTTAATGGCTTCACAATTTAACAAGACTATTTATCTTCATAACAGAATGGTGCATAGTTTTTATGGATTGAGAGAAAAAGCTGCAAGAAGTTATTTCTGCAAAGAGGTTTTTGACTTCAAATTCCGAATGTAATACTACCTAGTAAGACACTGCAGTCGTAGCACATCCTTCAAAGCAGCTCTTTATTTACAGATTTTGTCAAATGCAAAGCAGTCAAAATGGACTCCATCTGTCAACCTTAAATGTATCATCCACTTTGCTTCAAATTACATAACCCCTTTTTTGAAATACTATAAGCCAGGCATCTGATTGGTTCACTCAAACAAAATACCAGGGGGGAAATTGCTGCTAATGAATATGTATGATGTAGTCAAGTTGCAGAAGGCTCAAACAATATTTTTTATAGGTCTGCTTGAGCCTTGGGATATTACAAACGTGAAGTGAATGGTGTACTATCAGATGTTCACTACAATTCCATATAACATCCTAAAGATTGTATGGAGGAAAGCAATATTGCTATCTCCAACAACAACGGAAACAGAAGAGCAATTACCATACCTTATATACATCTCTTCACGATTTATCTCCTTGTAGAAATTCTAAAGAGGGAAAATGAATGACATTGGATCACTTTGGCACATAAAATGCTTAACTGTAGACAGTTGCATTCTGCAAAGTTCTTTAAATACACAAAATGTCTCATTCAGGGAATCGTTTTGCGATTGCATCATATTTCAGCACTAACATTTCAAAGCTTTAATTAGGACTAACATTAATATGTATTATTTTTATACTACTTCCCACTGAAACCAGTGTTCATACAATGAATTATCCGCAATGCAGTGTCCCAGGCTAGGGCCACAATTTATTTTCCCAGAGCTGTCCTAAAAAGAATAATCTCTTGGTATTAAGGTGAAATCTCTGAGTTCTATGACAGCAATTGCTAATAAAAGGTTTTTGCTTGAGAAAGGTGAGTAACAGGTCTTATACTATATAACATGTATAGAGTGGCTTTAATCCAATGTCGCACGATGGGATTTTCCCCTTACTCTCCTCCATCCTGCAAGCTCCCGCACACCACCCAAATCTGCTCTGGAAGGTTCCTCAACCCTCAGGAGCAGATCTGGGGGCAGCAGTTTGGAAGGGGGAAACTGTTCCACCAGCCATTTCCATTCTGCTGATGGGTGGCCAGGGGTGGATACAATCTAAGGCACATTTTCTTTCTGATATAAACAGGTCTGTATAGGTGGCTCTCCGATCCCTTAACGATGGTGCAGTTTATTTAGGAATGCATGCTGTGATCTCTTGGGGGTTTGTAGATGGATTTTTTCTACCTCATATCACAAAATATGGGGTAGATGGTTTATTTTCCCCTTCCAATTCTATGATATGATACAGTGTCGTTTCCATTCAATGCCCTTAAAACTTCCTTTACTTGTTACTAGGTGTGCTGGAGAAATCTGCAACGAAGCAAATGAGTTTGGATTTTTATGAATTAAACCCGTGGAATCCGCAGCAGACCAATGTTTTCCCTGTGGTGTATATTCCATGGAGCTGCAGACTGGTTTTCTAAACTTTGGGGCTTTTGTGCAAATTTCGTCATAGAAAAATACACAAAAATAAAAAGGCTAAAGTGTGAAAATACACATTTTGAGGGGAATTGTGCATTTTTGCATGTAGAATCATAGAACTGTAGAGATGGAAGGGGTCTATAAGGCCATCGAGTCCAATCCCTTACTTAGTGCAGGAATCCACCCTAAAGCATACCTGAGAGATGGTTGTCCAGCTGCCTCTTGAAGGCCTCTAGGGTGGGAGATCCCATGACCTTCCTAGTTAATTGGTTCCATTGTCGTACTGCTCTAACAGTCAGAAAACTTTTCCTTATGCTCAGCCGGAATCCAGCTTCCTGTAGCTTGAGCCCATTATTCAATGTCCTGCACTCTGGGATAATTGAGAAGAGATCCTGGCCCTCTTCTGTGTGACAACCTTTCAAGTATTTGAAGAGTGCTATCATGCCTCCCCTCAGTCTTCTCTTCTCAAGGCTAAACATGTCCAATTCTTTCCATCTCTCCTCATAGGGCTTTGTTTCCAGACCCCTGATCATCCTCATTGCCCTCCTCTGAATCTATTCCAGCATCTGCATCCTTCTTGAAGTGTGGTGCCCAGAACTGGACCTAATACTCAAGATGAGATCTAACCAGTGCCGAATAAAGGGGAAGCAGTACCTCGCCCGACTTGGAAGCTATACTTCTATTAATGCATCCCAAAATAGCATTTGATTTTTTTGCAGCCACATCACACTGTAGGCTCATTTTCAGCTTGTGATCTACAACAATTCCAAGATACTTCTCATGTGCAAATTTACACAAATGTGACTGCACATTTGTGCACATTCAGAAACTAAAACAAAACAAAACTGATTCCATTGATGGGTGGATGACAGAAAGGCAAAACACAGACAGAACAGATTTTACACTATTCATACATCCCTAGTAGTTACCATTCTCTATCTTTAAAACAGATCCCATTCTAGTATGCTTTGTAAATTGCTCACAACTTCAAAACATTTCTCCACCATGGTTGTGTAATGATTTCTTGATTTCCTATCTGAAATAATGCTCCATGCAGGTCCCCAGCACACCACATACCAATAAATTCACGGTGCAGCTCATACGATTGTCCTTGCTTTCGTCGTTCATCACAGCACGGTAATCCAGCAGCTTTTCTAAAAGACCTTTTACTAGGCTTACAAATGTTTCGACTGTTTTGGCAATCTTCGTGTTACGTGAGGAACATTCTATGAGTCTGGGGGGTGGGGGAACAAAACAGAAATGCATGAGAATGAAGAGATAGGGAGAGATGGAATCAATTAATAAAATTGTTCGACTGCATATCTCTAGGACTGCGAATGAGGGAACTATCCATATAAAAATAATATCACTTTTGTTGAACACCAACAATTTACACACACACACGTTACAATCAGACTGAGTTTGAACAGGCATCCCATGTTTTCCAAAACTTGAACTTGTGGCTGCTGGTCTAAATTAAAAATAATATAAAAGCTAGTTTTAGGGTCCTCCACCCTTGGCAGCTACACTTAGGAAAAGCTGTCCTATTGGTACTAAAGGGTCAGTTTTTCCTACAGGACAGCTTTTCCTAAAGCATAATTGCCACATGTGTCAGATCTGATTTGGATCTGGACCAAAGTTCACAGAGAGGGGACAGTTAACCCTTCCTTCCCCAGCAACATTCCTGATCCAAATTGAACCCCCCCACAGATGCGCACACACAGAAATTACTGTTAGGAAAAACCATCTCACTGGTGCCCCTGGGACAGTTTTTCCTAAATGGAGCTTCTGCATGTGATGGTTCCAATTTGGCTTGTGAAGGCAGTGCGCAGAATGGGGTGGGTTGATCCTCCTCATGCGCTGTGGTCTTAATCCAAACTGGGGCACCCTTAGTTTGGTATTAATTTTTACAACACGCCATAGAAGACTTCAGGGATGCGACTAGTTTCTCTTCCTGATCTGGCACAGGAAAAGGAAGTGAGGAGGCTGCGGTGGAGATTCTTCCTCACTGCAAAGGAGGCTTTTTTAAAATGTTAAAGAAAAAAATCATCCTTAAAAGCCCAGCCCCCCCAAATTCTCAGAAATTTCTCCTGAACCCCCCAACCCCCACAAAAGGGACTACAAATTCCTCCTCCTTTTTGCAAGTGGGCGAATGATCCTGCAAAAACGGGGTTAGACTTTGGGCTTAGCGGCACTACTTTAAGCAAGTCCTGTCACTCCTGCCTAATCAGCCCCAACCATGACAGCCAGAAAATGTACCGTACTGAGAGAATAGTCTCTTCTATACAGCAAGATCATTTTCAGTCCTGACACTTTGACTAGAACACCACCTTGATGGCTTCTTAGCAGATGTAAATGTAAATAAATCAATAAATCATGCTATAGTGTTGTCTGACAGTAATTCCTTCATGCTTTAGGGTTTACTTTAATATAAGACAGGGGATTCTTGTCCAATGGCAAAGTGAAATTCCTTTTTGCCCCATGAATTTTTTGCCCCATGAATTTTGTTTTTGCACTATTATAGTCTCATCCTGTAAAGCACTGTACCGCCTTACACTCCAATTTAGCTATTAAGTGATTACAGCAGTAAGTAACCAATTCCATTAAGGGTTTTAAGTCTGATAAATTATTGAAATTATGAGGGATATTGCACTGGAAAATAATGACAAGAAGTTAGCAAATGCTCAGTTACATTCCACAATCTTAAAACGCAATTACCCTGCCTGTCATGAATTCTTGCTCTGTTGTATTATGCACAATTCTTGATTTCCCCAGGCTTCATTAGCAGTCTTCATTTAAATGCGAAGCTATTTTATAATATGCTGGTATCTGTTACATATGCAAAGATATTTTGTAATTTATTAGCATTATTCAGGGGGCAAATGCAATATTTTATGTTTGCATTAGATATTACTACTTTATGTTTTAATAGGGACATAATTCTACTTCTGCAGGAGATGTTAACCTTCATCCTCACCCACTGACTTTCCGTGAGGAATGGAATAAATGACTCCCATAGTGGAACCTAAAATAATTATTATTATTATTATTATTATTATTATTATTATTATTATTATTTGCTTGCAACCTGCTGTTCCTCCAAAGAGCAGCTCTATACAGTTTAGAAATGGTTCTTATGTGGTTTCTCATCCAGGCATTACTGAGAACCAGAACTGCTGGACTTCAGCAGGAGAGCTGTGCCATATGCGGTCAGGGCATTCTCTGGGCCTTGCACTGGTTTGGATACAGCCTTAGCCAGCCTTAGTGTAGATCCATTGAAATCAATGGGACTTAAGAGAGCCTTGAATAAATTAAGTCTCATTGATTCAATGGATCTACTTTAAGCATGGCTAAATCTGGAACCAGCCCATTATGTTTCATAAGGTTATTAAAGATTACTTATTGTTTATTGAGGAAAGCCTCACTTCTTTCCTCTGCAAAAACATTTTGCTACATTTATTTGCAAGCCAAACACCATTGATAATTACCCATTTTGGCTCCATATGCTTTGATTTCTTCCTCCTAAGCATATTGAGAGTTCTCCTTGAGAAAAGATCCATAAAGCTGCAAACAGCTTCTCTGGGCCTCTGAAAGCTACTGCATCAAGGTCTTTTGTCTAAAATACTAATTACTGGTGTGCAGGATTTTGTGTCATGGAGGAACATTCAAATGGGGAAGGGGCACAGCTCAATAGTAGAGGACATGTTTTGTGTGCAGAAGGCCCTAAGTTCAATCCCTGGCATCTCCAGATAAGCCTAAGAAAGACTCCTGCCTGAAACCCCGGAGATCTTCTGCCAGTCAATGTAGACCAGGGGCGGAGAACTTTTCTTTTAGGCCTGAGTACTAGATTGCCACCCAGAAAACCTCCCAGGAGTCACATGACAGCAGCAGCATTGGCCACCCACTTTCATACAGACGCCCTCCTCAGCCCCTGTCTTCAGCTGGTCCATGTAGATCAGCTGATTGAAGAAGGGAGCCCTTTGACTGGAGATAAGAACTATTGCCTGGGAAGAGGGAGGCAAGTCCTAGGGAAGAAGCTGGCAGGTCAGGTGGGCTGAAGAGTCTCATGCCTGGGGTAGACAATATGAAACTAGATGGACCAATAGTTTGACTTGATAAAAGGTTCCTGTGTATAATCCTCTTGCCATGTTCTGAAGTGACACAATCCCAAAGCTGTGCCGCATCATCTTTTCCTAAGACTGGCTCATTAGTTTTGTCATTTGTAGTATTATCTTGTACCTATTGTTTTTAATTAACACAGCATTTAAATTGTATTTCTGGTATTCAAGCTGGATAACGTGAGGAACTCATTTTCTTTACTAACAAGCAACCAACTTATTAGCCATACCACATGAAACCCTCTCTTCAGGTGGCACAGTGTTTCTGGAATACTTCAGAGCAAAAAGGGGTCATGTCCCCAATTATTCGCTCAGGCTCTTCCCAATCTGGCAGAATATAATACATATCTATGAATCTATAACATGGTGAATTTCATTAGACTCTGCCATCTCAGAACAATTCAATTGAGCAGCACTGTGAAGTGTCAGGATAAAATACTGCAATGCTTTCTGTGGCATTTTCTAGGAATCTCTATAATTTTGAAAGTGCAGATCGTCATGCTTTTATAAGTTCCAAGCTGATATATTTCAACAGACACTTTTAACCTCTTGCCCAAAAATTCGGCCTCTGAAAAGGACTACTGTCAGGGTTCTTTGTCTTCCGATTTCTGCAGTACTCTGCTTGTATTCATTTTTCCCTGAAGTTCTACATAGTTTCTAATAAGAACATAAGAGCCATGCTGGATCAGACTGAGGGTCCACCTAGTCCAGTGTTCACACAGCAGCCACCCAGCTGTCAACCAGGGACCCACAAGCAGGGCAAGGGTGCAGCAGCACCCTCTCATCCATGTTTCCCAACAATTGGTGCACACAGGCTTACTGCCTCGGATATTGGAGGTAGCACATAACTAACAGGGCTAGTAGCCATTGCTTGCCTTCGCCTCCAGGAATTTATCTGACCCCCTTTTAAAGCTATCCAAATTGGTGACCATCAGTACATCTTGTAGTGAATTCCATAGTTTATCTATTTGTTGCGTGAAGAAGTACTTCCTGAATCTCCCATCTATCTGCTTCATGGGATGACCCCGAGTTCTAGTATTATGGGAGAGGGAGAAAAATGCTTCCCTCTCCCATAATACTAGAACACAGGGTCATTTGTATGCAATCACTGCATACAAATTGCTCTGCACATTTCAACATAATCGCCAACACTTTTTGTGTGACCTCCATGCATAAGTAGTTTTAATTTATTTCCTCTTTGCTAAAGCATTGCATAGTATCAAGTTCAGAGCACTGGATCCAGACTAGCAAAGTTCTACTCACACTGGAGAAAAGGGAGCAGGGAGGAGATGTTCATGATTCCTCCTCTCCTGTGCAGCCCCGTGTGCCTCCTGAAGAGCTAGTCTAGAGGGCTCGGGGATCCTCTGGAGCAGCATGAGAGGTGATGATGGGGACTGCAGGTAGAATGGGGGATCAACAAAGATAATCTCCTCAACCTAGATCCTGGTTTCTTCTGTGAATGAAAGGTGCCCTTCCACTCATGGAATGGCAGTCTGGATCTAACTCAAAATACATAATGAAAATGAATCACCTTTTTCTAAAATAGAAAGCAATACATAATGTATTCTGAAATGAAGTCCTGGTTTCTGAGGAATACAGTTGTCAGGCATGGAAGTAGGCCACAGCAACAATCATCGGCCAATCCAATTCAATGGCTGCAGAGAATGACACGAGGGTCATCCAATGAAACTAAATGGTGCAAGATTCAGGATAACAAAGAAGAAGTACTTCTTCACAGTGCATAGTTGAATTAGGAATTTGCTTTCACGTAATGTAGCGATGGTCATCCACTCAGGGCTTTGCTAGACCTACTGTAAAATCCGGTGGTGAGGAGGGGCCAGGCCACGCTAGAAGTAGCGCGGCCTGTCAGCCCCACCTACACGTGAGACACAATGGGGTCTAGGAAAGCCCCGTCGCGTCCGCCATCTTTATTTTTACTTAAACGGGCAGCGTGCGCAGGAGCACACCACCGGAAAAGGTAGTTTTTTTAAAAAAAAAATCAGGTCCCCTGCTCCCCCTTCCCCCCATCCTCCCCCCCGATCCTCCCCTGGCTTACAACCCCCCACCCGAATGTCCCCAGCCACCATTACCCACTGCCGCCGATGTCCCTGGCCTTCATTACCCTTCTGCCACCGAGTCCCCGGCCTCTGTTGCCCACTGCCACCGCCGAGTCCCCGGCCTCCGATGCCCGGCGCTGCCATGTCCCTGGCCTGTGATGCCCGGCACCACCATATCCCCAGGCCAGGGGGACTCGGCAGCGATGGGCATCAGAGGCCGGGGACATCGGCGGCAGGAGCACTGCAGCCCGTTCGCCGCTTTTCCTGGCTACTCGCACGTAAATGCTGTAGCCAGGAAAAGCAGCAGACCCATCTACATGCCTGCGGTCTGGGGCCAAAAGTGGTGCCAGTTAGCCCGGGGCCAGGGCAGTTTGAGCCCTGCCTGAGCCCGGGATCCTCTGTGCGTCATTTGGACGCAAGGGGACTAGCCCGGGCCTCGCACCGGGCTAACCTGCCATCATGAAATGGGAGGATTCTAATGGCTGCCAATGGCTACAAATCATGGTGGGTATATATCTCCTCCAAGATCTGAAGTGTCATTCCTCTGTGTACCAATCGCTAGAGACAACAGCAGGGGAGAGCTATTGCTCTCATGTCCTTCCAATCAGCTTCCAATAGGCAATGGGTTAACTCTTGTGAGAAACAGTATGCTGATTTGGACTGAATCAGCAGGGCTCTTCTTATGTTCCTATGGCCGTTTCTACACCTGTTTTTTTTCTCTCCAGAGATCGTCCCTGTGCATGCAAATAACACACAGGGGATCCCAGGAGCAGGTAGGGAAGATCCCTCCATTTTCCTGGGATAATTCTTAGGTGTAGAAAGGGCCTATGTCAATGTCTCAGAAATATAAAAATGTTAGTCAACGCTCCTCCATTTGTCACCATTTAAAGAGCTCCATTTTTGAATGCAACTTCCCTTTGCAAGAACAAAATGACAATCCACTTTGGGCACTTGCCAAAATCAGCTTTCTCCTGCAACTGTAATGTATTTGCAGATGATCAGACTCCTGACATGTTATGGTGCTGTTTGTCAGCCACCTGCAAGGCAAATGGCAACTTTGCTAATGCCTGCAGTGGTTGCTGCTGTCCGGAACATACTGGCAGTAACAGCATTTATCACACAAAACTTAGCTCCAATCCCTCGTGCTAATAGCTCCCAATTTGGGGGTGTACTTTCTGTTTTGCTTCTGGGTTGGGAGCTCCCATCACTGGGGAAGCTGATGTCTGGAACACCCTAAATTTGAATGGGAACATTTTACAGCTGCAGCATTTTTTTATTCGCTGCCCTCCCCCTGCTCCCTCACTATTTTATATACCTAGTGACCAAGGAGGAGATATCACTTGCTACTATGTGATTATGGATAAATGGTACCATTGCCAAAGCCAAAGCAGTGGCCAGTTGTAAGCCTCTTTTTCTGAAGAACCTTAAAAAGTGGTCCATGTTCAGACTAGGCAAATTTCCCAGGGCATTTTCTTACGATGACAGGTTCTGTAGTATTACTGAAGCTAAACATATATAGACCTGGTCACCATATTTTGGAAACTTCATGTAGCAGTAGGACTGAATTATAATTTAATTTTTTTATGGTTTATACTTTTAAAACAAACATTCAACTGTAAAATATAACAACTTAACGATTACAATTAAGGATATGTCCCATGGTTAAACTTACATTGACTCAAACAAATGCAGGTACTGTTCATCTCCACGGCCTCCTTCCACTTCATGATCCAATTTTAAAATAATTTCATTTTCAAACTGTTCAGAGAAGAGAAGGAAAATCATTAAGTATTGTACACATAATTTTTTTGCATGAGACTCATTCTTATACCATCCATGGCTTTATAAGTGCTCCCCATATGCACCTCCAAACTGGGAGTGCCATTCCCTCTCCCACATGGTGCTCATCAGATGTGTTGGGTTGCAACTCTCAACATGAGGAGATGCTCTAAAAAAAGAGAAGTCGGTAGCCTGAAGTTATTTGTCATCAGTTTTTCACAACCCCACAATCACCTCTGCATATCATATTCTCCATCCTGTCTTCATGGTTTATCTGCTTTGGGAGAATGGGAGTTTCACTTGCACTTTCTGCCTCCTTCGGGAGGATGTGGCGTTAAGGCTTGTGAACCTTTACTCCCAATTTCTCTGCTTTTTGGTTATTATTATTATTATTATTTATTTATATAGCACCATCAATGTACATGGTGCTGTACAGAGTAAAACAGTAAATAGCAAGACTCTGCCGCATAGGCTTACAATCTAATAAAATCATAGTAAAACAATAAGGAGGGGAAGAGAATGCAAACAGGCACAGGGTAGGGTAAGCAGGCACAGGGTAGGGTAAACTAACAGTGTAAAGTCTGCACAACATCAACTTTTAAAAGCTTTAGGAAAAAGAAAAGTTTTTAGTTGAGCTTTAAAAGCTGCGATTGAACTTGTAGTTCTCAAATGTTCTGGAAGAGCGTTCCAGGCGTAAGGGGCAGCAGAAGAAAATGGACGGAGCCGAGCAAGGGAAGTAGAGGCCCTTGGGCAGGCGAGAAACATGGCATCAGAGGAGCGAAGAGCACGAGCGGGGCAATAGTGTGAGATGAGAGAGGAGAGATAGGAAGGAGCTAGACCGTGAAAAGCTTGGTTGAAAACTGTAGAGCCTTAACGTTGTTTTGTAAATCATAGATTTTTTGTTTAATGAATATTAACATCTATTCATTCATTCATTCAAATAATAGACTTTTTAAAAAAAACATGTTAGTTTATATCATGAGATCATCTGCACATTGTAATAAAATAATTTGAAACCTCATATATTAATATTTTAAACTAAAGGCCAACTTGCTTGAATACTGTTCAATCCATGGAGTGCAGAGATTTTTAAAAACACATGATAGTGTATATCATGAGATCATCTGCACATGGTGTGGGCAGCGCTTAATTGGGTCCACTTGGTGAAGGGCCAAGAACAAATAGACACACAGGCATAGCTGGGATAATAAATTGCCCACAACTTTATTGACTCACTTGAATAAGTTTGGTGTAATTGAGCAGCTGACTGATTCCTCTTCCCGGCCCGCATGCCAGGAGCACTGGTACTGGAGGAAGGGCCAGGGGCACACCAAGGCGCAGACCGCTAAGGTGAACCCCTTTCCACCACCATGGACTTGGCCAGCTCTCAGCCCCCATGCTGGCCTGGTCTTGGTGCCATGTCCCTAAGATCCCTTATGGGAATCCTCACCGTGGAGGAGCAGGGAGCCCAGTCCTGCTCCCATTATGACAAATGTTATAAAATGAAGCATCCACAAACAATTTACTGATAGTCCAGATCAACTTATTTACGATGGAATTAGTCTTGCAATGGGAAAGAAAAATTTCTGCACAGTCTTTGCCAACTGGTGTGCAGGTAAAATTCCTTCCCAGCCCCATAACTGGCAACTACTTCTGCCGCTGCGAGACATCTTAGTATCAGGAGTGGGTGGGTGGGGAAGTCAGCACTGCAAGGTCTGTCTTTGGGAGCCTCAGGTTGAACTGGAGGCAGAACAAAGGAGAAATCTCCCTCTGCTGGCCCCACCCGATCATCATGCTGACTGGCTCAGCAGCCCCTTACTGGGAAGGAGATGCTGGGGCTGTGATGCTGCTGCAGCTGTGCAACTGCTCTTTACCAGCCTTTCTTCCTGCATTGAGCAGGGGGTTGGACTCGATGGCCTTATAGGACCCTTCCAACCCTACTATTCTATGATTCTATTCTGCTTGCCCCCACAATTCATTGTTCCCCAATAAGGAGGCAACTCAGCTTGTAGGAAAATAATTTGGGGCCTCTTATATTAAGATCTTAAACTAAAGGCCAATTTGCTTGAATACTTAATGCTTTCAATCCCTGGAGTGCAGAGAAGTTCTGCATGCACTGAATATGCACACAGTGAAATGGATGTGTGGCTCCATGCACACAGCTCAAAACGCACCATTCAATAAACACCAGCCCCTTTATGTTTGTGACAGCTAATTCACCATACTTATCCCAAAGTGGTTGCATGAATCGCTCTGGAGTTCTTGCAGTGCCATTTTTTATGGAATGTGGGACATACGTTTAATAATTAAAGTAAATATTGTATCCGCCCCCCTAGATTTTAGTTCTGGATTATAGAACATATGGTTGGTGGGCTTCATTATAACCAAGAGGATAATGGAGCGGCACATTCACTGGCAAGTTGTTAAAATGGAATGAAACTAAAATGGCTTGCACTGACTCTTGCAGACCAAGAGAATATGTATCACAAAAAGGCAAACTACATAGATAAGTGGAACACAGAAATAAAAAGAAAAATAGAATTTAAGTTCAATATAAATAAAGCTGAATATATAATGGAAGCAGGCAAGTTTTCAGACTAGAAAAAAAAGACACCACCACCCCAACCATTTAAATATTTAAGAGTATTGACGGCTAACAGCTTGGTGAATATGGAATTAAGGCAACATTACAGAATTAAATTATTATTATTATTTTCTTTGCCAACCAGTCTCCCTCTTAAAGTACTACTGTAAAGCCAGAGTGTTGTTTTACGGGGGTTTTACGGGAGTGAGAAACAGAGAAAACATACCTAATTCTAAATTATGCTGAAAGCAAAGATAGTTTGGAGCAATAAGACTGATGTGTGGAGGAAAGGGGTTGCTTTGAATTGTTGAAGCTCTAAATAGTAATGGGCAAATAAGCCTTGTGGGATCATCTCTGAGCAAATCTCACTTGGGTGACAAGCCATTGGTTTTATAGTTTAAGGTCTTAAAGACTTGTGACTTTTATGTCTAGAGGTCACTGATCTGGTGCCTGGCAGCATTTATTACACACCCATGCACTGAGGAAGCCTATCTGAAGAGATATAGAATAGATTGTTTCTTCTGGAGATTTGCCCTTTCTGTCAGTGCCGTTTGATGTGCCAATGAACCCAAACAAGCTGGTTGTGAAATTATTTTGCTTCAAGCATTTTTGCCCAAATACAATTCCAGTGAAGCCTGAAAGTTCAAAGTTTAAACAACAAAGGTTGACAAGATATCACTTTACTCTCTGCTTCTCATAATGTTCAAATGATAATACAGACTTCATGGAAAAACTATGAGGCAGCTACATGTTTGACAAGCTTCCCCTCTCCCCCACATTGAGGGCACAATCCTATGCATGTTTAGGCAGAAAAAAAGCCCTTCAACTTCCAGCATGCCCCAGCCAGCCATGGTGGCTGAGATATGCCTGGAGTTGTAGGACTTTTTTCTGTCTTAAACATGCATAGGATTGCACCCTAAGGAATTTAGCTCAAACTGGAAGTAGATTGAAAAAACAGCTTGATGTCCATCATGGCCCAGTCTTGCTCAATACTTCAAAAAACAACTTAAGGGAGCCCAGTGTATTCAGTGTACTGATTTGTAGATGCACAAAATAGGGTGTATCTAATGGTACCTGTCCATCTCTGCTGGAGGATTTGATTTCTCTTCCCCCATGCAGCCCCAAATCTGCTCTGGAAATTGGGAGACCCTCTGGAGCAGATTTGGGGGTAGCCCATGGAGTACAAGAGGGAGAAGAAGAAAGGGAAGTCCTATTACACAAGCGGAAGTCCACTTGTGTTTAAAAAAAACACACAGAATGAGTTAGAGTTTAAAATCATGAAAAGAAGATTTAAAGGGTGAATAAGCAGACCTAAGTAAGTATAACGCCAGTACCACATAGTTTTATTTCTAAACTGTAATGGGTTAGCAGTGTCGTGGGCTATGAAGTAATGTTTATGAAAAGGAGGAACAATGTATGAGTCAGCAATGTGACACTATCTTACAAAAAGAAAAATGACTTGTCATCATGTGCTAATAAAAACATCATCTCCAACACATAAGGAATAAAAAAAATAACCCTCTGTATGGCATGGATTAGGCCTTAGAATATTTTAGTATTCCTAGAATATAAAAGGGGTCAAAGAATAGCATTGGATCATAACCGGTTTGAAATCCCAAAGTGGAGGTGGAAGAAAAAGCTTAGCATAGGAAAAAGATTAAGGGTGGGGTGTGATCGAATAGAAGGCTGTCTGCATAATAGAACACTTCAAAGGGGAATCATTTATTCAGATTTATTCAGCACCCCTTGTCCCTAAGGCAGGACAAGAGGCACCGAGTTTAAGATTTAAGCGCTCTTATAGAACTGCAAGAACAAAGAGCCAGTGGAATATAGTTGTTTTAGGGAGGTGCACAGTCTCCTTCTATGGAGGCTAAAACCATACAGGATAAACATTGGAGATGCTCATGATTACTAATTTAATGAAAGGTCATCCGTTGCATTGTGCCTCCAGTGCATAAATGGAAAATAAGTCTTTCCGTTTACTAGATATGGAAGTGATGAGAACCCCATGTGCTTGTTAGTTACTTACATAGAATGTAAGTAATAAGTTAGTTACTTATTAGAATGTAAGCCTATGCGGCAGGGCCTTGCTATTTACTGTTTTACTCTGTACAGCACCATGTGCATTGATGGTGCTATATAAAATAATAATAATAATAATAATAATAATAATAATAATAATAATAATAATAATAATAATAATAATAGAAGCAGGCATTTGAAATGTGAAAATAACATCAGAGAGTTTTCTTTGGGGATAAAAGTTTATTTTCTTGTTACCCAAACCATCAAGAATATATTAACTCAGTGAGTACAAGAGAGAGAAGAGGAAGGGGAAGCAGTCAAAATTAAAAATTCAGTTGTATAGATACAAACCACAGTGAATCAAACACACCAACAAAAAAACTTCACGACCTAAAATAGACATTTTTGTTGCATATAGATTAGTACTTCCTTGTTAAATACCATATTGCCTGATACCTCATGTAGAAATCTCCATTCAGGCAGTAATTGCTGACCGAAGATATATGTATGTTCTCTTCGCTTTATTCATTTTCATCTGAATAGTTTAATCTGTAGTATTTGCTCTGAGGGGAGCTAGCACTCAGTGGGTCTCCTTGCTGACTTGCAGTGGGCTGCCCGCTCATAATGATAACTGTGGTACTGAGTGGAGCTCTTCCATCATCCACCCTTGTTTCTTGTGCCAGGAACAGCCTCACCCACTTTGTAATTCTGCTGTACATCCCTCCCTCAACTGTTCATTTAAAAAAAGTTGTCTTACTAGGGTGGTCACTTATGAATTGCCAAAAAAGAGGAAACACATCACCCAAAACGAAGATAAATGTTGCGTAACATTTACATATGGATAAGCTCATTTATGTGTACAGATGAAAATTCAGAAAGAATTGTAATTTAAATAGAAATACACTACATCTCAACATAGTGGGGGAGACTGAGACTGTGGCCATAGCTAGACGGGGTGAAATCCTGGGATCGTCTCTGTGTGTCCATCCCTCCCTTGCCCCAGGTTCTCGCCCTCCCCTTTAGCCTCAGTTTTTCCACAGTCTCAGGCTGAGCCCAGGACCGCGGAACGTATGGCCGGGCACTGCGGGTTGACCCGGCTCCTCATGATTCCTCGCGAGGACCTGGGCACTGCATGCGCAGCACTCCTCAGGAGTGCTATGCCCATCAGGGGTAGGGTTGGGGGAGCAGGGAAAATAATTTAAATTTAAAAATTACTTACCTTTTGAGCACGAGCGTTTGTGCGCTGCTGGCCCTTTAATAATAATTTTTAAAATGGCGGGCGCGACACTTCTCCTTCTGAGGTAAACAGAGGAGGGATCTTGCAATAAACACATCATGAGATCTTCCCTCCTCCGTCGCATGCTAACAGGTAGGTCTAGCTAAGGCCTGTGTGTCTGGTCAGTTTTCAAGACTCCGGATCTCCCTTCCTGACATGCTTTACCTTTCAACCAGACTTGCAATGTACAGCCCTTCAAACAGACAGAGCCTTCAAATAGAGGACTGCCTTCTGTAAAGTAAGAGACATAGCCACCCTCTGTCTCATTTAGAGACCATCACAAACTAGGAGCCACACATTTCGTGCCTTTGACTACCACCTAAACGTCCTTAAAAGTACCTGCCGATCAGTGCTATACCTCTATCCCTTGGTCCTCCTCTTCCTTTACCTTTGTCCTTAGTTACCTAGATTGTACTATTACTAGACAGGAAACATGTCACTTCTATGCTCTGCTCAGCTCTTCAGATATGCTTGATGTGATTAATTATCCCCTTCCATCAACAATGCCTATACAAAGCACCTCCATTTTCTTGGGCTTTCTTTTTTTGTGAGGCTAGTTGGATTTGATTATTGATGACCAAGCCTTCATCATCATGATGCCTCTGTGTTCCCTCAAACTAAAAATCACTTCAGTCACTTCTTACATAGCCATGTTATTGTGCAATATTCTGAGTAACTGAATAAAGGACAATGAATTTCTTCTCTTTCACTTGCCAAATACCACCAACATGTCTGTCTGTCTCTACCCATTAGGTCTAGAAGCACTAGGTAACATGCCCAAAACACTGACCATAACTTTCCAGGTTGCTAGTGTGTAGCTTCTCATTGATACTACAAGCCTATGTTACTACTAGAGGCTATGGTATCTTCCAAACACAAACCTTTGCCAGAAGTAAAGGTCAAACCTAAATGAAAGTTCAGTACAAACCAGGAGAAACTGCAAGTGGAGTCAAACGAGGGATGGAAAGCAAGTGGGCACAAAAATGGGCAAACCCTCCTAAACCCATATTTCTTTGAAAATGCTGAGGCTTTAAATGACAATAGATAACCCTTCTCTTTCTTTCATATGAATATTAATTCTAACCTAGAACTATCAGCTGCCATCCACTCCCTTGGGCAATAGACTTTTCACAGACACACCTTCCTATGAATTCTATCTGGTTTGTGTCCCTCTATCGTATTTATATTCTCCCTCAAGTCTGGTTTCTCCCTTTCCTCTTCTTCCCTGACTCTGAGGCACAGCATGTCAGCTGTTCCCGTGACATCTGCAAATACCTAGACATCTAAATTTCATTTTGATGTTCTTGGCCTGTTATTCCTTTGCTGGAGTGGCAGCTGGAGATGCAGCCAAGGGAAAACAGGTGTCCATGCTCTCACCCAGTGCCAGAGGGTACCAGCGCGCTGCCAGACATTCATCCAAGGTAGCAATAAAGTCCAAAGCATATCTGGCTCCTATAGACTCAGTCCAGCCTGTGTCACCAACTGTTGGCAACAATCTGTGCGCCATTTGTGAGACATTCTGCTCATTTCCCCAGGTCCTGCACTACTTCTCCATAGGTGAATAGGGAGGCAAAAGACCGAGACTGAGAATGATAGCTATAACTGATTCCTTGTATATTTGGTTTTCACAGGACCTCTCCAGATATCCCAGGAATGGCTGCAAATTGTCTTCCTCTCTGTGCTATTTAGAAACAGTAGCTCCTTTGCGGTTGAAGCTTGGCTTCTCTTCTTTTTGGCTGTTTGCTTTGGTCCATGTTTGGTCCATGTTTGGAGGCTTATGCAGGCACAAATGACAGCAAATGAGATGGGAGCACATATATTGCAGTGGCAAAAGGATGCTAGAAATAAACCCACCACCGCAGCCCAAAATTCCCCATATCCCCCCTTCCCGAGTCTATTGCACAGAATGCAAGAAAATGAAATTAAACGGAGGTACCCTCACAATTTGTTTGATTCTATTTTGTTTCTGTTTGGAAGGATGGTTTCCCTACCTGCATAACCATAGTGTCCAAGTACATGCTACTCTGAATGTGTAGCATTTGGCATTTCTTTAATTAACCAGGGGGGATTTTTACTGCACCACATGGCAGGGGAGGTTTATCGCTTGCCTCCCCAAGCCGTGATCAAGACAATACACCCCCCCAGCCAGCTATGCAGCTTCAAAAAAAAAGAGGGGGGGAGGTTCCATTGGCACCAACGGGAACTTTTTTTAAAGTCACATATCCATAAGTCATTGTGGCTTTTCATCCAAATCATAGCTGCAAAGAGAAGGGATAAACATCCTTTGCCCATGATGCACTGCAGTCCCAATAATAATCCCTTCCCCATGATGCATTTGGAAGAAAAACCAAAGATGTAGCTGCTGCACACTACGTCTTCATATAATATTAACTTGGCCCTTAGGCACAGTAAAAGCTTAAAGCAGAGCTCACACCACCCCCAGCAAGAAGGACATAGTGAGTGGATTCTCTGTCTAACTAGCAGAGGTGGCTGTGTCACAGGATTCTGTCCTTCTGCCTGGCTTGATGCCTGGGGATTGGGCCGGATCCATCAGGGAGGTAATGCTGGTGGCAATTCTGAGGTACGACTTGCCCGGCAGGCTTGAGTTTCCCTTTACTACGAAAGCCAGCTGTTCCTGTGCTTGTACTGCCTCAAGGCTGACGGAAATGATGGGAGCCAGGGGATTAAAGCTGAAGAGCAACAGCTACTGGAAGAGATGTGAACATCTTCTTCCCTTGGGCCAAAACTACCTATAAAGGATCTGTGGAAAATGTAATGCCAGAAGGGGAATATACACATCTCTTCCACATCTTCCAATTGCTTGTCATCTATCTTCTTCTCAAATAGACAGTTATTATACCTTCCAACATTATATCACAACCAGTTATTGACATGGGTGTTCTTATAAAGAGACCACCTGTGTCATGGGAAACAAGAGTTCACCATGAAACCACATCCCATCAATGAACATTCGAAGTCAGTACTTTTATTCTTGCTTTTCTAGCAACTGCCAGGAAATAAAAGAAATTTAAAAATCTGCTCACAGCTGGTTAAAATATGTGATGGAAATTTTGAGTGAAGGATTTAAATAGAGATCTGCAACATGAAAACACGTCGTTTACCAGAATCAAAATAGTATTCTGCCTACGAATTAATCTTTTCTAAGCCAAAGACAAATCTTTTTTTTAAAGATAATCTTAAACCCATGTTTATTTCAATGATGTTTAATTTGTGCAGCACAGTTTACCAATTTTCCATCCTAAAAATAGTTTTGAATAGAAGACATTGGATCTTTCCCCCCACTTCTGTTGTTGTTGTTGTTGTTGGCAGATGTTTTATCAGATCACCAAATTAAACCTTTGCTAGCTCATTCAGAAACTATCCTTTCAATAGGAATATTATGATGAAAACCCATTTCACTTGGTATGTGGACCTTTGAGCTGGCAACTCTCTACACCCTTGGATTTTATGGAAGGAATCAAAATTGCCAACATGTGCGTGTATCTAATTTCTACCAGTATTATCTGGATTAAGGAAAACAAAACCACACAAGGCACCATTTCTAGAACGAATAGGATTTTCATTAAAAATGTAATTGAAGGTAAAATATTTAATATCTTAAAAATCGTGATCAATCTCAATGATGACTTGTAGTGAGCTAGTCTTTTTATAGCCTTTTATAGCCTTTCACAGACACAGGTGTGTCTGTGAAAGGCATATTTTGGGGATTTAAAGTGCGTCTGGCTTAAAAGAACTTTGTTGTGACTTAAAATACCATTAGGATATTTGCAGTATGCTGAAGCAATAGCTCGGTATGTTAAATGGAAGACTGGAATGCTCCCAACAAACAGATCTACTCATAGTACATTCAGGCTGCTTCCAGTATTCCCAGTGAGAAAGCATTTTGCAGCTATTTCATATTTTCTTTCTTAATGGATTGTCCACAATAAAAAAAGACAAAAGAAGTAGTTGGAAAATACTTCACCTAAACCCCTATTAAAATTTTATGAATGATGGCATGATAAAAGCCTTGTTTGGAAACACTCTGCCTATCATTTCACCTGCATCATCACCATCACCACCATCATCATCATGATGTTTATTTGTATGCCACTTTTCCACGGTAAACCATGCTCAGAGTAGCTCATAACATCATTTCAAGATGCTTCACTACCAATTAAAAGACAACAAAGTTTACATCATCAATATATATATATATATATATATATTCTTTTTTTTTCTGTGTATCATTTGATTTCCCGTTGTTCACCGCTGCAGAATCTGCTTAGATGTGAAGCAGATTGCAAATATTGTAAATAAATAATTATACAAAATATTAACAAATAAACAAATTTAAATAATACATCGATGTTAAGAGCCTTTCTAGATGAGGCCTTAATTGCGCGCTCATGATTCCTCAATGAAGGAACCTGGGAGGTCCTTTACATGATGACATCAGGGCCTCTCCTGGCTTTGCAACCATTTCAGCAGGGCTTTTTTCTAATGAACATCTGGTATTTTTGTGAATGGGGGTGTGATACACTAGTGTTTTCACAATTACACTATACTAGAGTACCACCTAGTGGCTGTGTAATGAAGCCTCTAGAAAGGCAGCGGAACAAAAAAAAGAAAAGAAAAAAAAAGAAAAAGCCATACAACAGCATGCTCCATCCTGCCCTCCTGCCCTTGCTATGTCTTTTCACCCCTTTTTATTCCTATACTTGGGCTGGCAAGTTCATACTGCAAACACTCTAGGCCTATGCAAGTGTTCAGATCAAAAAATGGGGAGGGAATATCAGTGCATATATAGGCCCCAATACCAAAGTCCCTATCTCCTCAGTCTCCCCATTTTGCTGATAAAGGGTTCCAGGTTGTAGAAAAACATATTTGTACAAGTAAATGTAAGTAGATGTTCCCTTCAGATCTCCCCACACAACACTAGAACGTTGGGGACTGAGGGGTGGGTCATAATGGGGATGAAGCTTGTTTGCACACCCATTTCCTCTCCCCACTTTTAGCCCTTACAAGACCAGGCTGAACATCTACATAGGGCTTCTAAGTCCACCACAAAGAGACTTAAATCACATAAATGAAAGAGATGAAATGAAATGAGTTAACGGCATAAGACCTAAGAAAACTGTCTTGCATTGAGGTAAGCCATTGTCCAACTTGTCCAATATTGTTTTCTTCAGCAGCTGCTGTATAAGATCGACAGCACTGGTCTTTTTCAAATGCTATGTGAGATTCTTAAACTCAGTCCTAGACCAGGGACTAGCCCGAGGGCTGAATTCCAGTGGTGGGTGAGGCCAAAGAACAAAGGAGCAAGGCCCAAAACACCAGCATGTTGTAGCTTAAGCTCTACTTGTGAGTCACTAAGACTTAGGACAGGCATTTCAGCCTTTAAGAATGAGGGAGAAACTGTACAAAAGCCAGGAAATCACCAAAATGATTGGTAGGCAAGGAAAATGAGGCATTGCCATCTTGGGAATCCCAGAATGATGGATTGGGACCTCAGGTGGGCTGGATTTGATCTCTTTGCCTAAGGATCTGAACCTCTGTCCTAAACCTTATACATGCAAAGCTTATATTCTAGCACTGAGCTTTTCCCCTCCCTGGGTGCAGATTTAGGCAACTTATGTGATATATGTTTTTTATGTTGTGATATTGAAGGGAACTAACACCTGAATTTTAGCAACTGAACTGTGTGTCTACATGCAACATATCATTTCCTAGACTCTTCAGAGGTTATCCTTGTGAAGCACTTAGTTTGAGTTACACATTTCAAGATTTGGGAGGGGACGGAGGGTTTCTACCTGTTTGTTTGCACTAATCCCCAAGAGAAACAATTATAAGCCAAGAATAAGAAGCAGTAATTAAAAACGGAAATAGAGAACTATTAAGACAAGGGAAGAACAGATGCAGCGAAGCAAAATGGTTTTGAGTCTTGGACTTAGGCCAAAAGCTTTGTGCTGTGCTACAAACAACAATAATCCCACCTGCCAGTTTGTTCCAGGCTCAACTGATATAATCATGATGTCTTAAATAAAATGCAGTGCACACATGTGCCCCAGCCATAAACCATGCTGAATTCCTCTTTCATCAGAGAGAGTAAATAATGAGTAGTTAATAACAGTCTTTCTGCATTAAGTCTACCAATAGATAGAGCCATCCTTATGAATTTACCATGGTCTGCATCACAACTGCTCTTTGAACCCTCAATTGTGATTCAATATCCACTGCGCTAGCTGTCAGACAAAAGCTGCTCAATGTTTTAAAATCTAATGCATAAGCAACAAATGTGGCAAATTAATCAATACAACTGCATTGCGTAGACTAACACACACATATAGAGATCAGAGTGCACCAACTGTAAAAATGGGTGGATTTTGTGGTGGTTTTGTTTGTTTGAATCCTAAGTGGTCATTCTTTCCCTGAGCAGCTCACAAAATAAATGGACGAGAGATTAAAGTGAGAAGAGAGAAAATTACCCCTATACAGGACCAGAACCAGACATGTTGTGGTGTATGTGGGGAAGGGAGGGTGGCAAGGATGTAACGTATAATTAAAAAGCATCCAGAACATAAATTCGGTAGCCCAATATGTTTACATTTATTCTTAGAGTGCAATAAATTAGGATACTGCCTGCACACTTTTCCTTATCTCTGTAGAAGTAAAAGGGCTAGAGACTCACTTGTTAAAACCAATGCTGAAAATTCAAATGGGACCAATTCCGCACTGTTCCACACTACAGTTACTACATCCCTGGGGTTGTCTACACCAGCCATTAAATCCCGGCTGGTCTCATGTGGGTCCCTGGCAATTCATATGACGCAGAGGGAATCCTGGGAGCAAGTAAGGACAGCCACAGGCTTTCCGCGGGATATTGGGAATTGCGGAAAACCCAATGTTTTCCGCAGTCCCAGGAGCATCCCATGGACCGCGGGTGGTGTGGTCCCGCTCCTGCCCCTTCCTTTTCTCCCCACAAGTAGTGGGGCTCTGAAAATGGGCACAGAGCTGTACGGGGAGGCTCCATGCCCATGGGAGGTTGGGGGGAGCAGGTTCAGGTGTTGTTGTTGTTTTAAACTTACTTTTGCAGTGGAGCGCAGTTGTGCTCCGTCTCCCCTGTTTTAAAAAATGTTGGCCGCAACGTCCCTCCTTCCTTCCGGGACATCACACGGCCGTCAAGATGCTGGGGGAAGATCGCGGAAGCAGGTAAGCCCACGATCCTCCCCCCTCTCTCCCTCTACACCCTTAGATGTAGACATGCCCCCTGTTCCTCCACACAGCAGGGTTTTTGCAAAACTCCCTTCAACATTGTTTCATTCGACTACATTTGTTGCTACATACCTTTCACATCCATATAATTAATTTCATTCCTTGTCAAATGGGCCATATAATGAAAACTTTGAGGTGTTTTCTGTTTATACTTGGCTTATTTGAAATTCTATGATTCTTTAAGGATTGCTCCTTAGATTATACTTTTCAGTTGAATGATACGTTTGTGATAGGAAAAGGCCAGATTAAGTCAGGTTTGATCAACTTAATCTTCCACATCTTCATGCAAAGTATTAAGGCTCTTTCCCTTCCTTCTATATAATATTCACATTTCCACAGAAAAGGTCAAGTGGTATCTTTCTGCGGTATACATCCATCTGTTGCTGTTGTTGTTTAAGCATAATGGCAGTTATACCGACAAATGCAACACAAAACGTGTATCACCTTTTTGAATTCTCCAGTGTTTCTATGTTCGCACAGCATCATGTCAAAGAAGATTGGGATGGTGGCTTTCCGTAGCTCAGCTTCAGGGATAAGGGTCATTTCTAGGATTGGTCCAACCATCCCTGGAATAAAGCGGATTTTATTCTGCCCTGAAACAAAGGGCAAAAGAGAACATCAAAAAGGGGAGAACATTTATAGACAGATCATCTGTAGCTATTTAAATACTGTTCAAACATATCTGTTCCAATAATGGGCTAATAAGTACTTTTCTTCCTGGGTTCATTAAAAAAAACTTTTAAGCAATTGTTGGTTCCAATCATTGTCATTCGGAAAACAAATGATAGGTACTTCCAAAAGAGCAACCAATGCATTCTCACATAGGTTCTATAGATCTTCTACTTTCCACCCCAACACAAGAAACATGTGATGATTTCCAGTATGGCAAAAGTACTGACTCAGCCATAGCTCAGTATGAGGCAGCACATGATTTACATGCAGAATGTCCCAGGTTTTACCACCAGCATCTCCAGGTAGGCCTGGCAAAGAATCCTGCCTGAACCCCTGGAAAGCCAGGGTCAATAATACTAGGCTAGATGGACCAATGGTCTGACTCACTATAAGGCAGCTTGCTATGTTCCTTGTGCAGGAAAATCACAGGCTGCATCATTCTGGGCAATTGCTAATAATATGGGTCTTCAGTAAATTACCAAATCAGTATTTAGGTGTGTGTGTTTTCCAATCACAGTTTGGTGCGTTCTGAACATTCTCTACCGCAAGCTTTCCATCTCTTCATCCGGGTATTAAGAACTGGTGCCATGTAGTGGGTTAAGAAAATGGATGATGACCTGGATGCTTGTGGTTCAAATTCCAGCCATGAATTTACATGCAAGCCACTACCTCCCACCCTCAGCCCACCTCATGTATATAATAATTGGTTTTCTTTGCACAGATTTAGGAAGTTCTTTGAGCAATTTGCAAAAAGCATAATATATAAGCAATTATAATGTGAAATATAGTGCTTTACATTATTATAGTAGTGTTATTACTGTCATTGTGGCAGTCTTACATAGAGCTCAGTTTTGCAAGACCTTACACCTGCACTGCTGCAGTAGTGCATTGACAATTCAAGATGCTGGTTCTAATAGCAATTCAAGCAATCAAGTGAGACAGCCAAATGAATGCAGACTTTCACACACATTCAGTGTTCCAGTTTCAAACATCTCACCGCTGAGGATGCTTGGAAAAGAAAATAATTGGGAACAATATTTTTTCTCACCCCTTCCCATCAGAACCAATCTATCAGAGAACATTTTACAGTAGCCATTTGACATGTTCTCTTGTCTTCGTCACAATGGACAAAACCTAGCTGCCTTCTTTTCTGGATGAATAATGTCAACCATTAGAAAGCTCAGAATAGAAATAGTGTCCTGGTAACTCTATTATAAATTGGCTGCACAATGACTTAAAAGCCACATGAAATAGGGAGCCTTAGGAGACATTTGCAATTATGACAGACGATAAAAAATGAAGAAATGAGGTTGCAAATGTCATCCCTGACAGAAAAAAACAGGGTTTGAATATTCCTCAAATATGGCTTTTTGCAGGCCAGAATAAAATGCAGAAAGGCTCAAACTATTTGTCAGCTTTTAATATCCACCCTCTAGCAGTGCTAAATAATGCCTACTGTTTCAGAAAAGGCAAATGAAAAAAAACCACCACAAAGTTGTGGGCTGCTTTCAGCTTGATTTACAGCATCACAGATTGTCAGAAGGCACCATGTCATGCAGCAGAAGAGCACCACTTCCATGAGTAAGCTGGACCCTGTTTTTCAAAGCCTAATTTCTCAACTTGTAATCTACAGAGCTGCACACTTATATAAGTGGAATGGATAATAGGGACTAATTTAGGTGCTCAGATATCTTAGACCTCCCACCCCCACCAAGTAAATGAATATCTCCCACTGTGGAGCAAATAGCCATTGGGGGTGGGATTTGCTTGGGGAAATGGTGCAGGGAGACCCCTCCCCTAGCACAGTGGTCCTGATCTCTCCTTTCTTCTCCCCCTCTCCACCACCAGCTGTTTTTAACCTTTGCTTAAAACTGTGGAAGATTTTAGTTACTTAGACACCATTTATATGCTACACAGCATCTAAAAGAGTATTGATGGACAAACTGAAATGTAGCTAAATACAGATGTATTGATTTAGGCAAATAGGGATTGTGTATAAAGTAATTTACCAGTAGAAGATGCTAATAGGAATGGTAAAAGAAAAATGTGTTAAGTAAACACTTTTCACCCCCTGGAGACAATCCTACATAACATATATTGAATGTGGCACTTGCCCTTTATAATAATAAAACTTTAAAACTTTAGTGGTTTTAAAAAAAAACATTTGTGAAACAAGAATCGTGTTCTTTTTCTTTTCAATTGGATATTAAACAGCTGCTTTCACAATTTTCATTGTTGTTGTTGTTTTAATCTCACATTAGTAATTTGTACACAAAACACTATTTGTTTTAGTATCCTGCTTAGAACCAACTGAAATAAAAAGTACCGTCGCATCTGGGTGCAAAAACACTAATAACAATGAACAACTATAAAAATTAGTGTTCATTCACTAAATTATTTCTTCACACATCTGTACCTAAGAAAGAGGATTCTCCATTTGCACGGAAGAGAATAGGCACATTTAAAAAATAAAAGTTTGTTACCTAGCTACTAAACACAACCGCAAGTGGCAGGACACCTACGTAACTACTGTATTTCTTCGATTCTAAGATGCCATCGATTGTAAGATGCACACTAATTTCAGTACCACCAACAGAAAAAAAGCTTTGATTCTAAGAAATAATAAACACACCCGCAATTCTAAGATGCACCCCGTTTTTAGAGATGTTTATATGGGGGGAAAGTGCATCTTAGAATCGAAGAAATATGGCATATTGCACAGGAACATACACTGAGGCTGCAATCCTATACACATGTACACGAGAGTAAGTCACATTGAAATTAATGGGGCTTACTCTGAGTAGATGTGCATAGGATTGCCCTCTTGCTGTAAGTGGGCATCCTTAATACATTTGAATTTGCCCTTTATTATTACTTACCCTTGACTACTTTTTTTTGCCTTTTAATTAAGTGGAAATCCAGGGCTCAAGTGTTAACAGGGGGCACTATGTGTTAAATTCAATGTCACACTAACGGATGTCCACCAGTTCAAAGGCACTTTCTCTCTCTCTGTTCCCCATTACAGCCCTCTGCACCACCTGAAAATCTGCTCTGTTTCCCAGCCCTCCAGAGCAGATTTTCAGGGGGTGGGAGGGCTGTGGAGAAGGGGGAATTACCTCCCCCTCACAGGCTGCTTCCAGCAGCAGAATGACACCACTGGATATAGCCATATATGCTGTCCTTTCAGTACTTGCTTTCTTTTGTGATGGCTTCTTTTGCACACACATGCACACACACTGCGAGAAAAGCATGAAAAGGCCAGAAAACATCTACCATAAATTATCATTATAGCCTGAGCCAGCTCACAGTTGAATTCCTGGCGACTGTGGTGTAATTGAATCATGACCAAGCTTAGATGTTTTCAGCCCTGCTCCCCACCCTTTTCACTCCTGCACAGGCTTGGACATCCAAGTACTGTTTAATTTGAGTGGGAATTGGGAATCCAAAAACCCTATCTGCTTCTGAATAGAACACATTAGTCCTTCTGAATTGCATATGTATGAAGAAGGCAAAGGGGAATGCTAATGTGATAAGGGGAATACAAATTCTAAATGAGTGGAACTTTTTCATCCAGGGGTGTGTGAGTGTGTTTGCTAGATACAGATCACTGCAAAGCTTACCACCAGCCCCAGTATCAAAACAGATATCCTTCTCTCTGGACAGGAGCTCATTTTCCTAAAATGATTCCAAGGCATGGAAATTGGAGGCAGGAAGGCAATGCCCTCACTGTAAGCTGACACCCAAAGTGAACTAGTTCAGGATGGACCACATTAAGGTCAGCTTTGTGAAGTTGGCCAAGTTTGAAGACTTGCTGGGGTCCACAATGTGCTAACAATACCTTTTGCTCTCTTTCCCTTTCACTATAAATGGAATTTCTTCAGTTACACATCTTTGCACTACGAAGGGACTCTTTCCCCATCCTTCCACACGTTCCAGTCTCATAAGCGCATTCACACATTTAGAAGCTTTTATGCCATGTATGTTGCTCCCCACCGCATATACAGACAAACAGACACACTGCAAATAGGAGTGCAGGCAATTAGTAACATAATAATAAACCAAGTTTAATCAACTTCTCATCTTATTAGAAATGTCCCTCCAATTGAAGAGGTTGGTGAACAGCTGTCTTTCTGACTGCACTTACTTACCAAGTTTGTACCACATATCACGGATAGCAAAGCCAATTAAGCGTCTCATGTCTCCATATCTGTAAGGGAATACAGGAGACATTACCTTTATCAAAGCTTTGTTGTGTAAATAAGAAGAAAATACAGTTTTCAAATCATTAAAAAAAAGACTTACTTGTTCAAGATCTTAAGGCACTTTGCATGGGAGAATTGTTCTAGCTGCAAGGAATCCTGGGTGATAAAAGCCACTGCAAGATGAAAATAGTTGTTCCACAGCTGTAAATTAAGCAAAAGACAGAACACTGAATAGTTGTAATGGGTTTCACCTAAAAAGGAAGGTGATATTAAGCTGTGTGAAACCTTAATAATTTATTAAGGCAACCAGCAGAAGCAGTGCAGGGTTTTAATATTATGCGAAGTTGTAAGCTGTTATTACCTTGCAATTAGAATAAAGGCAAGAGTGTGATTTTTTATACCCGCTGGCCTACATTCCCTTAGTAACATCAGAAGATTAATATGGGGTTCATTAGCTAATAACAATAACCACAAGTTACAGCATTGCCTGTGAAATTGTGCATATCCCAAATTAATCACAACTCCCCAGATCCAAACAACCAGTGTAATTATATTTTGTTATGGTGGCATAAGTTAACCATAGCTTTGTAGAAAGATAGAAGAAAAACAACAAAGCTTGATTTTGATGAAATTAGGTTCTATAAGAACAAGCGTAAAATATGGCCAAGGATAACTTTATTCACAAATGCCTTAGTCCCATGGCCAACATGTCTAGGCGTGGGGAGGCCGTTGCAGGTGGGGATGGAGGTGCACTATTGGCAACCTCTACATGACACTACTGAGGAGAGGAGGGGATTCAGCTCCATTTTAGCCGCTCTTGCCCCTCCCTTCCTCCTCTTCAACATCCCGCTCTCTCCCTCCTTCTGTGCCTGTAGGCAGTGTGGGCTTGCTGGGAGCCGAGTAAGAATTTTTTGCTCATCATCTATTTGTCTCAGTTATGAGTTTTTCCGCCTACTTTACGCTGCAAGACAGGTTGGGAGTAATAATTAGGATGGTCTGGTTCACTGTTTAACTGTTTCGGTCATATTTGGCTGGTAGGCAGGTATGTGCAGGCACCTTGAGCAGGGTTAGGGTTGGTGAGCATTCAGAGGCACTGTTGTGGTTATGGGTAATGTCTGAGGCTACCAACTCCTAGGCTACTAGGAGTTTGGCGGCTTTATTTATTTATTTATTTATTACATTTTTATACCGCCCAATAGCCGAAGCTCAGCGTTGGCTCTAGCTGGTGAGACAAGGATTACCTTTGAGGCCAACCTTCCTCACCCACTCAGAGTTTTGCAGCACGAAGCGGGGTGACACCGTAAGGCCTCCCTACCCCAAAAGGGGCAGGTCTGAGAGATGGTGAAGTTTCAGGCACCACTTTACATGCTGTGAATGCCTCACCCAATTCAAACAACAGCATGATGACGGTTTAGAGAGGATGCCCACTTAGGCCTATCCCCTTTGCAGAACTTTCAATAAAATGTGGCCCTGTTTAATTCCACATCTGTGCCTCGCCTCATTATTTCCCAACCTTCATCTTCCCGCAAATCCTCCCTTTATAATTCAGTCTTTCAAAGAGCTCTGAAATCTGATGGCTTGTCCTCATAGTAGCTGAATAGTTATTTTATTTTTTTCTCCAAGGAACACAAGTTGGCGTATCTGATTCTTCTCCTCCTCCTCTCCATTTTATCCTCACAAGAACCCTATGAGGTATTTTAGGAATGAGAGTCAGTGACTGGTCCAAAGTCACCCAGTGAGCTTCATGCCAGAGTAAGACCTAAAATCCAGATCTCCTCAGTCATGACCATTAAACCACATTGGCTCTCCAGATGAATTGATGGAAATCCTGTCTACCTTCCTTCTGTGAGGAAAACCATTAAGATATACTTTGATGGAATTGTTGGGCAGAATTTGTCCCTAGTTTACTGCATCACTGTAGAAATGTCAAAATTGGCTTCGTGGTGATCAAAGCAGTTCTTCTTTCGTGCCAGAAATTCATAGAAATAGTGATGTTTACTGTGAAGATTCTTCTATGGAAAAGGACACCCAAAGTTGACCCTGTTTTTGAAATCTTTCAGTAATCTATACATTGCGGGTAACATTTATTCCCATATAAATATATGCACTTCCATTGACAACACATACATTAGTTGATACTGTATATGTTATGCCTTCCTACAGAGTAATCTCATTTTAAATACAAACACAGGACAGTCTGTCTTTATAATATTAATGTCTAAACATGACCCCAGCTGATTTACCAATCTAGAATAATTGTAACTCCAAATAAATTGACTCTGGATTTTGCCTTATTAAAATATATAAAAGATTACATTCACTGCCATGTACTTCTGAAAAGGCTCTGGAGAGACTGTAGCTAATGATACAGGTGACACAGACATTTGCATTTTAAAAAATAAATTCCCTTACTGAATGGAAATACACCATTATTAATCACTGACCATCCAATCTTTCCCCATATTTCCTAAATGTACATCTGTAAAGGCAAATTACAGCTACAGCTCTGGCTTCAGTTTATTGAAATGAGCAGGCCCTGTTGAAGCAAACCTGGATATTTCAAAGGCAAGGCAACAGTCAAATCTCAACTGATATTTGGGGTTTCAGTTGGTAGAGCAAGCTGCATAGAAAGAACTTGGCTCCCATTAGATGGACACCTGAGGGAAGTTGTTTGAGGACAGGGCCTCAAAGCATCAGCTAGGAAGAAAATCATTCTACATCTTGTAGCGCCCCCCATACACTACAGTCAATATCTTAGAGTGCCTCCTCTGAGGGAGGTTCAGAGAATGGCAACAACGGACAGAGCCTTTTTGATGGTGCCCCCACCCCACACATGTGTAATGCTCTTCTCAGCGACACCCATTGTCATGTTTTTGGCACCAGGCTAAGACTTTCTTCTATTCCAGAGTATTCAATGGCATATAAGGGGCTTTGTAATGCATCAGTCAGAGTGTTTCGTTGTCACTGATATTTACATTGTTAATGGGGTTGTGGTATTTTAGTGGATTTTTTTTTAGCTGTTTAAAATTGTGTATGTGTTAATCTTGTTCTAAGTCACCTTGAGTTTTTTTAAAAGAGAAATATAACAACAACAACAACAACAACAACAACAACAGCTGGTATGCAACAGCTGTGCAAAGCACTGGCCAGTGCTGACCTGGCTGAAAATGAGGTGCAGAGAGGCATGAAGAAATGTGGATGGTCAAGTCTTTGCCACTTAAAAATGGGGTTCAACATCTTACCAATACTCTGACTTTTGGAACAGGCTCTTTCAAGTTTCTCGTTTGGTTAGAATCAAGGTAAAAAATACTAGTCAGTTAGTTTGGTAAATCTTGGTAGCCTCTCCATCACATCTTGAATACATGCCCCAGGAGGGCAACACACCTCTCAATATGAAAACATTAAAAAGTTTAAAACAGAATAAAACTAGGTTATAACCCTTAAGTAAAAGCCGTGCAAGAATCTTAAAACACACTAACACATTTTTTAAAGCCTAGGAAAATAGTAAGGTCTTCACCTGGCGCTGAAAAGATCACAACTTAGGTGCCAGGCGAGCCTCTCTGGGGAGGGCATTGGCACTGAGAAACTCCATTAAGCTCACTTTGAACCTGCACCAGCATAGCCAGGAGATTTCCCTTAATTACTGTCCACCTCTGTTCCCATTTCTTTTTTCACACGTGATACTACAATTAATTCAGAAGGCGATAGCATCACACTGTTGTTTCGTACTTACCACCCTTGCAATAAGTTCCATTTATATTCACATCACAGTTCAATCAAATCCTCAAACGGTATATCCTGTGCAAGTGTTCTCCTACCATCTTTTATCAAACAAACTTGCAGAAGGACCGAAACATAAGCTGATTGGCACTTTCAAAAAGTAGGATCAAATAATTTACTGCTGTAATTTGGTAGGAGCCAAACGGATGAAAAATTAAACAGGGTTAGGAACCCAAATGCTTATTGAACAGCAAAGTAGAATTGTTATTTCTCGCACAATGAAAGAAAAGATTTCCCATCTGAAAGACAAATAGAAAACCCTATCTTCCTTGTTGTTGTTGTTGTCGTCGTCGTCATTGCACAGCCCAACTGATGCCCAAACTCATCCTTTGCTATTTCGGATCTATAACAACTATTCTGCTAGATGGACAATCAAAGCAGTCCAAAGGGAGCCGTAACACTCTCCACCCCACTCTTTTGCTGCTATAGACAAACATGGTTACGTCTTTTGATAGCAGCCAGATTTAACTGTGAGGCAACAAAGAGTATCCGAGCGGTATACGGCACAATCCTAATCGCTCCCTTTGTGTCAGGGTCAGAAACGGAATAGGCACAGAGAAAGAATTAGCTTCTGACTGCTCAGAGAGGCCCTCCCTCCAAGGCAGCAGATGAGCCCAGTGAAGAACAAAGTCAGAAAACTTACCCCTTTTGAGATGCCCAATTCTGCCCCTGCTGTGTGACTAAGTGGCAAAATGCCCAGTCCTGAGAGCATACATTCAGTCTGGCATGTTTCCACAAGCATTAAATTCATTTGCAAACAGGAGAAAGCTTTGTTTCTGGATGCACTAAAAGTCTTCACCAATGGAAAGCGATTTAATAAAATGTACTGCTGCAATCTCATTGAACCTAGTGAAATTCTTTGTTTTCTTTTGTAAGTGTGTCTGATATGGGAGGCATAGGGTTGAACAGTATTTCTACAAAAGCAATTTTTAAAAATCCAAATAGATTATATCATACTTAGAAACATTACTTATTTTCTAAACATTGCTGCTGCTCTTTGAGCCTATCGCTTTTTTAAAAAATGTAAAATCTAAGAGGTGTGTGGGATGTTCAGAGATACAGAAGGAAGAGAAAGAAGTGTCTCATGCTTCCTGTTGCTACTTTTTTCAGTTATGTCTGAACTGGAACTTCTGTATCTTTTTCTGTAGTGAGAAATGCAGGCCTTGATGTGAATGCAAGTTGCACATCTTATAACAGGGTGGAGGGCAGAGACAGCAAAATACAAATTGCACTTTGGGTGTTATGAAGAAGCTTGGCAACAGGATATGCAAGGCATTTTGTGTTTTATATCACTGTATGTGGGTAATAAGTTTCACTTGATGCAATTCTCTTTTCTACACAACTCTTAAAAGTATAGGATCAGGGCCAGTGCCCCCCAACACTGACCTCATGCACGGCATTTATGCATGCACAAACACACACACTTCATTGAGGTGTTGTTGTTGTTTTAACATGGATGTAACCAATTCACAACACATGGACTGAATTGCAAGTTGCAGTTGGAAATCAGTACATTTCCAAGCTTGAGATGTGTTCCGCAAATCGAAACAAATGTGCCGGACAACATATACATATTTGAAAAATATACAAAGAAAGATGTGTCCATTTCCAAAATGTGCACAAATACATTTAGTCAATTGGTGCATGTGTCCAAAAATGTGTATGCTTAAAAGCATACACATTTCTGCAGGCTCTATTTTTAAAATTCATTCATTTATTATATATTTATAATAACAGGAGGACCCTTTGCATTTAATTGAAGATAGCTGGAACATCCAGCTATGGATGTAAAATGTATTAGCTACTGGTAACAGAAAAGAACTTAACAGACTTGGACTAGAATTTGAGATCATAGAAGAATTATCAGTGAAAAACAAACACTTCTTGTAAACCTAGAGTGCATACCTATGTACAATCCCCTATTATTGCAACTACCCATTGCAACTAAAGAATATATCGTTCCAAAACAAAGAATTGTTAAGTCTCCTCTACACTCCAGATTGCAAGCTCAGACTCAGCTAGAACACAGCTTTGAAACAGAGAGGTTAAAGGTCTCTATCACCTCTCCTCAGGTGAGTCCAACCACATGCATGACATCACCTAACTCCTGTTGCTGATCCTCTTTATCTTGTCCACCTTTGAATAGAATAATGAAATCGGATAAGACGTGTGGGTGCAAAAGAAAAAGAAAAAAGCTTCATTTTGTCGTAGTGATCATGCCCTATTGCACTTGACTATGCTCGGTAGTTTATGTTAAAGAAATCTAATGAGGTAAGAGAAAGTGGTGTTATACCAGCCATGCTCAGGCTTAAAAACAGGTATCATCCACATACATAAATATTTTATATTCACACTGTGACATTTAGACTGTAAATTTTATAACCTTTGTTTATTGTATTCTTAAGAGGAGTTATTGTTGGGGAAAATAAAAGGAGCCTTTTCTATGTTTCACACTATGATTTCACATTAACTTCCTCACATTATCCAACATCCTTTTACCACAACTAAATCCTGTTTGCTATTTCAGGATTACAATATTTAGCTCGCTGGTCAGATTTACTGCCTCAATTTTAAAACCTTGAATTAAAGGAGGTAAGTGTTTGTCTTTTTGAGGCATTACTACAATTGACATGTGACTCCATGGGAAATATCCTACATTTGGCACTAGTGCTAATGTAAATTACATAACATAAGTGACTTCCAGTGCAACACCAATGGGGCTGTTCACACAACATGCTAACCCACACTCAGAGGTTGATTGTGGGTTGTTGTTGAATTGTGGGTGTTCATTGAAATGTTGGTTTACGTATTTTTTGAACCCAGGACATTTTCCACAGGGTGGCTTTTTACCCATGCAAGGTGGGTTGTTAACCACATTGATCAACCCAATAACAAACCATGGGTTCTCAAGGTGCCTTGTTCTAGTGCATGGTTAACAAGCTGTGCTGCAGAAAATGTCCTGGGTTCAGACAACGCACTAACCCATGGTTCAACAAACAACGCATGGTTCAACAACAACCCAGTCAACATGTTTCTGGAGGAACCCCTTATGCCGGCAAACACTATTGGCACTGCACTTAAGGTCATTTACACTAGCACAATTTACATTGTGCTAGTGCTTAATAGGATACTGCCCCACGTGTTGGGTAGTTTCCTCAAATAATTGTTTCATTACATGCATCTGTTAAATGGATAATGACAATAGAATATTTTGATATACTGATTTTTTTAATGAAAATTCAGGCAGACCAGATGATTTACTATTGCATGTGTCCTGAGTGTCTGTGATCAGAACTTTCAACATGTAAAAGTATCAGACTGTGAATACATAAATTGAAATATCAGAATTGGGCTAAAAGATTCAACAAACACACCACTGCTGACTTTTACGTGTCAGTGGTCACATAAATAAAACATAGAAAACTATTTAGATATTGATATAAGTAAATGTAAAAAAATGTTTAGCTTTTTTAACAGTTTCATATAAATGAAATCCAACAACCACTCACTTGTTCTTCAAAGTTCATGTTTTCTAGGAACTTCTGGTTCATAGTCTCAGAAAATTTGTTGATGGCTCTTAGAAATACTCTAAAGAAAAATAATATTAAAAATGAATCCAGATATGCAATAGAATTTTATAATCTTTGACAGTATTGAAGCAGAACTAAAGATAAACTATGAATGATAAGTAGTCATGCACTCACAGAATACAAATTGCTTGCATATAATTAATAATACATTATACACAGGGAAATTATTTCTTTCAGTTTCTGTTTTGCAATATGTTCTAATTAGTACTTACCACACACAAAAAGGCCCATGTCTTTTTGGTCTACTGCACAATTACCATTTGTTCTTGTGAATATAGCATAATAATTCTTTCACAGTCAAGTCAAGTTGCTTCCCAAGACATAGTGATTCCCTTCTTTTCTTTTTACGGTTTAGGATTTTTTTTTAATTGATCAGCCAGGCAGAAATATCAACTTCTTCAGATTGACTCCTAGCTCATTTGAAATATCCTCCTACATAATGCCTTGAAATATGAAATACACACTGCTATTAAGTTATCCTATTTATTTACCAATTCTTTCCAACTGGGTATATGTGATCTAAATAAATTAATATAAACATTGTTTGTGCAAGACACACAACATGTAAACAACACTGCTTTCTGCAATTGCTCAAAAGATTAATATGGAAGTCAGAACAGAAACTACTGCTACTACTATACTCTTCTGGAAAAGACATGGCAGCTTATTAAGGTAATATATTTATATGCCGACCTTATTAATAGATGCTAGGGAATTCACATGTCACACTAGGCCACCCTGGGTTGTTTGTTTGCTTGCTAACCTGACAGACAATTGAGCGCTCTGAAGCTTGCTGTGGCTTTTTCCTCCCTTCAGTAACCCTCAATCTTCCAACTCCAGTAGGTGTCCCAGACACCTTTGCAGTGGAACTCCTTGTTTCCTTGATCCCTACATCAGCAACCTGTCTGCAATTGGTCTGCTCGAGTTCCTGAGCCCTTCTGAACGCAGTAACTCATTCACGAACTTTTAAAAACTTTATTTTTCTAGTTCTTGTGCAAGTTCTGCAATTATGATGTTTTACCATTCATTGCCAGTTATTTATATGTGATGTAACTTTTGTAAACCGCCCAGAGAGCTTCGGCTATGGGGCGGTATATAAACGTAATAAATAAATAAAAGTATTTGTGCTGTTTTAATGATGTTTGCCCTTAAAAAGTATGTGCTATGTGGAATTCACATACAAGGTTGGTAAGTATTTAGATCTAGTGGGACGGGGAGACAGTGAAGAGGATGAGAGGTGAATGCTGATTGACTGGTGGTTCAAATATCTGGATTGGTTGTTAGTAGTGAGGGGAAGGAGTTAAGGGTAGCCGTAGAGACTGTATCTGAGTGAGTTGGTCAGAGTTGGGTTCTGTTAGAATCTGGAGTTCAGTTCTGTTGGAGTCAGGGTTGAAGAAAGTTGAGAGAGTGTAGGAACAATGGCTGTTATTATTTTAGGAACAGAGTGATTGGGAGGAGGGAGTGCAATTTAGAGGGGTAGCGTAGGCAGGATTGCAATTGAATCTGAATGAAACAAACAAGCATTTGAACCTGATGAAACCATAAGCTTTGTAACTGCATAACCTTACTTATTGATAATTAAAGTTCTTTCTGTTTTGCAAACTGGAGTAGATTTTTGGAGTACCTGAAGTAGGGTTCAGTGTTCAATGGTGGCAGCGGTGAAGGTGTAGGGAAAATATAGAGTGCTGGGCTGGCTGCTGTGAGGCCAAAAAGGGTCAGTGAGTCACAGAGCCAGGGTGCAGCATTCTGATGACCCACTCCATAGTTGGGATCCTTTGATTTAATAAGAGAAATAAAGGAGGACCAAAGGGGGTGGCATCACAGCAATCCTATACACAATTACCAAAAAGTAATCACCACTGAATATAGTTGTACTTGCTCCTGAACAGCCGGTCTGCTATTTAGCCAATCATATGGATGTCCCCTTCTTGTCAATGGCCTTGTCAATTTCATCCTCCACTTTGGTGCTTTCCTTGCTAGTGAACATCTTTTCTTTTAAAGGGTGTTTTATGTACCACCAATTACACCCACCTGAAAAGCTGCTGCAGCCACTAGCTGTTTTTGACTCCCCACTCTGCCCCCCTTCATGATAGTCGCTTCCATCCACTGATCTCCATTGTTAGCTGTCAGACATTTTATAGATTGGTAAAGATATGCAAATTTCAAGGCAGAGCAGAGGTTGAGGAAGATCAGTAAAGCTATGCACATTTCAAAGAAACACAGTGAACGGATTGGTAAAGATATGCAAATTTCAAAGCTAAGTAATAAAGCAGAAGGGAAAATTAGGCAAATTTCATAGTCATGGACTTTTGAATACGTGCACTTGCACAAGACCCCCCCCCCCCCAAAAAAAAACATTTTAAAGAAAGGTTGCAAACATGTTTGGGATCCTCTCCAGTGTCCTTTCTTCTCAATTTTTACGGAAATATGGTGAAGGGCACCGAGATCACAATAAGCCATGCTGAACAGTCCAACAAGCCATGGGTTCTCCAGATGGCTTATTAATGAAAAACAAGCTACCCTTCAGAAATCACGCCATATTCAGATGTCATGATGATAACCCACCATGGGTCACCATTCTTGGTGGGTTGTTGTGTTGTGCAAACTTGGTGACTGTGTGACTACAGCCTCTTACCTAACACTGTTTTACAAGTTGCTCCTGAAATTCAGAGAAAAATTGGTAGCAGCTTTCAATCCAGTGCTAGGAGATGTAGCGAGGGGGGAAACTGGAAGGCTTGTTGCATGCACAAAAGTGCTCCTTAGATCCTGGGTACAATCTTTTAGTAAAGGAGCCATAATTTAATCCATTCACATTTACAGACATTAGTCGCTATGTTATTTTCCCTCTGGTGGCTCTTGAAAAATGTACATACACTCTCTATGGTAGCAGTTAGCACGCAATTAGCACACCATGACATATGTTTTCCTTGCAATACACACATTTTATTATGAGAGATCCCAACAAGGGACTGCACGATATTGCTTTTTGTTACTATGAGTGTTTTGCCTTGAGAGGGCTGGTTGTACCAAACTGTTTATCATTTCATGTGGTTGGCTTTACATGGACTAATACTGGGTTCCTAATTGTCCTTTACCAGTGAAACAGTAGTGGGCATGCCTTCAGTTACAGCTATATAAACCAGGGTAGCTTCCAGGTGCTCCACCCTGCCTTATTCACAGAATTTAACAGACACTCCAAATATCATCATCTCTACTTGTAATCCTCCCATGTTTACCCACTACTTCTTCGGTCTTTTTTCTTTCCTCAAAACATCCATTAAAGAGAAAAAGATGGAATAGCTAGACAATGTCTTTGGACTGGTAGTGCTAGGAGCCCTCCATCTGGAAACACCCGAGGTAGAGATTAATTGTGAGAGGACAAGAAGATATTGGCAGTCTGGAGGAAACTGCCATCAAATTTCTGGCTTGAGGGACTGTACTTTGGTTGAGTATCTCACTTAGGGTAAAATCCTATGTGCCCTAAGGGAGCATAGCGAGCATGGCTGGCTGGGGCAAGCTGGGAGTTGTAGGACGTTTTTCTGGCTAAACATGTAGAGATCATTTCCTTACATGTTTAATCTTTTGGAAACAAATGTTTTCTATTTACTACAACATTTCAAAAGTAACAAGGAAGTTGCTGGCTCTGCATTTGTTCCAAATTCACATTTTCCCTAAAATAGTTACTGCCTTGTTGCCACTTTTTGAGCTTTCCTTGGAAGTGCCCGGTGGTACTACTGCATAGGCTGCACCCTGTATGTTTTTTGTGATTTAGTTTAAATGTTTTTAATTGGTTTTAGACCCTTGTTGTCTAGCTTATGTGACTGACTTACGGTTGTAAGTCACCTTGTGAATCATTGCAGCAGAACATGGGAAATACTTCTTAAAATTAATGTAAGGGGAATCTTCTTGTGTGAGTCCCTAGGGATCTTAGCAACTTACAGTCTCAGTGGTAGAGCACTTGTTTTGCATGCAGAAGGTCCCAAATTCAATCCCCAGCATTTGCAGCTAAGGCTAGGAAAAAAATCTGCCTGAAACCTTAGCTGCTGTCAGTCAGTGTCAACAATACTTGGCTATATGAACCAGTGTTCTGACTCAGTATAAGATAGCTTCCTATGTTCTTAACCTGTGTGACGGAGGAAGGACTGTAATGGACATTTTCTTCTTATGTGTCCAAAATACTATGGAGGTGAGAAAGCTTGACAAACAAAGAGATACAAGTGCAAGGATGGTAAAAAGGTTAACTTTAGAAGAAGAGTGACAGGAGTACTTTGACAACAGTGAGACAATTCACCAATTTATGAGAAGAACATACTGTAAGACGGAATTGGGCACACAATATGACAGCCCATTATGAATGTGAAATTTTTCAGAGGCACAGATGTCTGATGTATGAACTTTGGCAGGACTTGTCATGTAGCCATCAAAGTGATGAAGTGATTTAATTTGAATTGACTGTTTCCTTGGTAGAGTAAAATGCTTCCTTATGAAACTCTTAATATCATATCATCTATTGCAAAGAGAATAGACTCTCACTTCAATATTTCTGTTGAAAGACCTACGCACTGAATCCATTCCCATAATTTGCTTCCTTCCACTGCGTCTTCACATATTGTAAAACTGATGTTTATCTACTGTTATAGTTTCTCTGCTATGAGCCATTAACTGGAGATACTGTAGTCCTAGGGTGCTTAGCGTTATCAAATTCACCTGAAGGAGAATTTAACCTTACAGATGTAAATGTAGTCTGTAACCCAAAAGAGCAGACTACCATACTACTCCACATTCCTTTTTAATGTACTCCAAGTTTTTATTTCAAAGCAAGAGCTTTTTAATGAGGAGAGGATGATTTTAAAAAGAAAAACACAATCTTTACTTTTTCACACAATGCGTTAAAATTCACTGCTGCATGGCAGCCACCATCTTGAACAGCTTGAAAAGGGGATTGAGCAAATTCATGGAGGCTAAGGCTATGAATGGCTACTAGTCATGATGGATATATATTCCTTCCAAGATTATGGTCAGTATGTTGAGTTGTTTGGAACATGAGCAGGAGGATGCTATTGCTCTCATGTCCTGCTTGTGGGCTTCCCATAGATATCTATCTGGCACGCTGTGGGAACAGAATTCTACACTAGAGAGGCCTTTGGTCTAAAAAGCAAAGCTCTTCTTATGCTCTTAAAGGTCAAAATTTTGAAAGGAGATAGTGCCAGACTTCTCCCTTGTATAAAAGCTTTCCACACATAGGAACGTTTTGATAATGAGACACCTAAAAACAAATAATCACCTGCATACAGAGGTGGTACTATGGAGGCCAAATGAATAAAAGAGCAGGGCTCCTGCACTTTTAATAGTTACACAGAAGTGTGTAAAGTGACCCAAGCATGACAGAGAGATTAAACACTGAGGAGTCTGGGTCTGATTCCAAATCAGGGAGGGATGATTTAGACTGGAAACCTCAAGGCCTGGGAACCTGGCACAGCCTGACTCTGCAACTGGTTCCAGTTGCAAGACAAGGTATCATGTCACACCCATGTTTTAATGCCCAAGAATATTCTGAGGAGGAAGGCAGGTAGGGTATGTCACCCAGGATGAGATGTCAAATCAAGGAGGTGGCACAGCTATGCATTTACCTGCGTTTACAGGTTTATTTATTTATTTATTTATTTATTTTATTGCATTTTTATACCGCCCAATAGCCAAAACAGTTGTCAGAAGGAGGACATTAACTAGGCCTGCCCTGGAAGTTAAGGTAGCTGATAAGTTCCTGCGGTGATCAATGCCTTTTATAATAGGATATCTACCAGGGCTGAATTCTCTTGGTCACTCTATGAACTCCTGTTTATGATAATTTGGTATTGTGTTTATCTTTTGCTAGGAACTGCAATGCTGAAAGGAATTTAGCTTAAGGTTGCCTTCCAGGAGTCAAGTTGAGGAGCCCCTACTGTAAAGAAGCCAATTGTTTGTGGTGTGGAGTTTAAGTCCTGCAAGCTATTTCACAAGTCTTTGGAATGCATATCTATGCAACCTGATCTATGGAAATCAAAGCCTGAATGCAAAAATGCCTCTCATGTTGAATTGCTTGAGGAGCCAAGCCTTGACAAAGTGGAAATTTCAACAAGAGTAGCTTGTCATGCAATTCCCTTTTCTATACAATAATTAAAGGTGGAGGAGAACTATCCTCTTCTGAATTTGGCCACTCTAGATGGCACAGTCTTTTGAGAGGACTATGCAAGGTACTCTTGCACATTTGAACTTGCATTCAGACTAGAGTGGGAGTTCTCAAGGAAATTCCCAACCACACCACCATGACTAGAACTTTAAGATGAGCCACTTGGTGAAACTTTGTCCTACTGAGTGAGTAGGGTAACTATATTAAGCAAACACCTTTACAAAAGAAGATGACAGCAGAACATATGTGGATAAGGCAGGAAAGAAAAGTGGAATGATCCCTACATTTTTACAACTACTTCATACATTTATATGGAGACATAATTGCTAGCCAAAACACTGTTGTCAAGACTTCACACTGTTGCTGTAAACATGCAAACTACAGCCCTGTGGGTCAGCCAGATAGCATGGTAACTTCACATGTCAATCCTCAATACTTTCTGGGATCATTGGGAGTGATGCAGGAGTTCATCATGTCATCTGGGGTGACCCATATGGTTGCCACCCGTATGTCCTGATCACTGTTTTATGGTAGTAACCACTTTGCTCTAATAATCTTTGAAATTGGCCCTTCCCTTTCCCAACCAAACTCCAATCCCATCTCAGAATTCCCCCCTCTTTGTGAAAAAATGTACCCAGTTCTATAGTTAGTGATGGTGCTAAAGATCATGGAGGGGAGGGGCTATAGCTCAGTGGGACAGTACATGATTTCCATGCAGAAGGTCTCCACTCAATCCCTGGATCACCAGGTAGGGATACAAAAGACCTCTGTCTGAAACCCTGGAGAGCTACCACCAATCAGAGTAAACAATATTGAGCTAGATGGATCAATGGTCTGACTCAGTTGTTACCGAATGTGCTCCTCTTAGATACATACAAACTTGCACACATTCTACAAGACATGCATTCACTAAAAAAAAAGAAGAAGAAGCAAACATTGTCAATAAGATGTCTGTCTATGGCAAGGGAAGCAACTCAAAATGATACACACACATACGTACACAAACTTCAGAGAGACTCAGATGGTGCATTACAAACACAAATTTAAAATGCACAAGTTGATTTGGGACAATTAACTCGGTAGAGCTATTGAAATTCAAATGCAAGTCTAATAAAACTTCAAGCCTTCAATGAGTACGGATATTTTGGAGAAATTAGCTGAGCTTTCATGGAGCGTGGGGCTCTGAAGGCTAAACTAGGCTGCTGTCTTATGTCTAATGCTCAAGAGGAGGGGTTTGTTGGGATGAGAAGTCGAAAGGAGGAGATTGGGAGATCAGGAGTCTCTCACATGCTTGAGAAGGAAAAAGAAAAGTTTGGAGATGAGCGGAGAGAGCAGAAAGGAGAAGAGGAGTTACCTTGTTGTGTGATGATGCAATCAGGTTGGCTGGTTCCCAATACACAGACCCCTAGCACGAAGGGAGGCGGAAAGGTGACTATGCAAAGCTGCAAACACACTCAATTGCTTTTTTAGCACTTTGCGCCTTTCCTCTTCTAACAGTGTGTTAGAAGAGGACTCAAAATATGTTTTGAGCCCTGTGCAGAAGAGGGCTCAAAACATGTTGTGCATCACTTCTCCAGGGCTATTTGTCTTGGTAGCAATGGCTTGAAGCGGAAATGGGGTGGGGGGCAGATCAAAGAGAAGCAGGCGTGTCGGCCTCAATCCCTGCCACTCAAACATCAGGGCAGACTGCACAAAAGTGCCAGAGGTTCTGACCAAATCTGGGTTAAAACGAGAGAAAAGAATGAGGAATGGGGTGAAGTTGCAGGCTACCACCAGGGAGCCCTCCAATGGTAGCCATGCAGCACAGGGAACTGATGCTTGAGAAACAACACCTAACCCAACCCCCTTTGGGCATACACAGATAGCCAGGCTATCTTATGTGTATCATATTAAACCCGTTCCAAATTCAGGGAAAACTCCTGATTTCTATAAAAGGTGTGTTCAAATAAAAAGGTATTGTTCCTATTAAAGGTGTGTTAAACTGTATAAGTATTTGCCGTGATTTTATTCTAAGCCACTTTAGGACCCATTTTACAGCCAAAAAGCAAAGTATAAATACTTCATAAATAAATATAAAAGAGCTACTTCCGGAACAATCCTATGCATGTCTTCTCAGAAGTAAATGCCACTGAGTTCAATGAGCCTTAGGCCAAAGCTAGACCTAAGGTTTATCCCTGGATCGTCCAGGGGTCAAACCTGTTCATCTAGGTGACACAGGGGATCCAGTGCTCAGGCAGGGGCGAACCCTGGATGATCCCAGGATAAACCTTAGGTCTAGCTGTGGCCTTACTCTCAGGTATGTTTTTATAGAGTTATAGCCTTGAGCTCATGCAAGAGATTCAGACTAGCCCAATGGAATTTGTAGGCTTCCTTCCTCTCTTTGAACAGCCATGTCATAAACTGCCTTTGAAATGCCCCTCAATTTCAAAAGCAGTTTACCATGTGACTGTTTGAGAAAAACAAGCCTAAAACTACTTTCATGATTCTTTGGATCCTGCCCCTGATTTCCAGTACGTAGCAAATCAAAGAATGTCTTGCAGTACTTCAGAGCTTTACATACTTCTTTATAAAGGGGGAACATAGCTGATTATATATCAAGAGAAGATGACAAATGCTTTCTGTGAATTGTACTATTTGTCCTCCATTTCCCCCCCCCCCCCCCGCTGAAATATGAAAGTCTATTACATATTTGTTTTCCTTGGGGCAAAGCATCCACTGTGATAAGAGCATAAAGGATTACAAGCCAATACAAATACGTTTCACTTTCATCTTCCCTGAGCTTTGTTCAGATACGGTAAATGCAAAAGGATACTGCCTTTACACTTGACTCTGCTATTGAAAAAATATTGGAAGAGATAAAGAAAGTGCTGAGCTTGCAGTGCTAACTTTAATTTTTCACCTTGAGGCACGCAGACAGAGAGAGGCGGGCCACATGAGAGTCTGTTGTGCAGACGGAGGCAATAAGCTTACTACCTCAAAGCAACTATTGGAATACTACGAAAGAGCTTTATAGTGAATCAGCAAATTATACCTCAAAGTCAGACGCAAAATACTGTCTTCCGGACGCCACATTCTTTGCAAATGAAGGGCTTGTGCAGATGTAAAATCAGATGTATTTAATTTTTAAAAAGAAAAATCTGTGGACGCTTTGTAGGTATATAGATTTTTTCTAAACATTCCAAAGAGTGAGCACGCAGGTTCATATATAAAATTATACCATGTAAATGGGATTAGAAACTTCAGCTACACATGGTTTAAAGCTTTATTTATAAGGACTGATTCATACTTCACATTTTGATCAGTTGGAGAGATCATCTATATGCAGAAAGTAGTATACTCTCACATACCAGGCTTTTATTCTGTAAGAACTATTTACTGAGTGATAAATGAGGGATCAGTGCAATACTATCACACAATCATGGAAAACATACAACTCTTTCTAACTGACAGGGTGCCTGCCTTTCCCCTCCTGTTTCTCTCTGACAAAATTGCCACTGCAGAAACCACTTGCTATGCAACTTCCCTCACTGCAATAGAACTGATGTACTCAAAAGGAAGACAAAGAGGACAAGAACCTGGAGAACTGGGGGGGGGGGGGAAACTCATGACGAAAATCTGTGAGTGGGTGGAAAAGGCAGAAAGGCTCTGTGATGTTCAGCTGCCTTATATGGTGTAAATGTAAATATATGTACAAAGTTATTGTTTATATTATGTATAAGGTTCAGGAAATAACCTCAAGGTACTTGCAATATGTAGAGGGGGGTTGAATGCCTGCGTGTTGATTGGATGGTTGAGAGGGAGTGCAGATTGGCTGAGTAAGAGTGGGAGGAGCTAGAGAAATGTATCTATATATAGTTAAGTAAGTGAAGGGGGTGAGGTGAGCCTGTGTAGTATGAGAAGGAGAATCTGTAGGTAAGTTGGAAGAAGTGTCAGTGTGAGATGAGTCAGTAGAATATGAGAGTTTGAGTGTTATGAGAAGGGAGTGAGAGGGGGAGTGTGTGGGTTAGAATTCTGTGAAGTGAAGGTAGAAGTGGGTTAGAAAGAAATGGATGGTTTATATGAGAGAAGTGGATGATTTTAGTAGTCTGTAGTGGAAGCTTGTAATAAAGAAGTAACTGAAACCAATACGCTTTGAACCTTGTAACCATATGCATTTGAACCTAGGAAACAATTAAGCTTATACACACAATTACTTGAGTTTATTTATTTATTTATTAAATTTATATACTACTCCATAGCCGAAGCTCTCTGGGCAGATTACAAAATAAATTTCAATTATATTTACAAACAACTGGTGTGGTCTGTGGAGGTGTCTGAGAACAAAACAATAAATGGTGGCAGCGGAATGGAAAAATGAGGGCTAGGTTGCTGGGCTGTGGAGCTGTGGGGATTGAAGAAGAGTCGAGACAGGAGCAGCAGCAGTAGACTTAAACCCTCAAACACGTCATTAGCACATGGGATTGAAGTGGTCCTGGGTGCTAGCGGCGTGGATAGTCCTGTCAGGTGCTTGTGGGTGTCTCAGGTGAAGTTGAGATGACACAGGGGGGCAGGGTGTCACAGGCTCCTTCTAGGATACTCTTAACGGAGGGCGTGGTGAGATATGGGGAACTTGTCCATGACTGTTCCAGATTTTACATGGGACAGTGAACCAGAGCCAGCACAAAATCTCCTGCCCCAGAGGCAGGAGAGCAGATGCACGTCTCTGCTGCATCTCTCCCCCCCTCACCGCGTCTCCCCAACACACCACGCTGGTCAGAAGGGTGAAATCAGGGTCCCTTTTGTCCAACATGTTCCGATCATATGAAATAGAGTGGTGAGAAAAAGTTTGTGAACCCTAAGGATAATTATGGAAGTTCCACAGTTTTACCATGATAGCCTTTGTGAATCAAAACCAATCCTTCTCTAAATATCCAATAGGGTTCATATGAACAAATTTGGTGTCTTGCAAAATAAAACAATATATAAATTAGGCAAACAATGAGTATTTAAGAGTCAGGGCTTGTGCAAAACTAAGTGAACCCCTGGTTGCATCAGCTCAATTAAAGGAAATAATCAGAATCACGTATTTAAATAATTAGGCAGATCTTCAAGGGTGAATTTGGGAGGCCCCACCCTATAGAAGGATCAGAAACTTTATGAGTTATGTCTTCCCTGTACAATCGTGTGGAAACATATCATGCCATGATCAAAAGACATCTCTGAGGACCTCAGAAAAAGTTATTGCTGCTCATCAGTCTAGAAAGGATTACAAAACCTCTTCTAAGGATTTGGAGCTCCATCAGTCCACTGTCAGACAGATTGTCTACACATGGAGAAGGTTCAAGACCACAGTCATTCTACCAAGGAGCGATCATCTACCAATATCTCTCCAAGAACAAACTGGTGCATCATCTAGAAAGTAAAAGAAAAAAGAAAAGAATCCCAGAGTACCGTGCAAGAATCTGCAGGCCACTCTTGTTTTGGCTAAGGTTCATGACTCAACGATCAGTAAGAACAACAATGGTATTCATGGGAGGATAGCTAGAAAGAAAACACTGCTCTCTAAAAAGAACATTGCTGCCCATGATTTGTGTTCACCCTGAGGAAGGCAACACATTGTAAAATAAACATGTGTTTTTTACTTGGGGCATCATTTGAAACTTTGCCTCCCCTTTTTAATAAATTTAAGCAATACATGAAATGTATTTTTGTTGATTAAATAAATCAAACACATACTAATGTCTTCTTTTAATGCATGTCTATCCATTTATATCTCACTGTTATGCCTACTTCTCTGTACATTTTATGAATGATGAAGCTTAGACATGTTCTGCAGTCTATACGCTTGGGAAAAAAAACAACCTAAAACAATGCCCAAATTTTGTGAACATACAACAAAGCCTAACGCCTGCTATGCTCCCAATGACTACAAGGGTAATAGTAACTGACTAAGAATGCAGTCCTGTAGTTCCGGGGGGAGTATCCCAGGGAACAAAGGGTTGTTTGAATTTCCCCTCCCAAGGCTATAGACATGGCTAAGTCCTCGAGACGGGGACTCTGAGTTTTGATCGCCCAACCTCGCCCTTCACAACCACTACAGAAAGAACTGCACTGGCTGCTTCTGGCAGTCGCAAATATGGCCTTGGAGGGAGGGAAAAGGAGGTGTCATGTTTGAAAATGCCAGCCATGCTTTGCTTTTATAGGGACAATATGTGTTCAAAGGGTCTTCATTCCACTGATGGAGAGGCTGTTAATGTAAAGCGAAGATAGCCTCCCTCCATCCTGCCAGCAGTGAAATTCTGCTCACAGATTGCTCTCACTGGTGGAAAAATAGCTGGATCCAACCCAGTGTATATAATGCTAGTTTTAGATACTGGAACTATCGGTTTGTAAATTCAAACTGTTCTCATTCCCCACCTAATACCCTGCATTTTGTTTTTAGATTTGTGCGCATTGCAGGAAACTAGTAACATAAACTGTTTACCATTGTCCATCTTATCATACGGCATAAAAATAAAAGAAAAAAAATCACAGGGGACATATGGTGATGCTATTATGCTTTTGCAAAGAGGCACTGCTACAAACTACATTAAAGTTTGGCATATAGCTTATCGGTGGAATCTGTCAATTAAAGAAACAAAAAAAGCTCTCCTTGAATAACATTTTTGTTTGAATGTTAAATCCTACAAAACATCTGCTGCCTTTTAGGTCCATGTTTGCTGGATTATTAGTCTTTCAGGAAATACTTTAATGCTCAGCTTCAAATGCAGAAAAATCCAAAAGCCACAGTAGGCTAGTACCTTTATTAGGACCAATGAAAATATCACAAATAGTGAGCAAGCTTTTGTTCTCCAGGCTGGATATTAAACAAGTAGCTGTCTTCATAGCACCAAGTTGGCACTGCTCCCTACAAAACCCTGTGGTTTTACTCACCTGTGGTGGCGTCAGATAATCCCGATACCGGGGGGAGCGTGGGGTTTCTGGTGGTCATTGAGGTATCTCCCAACTCTTGCTGTTGGAAAGCGACCAATCGCTGGTTGCCTTCCACCAGGGACTGCCGCCCCCAATTGGCCCCGGAGTGACTAAAGACAGCAAAAGAGCCGTACTGACCTTGCTCCCATTGAAAATGTGGGAGTAAGTCCCCGACATTTTCAATGCTCAACTTTGCGGAAAAGTCCCGCGGTGGCTGCGAATCTGCGGCTGCTTCATATAATTGACGCAGCACAGATTTGCAGCCACCACAGGGCTTTCCCTGCGCACAGACAGAGCCCAAAATAATGTGGTAAGGAAGGAGAAGTGAAAAGACTGGGCAAGATATTGAAGAAGCAGGAGATATCAGGAAGATTAACAGAATAATCCTATGCATATTTACTAAGAAGTAAGTCAGTAAGTAAGCCATTTACTTGAGAGTAAACCCTACTGAACTCTGTTGGACTTACTTTTCATTATACATGTATAGAATTGCACTGTTAATTAGCTTAGATTTTACTGGGTACAAAACATTTCTGGTTGCACATGAAGTCGCTGGGACAAAGACATAATGGCTGTTCTGTTTTTGAAAATGTAAAAACTAGCAAATACTTTGACTTAATCCTCCTCCTTCCCTAATAAATGCAAAACAAAATACTGATTGATGTGGGAGGGTGTCACTTTTTTCATTTTATGAAACTCAAATTGGGCTTCCATCCTAGATTTTTAAATACATAAGGCAGCAAACATCTTCAAATAGTAACTAAAACACTAAATTAAAAAGAGGTGTTATAAAGCAGATTTCTCTGCAGTGATTTTAGTGCCAACACGTCAGTGTTAAATGGTGAATGCTGTTCTTTGGTCACACACAGAACACAGCAAAAGAACAGAAACAGTAAGAAAAAAACAGAGAATTACTAAGTTATACAGCTAGATCAACATCTTTGTAATATTTGCTTCTTACTCTGTATCATCACTTTTCATCGTTTTTTTAAATGTAAGTTTTAGCAATAAGAAACTTTATGAGTGCCTGCATCAAATTGCAACCCAGAGTTATGAGTCAGGAGGGTGATAATGCAGACAGAAAGAGTAATCTCTCACACGTGAATTGCTAATGTCAGGAACTGATGCAATGTAAATATAATCCCAAAGGAGAATGAGGCAAGCTGGGATCGATGTGTTGTCATTGCACTGTAGAATTAAAAAATACTGTACCCATAAATAATGCAGATGCTGACATGTTCTAGCTGTGCAGAACAATTTAGATGTGAGAAGTCTGAGATACAAAAGGGCTGTTAAATCGTGAAAGTATTAAAAAGACATTATTTAGATTAATAACCGGTACAGACAAATACTACAAAGGGTGACAAGCGTCAGAGTGCAAGAGAAATGTCTACACAAAGGTCTGCTTGTTATAACCAAATCCCTTTTAAAAAAACAAAAACAGTGGAGTGGGACAAGTGGCTAATAGTTGCTGACAATGGAATTTGTCACACAAAACTACTTGGGAATCAATTTGTGAACAGAAACATAGCCAAAATGCATATAGCCCTGTTTGGATTCCTGATTATGGTGGCTTTTGTACTTAGGAGGGGCCTTTGAGCCTGTCCTGGGCAGAAAAGATGCATGATGAGCCATAAGTGGATCGGTTTAGGGACTTCCTTGTTTTGGTGTGCACTCCTCTGCTAGCCAACATAGCAGTGGGGGACGGGGGAGGCACATCTATAAAGGGGAGACAATATCTAGATTGGTTGTGTCAGTTTCCAGGTAATTAGGCCAAAACAAGTAATGTAACAGCAACAACTGGAGCAGACTTAGTGACTGAAGCAGCAATGACAGAAGTGATGCTAGCGAAGTGTTCAAGGGGTCAATGCCCACCCGCTTTGAATAACAAGGAATGCAGCACTCCGCATTTTGAGCATTGCCAAGTGTCAAGAAAATGCTAGGATCTTTCCCTCCAGAGGTGTTTTTGTACTTGACTGCAAAATATATGAAATAGGTTTGGACATTTTCTGTTGATACAGGAGTACTTCGGAACTACTCACCCTGCCGCTGTGAACAATATGGCCATTCTGGCCATGGCCGTGGCCCCCCGATGTCACGTTTTAGCTAGGGCACTCAGTTTAGTTCTTATGGGGCCAGAGGCCAATGTAATATTGGGGTCCTTGCTGCTGTCGGAATTCAGGTGAGCAATGTGGCAGGGCTGGGGAAGAAGCTAACAATACACACAAGAGCTGAGTTTCCCTTGTTTCCTCCCCACAGTCCTGGTGAGGAGGGGGCTGACTCAGAGCCATTCTGTTAGGACCAGTAACTGGATGCTGGTTGATAGTAATTAAAAAAAACACAGCTAACAAGCAAAATTAGTCTCTAATCTGCTATAGTAATCACTTACATAATTCCAACAGTGTGCTGAGCTAATCAATTTCTTCCTATGCATTATGAGAAGCACTTTTATATCTACTTACATCCAGTTGGTGCTCGAGTAGTTATCTAATTGGTCATTGTTTGTCTATTCTGTGGTGCCTGAGAATGCAGCCGTAAAGATGAGTGTACAAAGCATCCATCACATCAGTGTTTTTTACACCCAAGCATTGTGTGGGTATTTAGCTATTTATTTTTTGTAGAAAATGTCTTTCACGTGTACACTGCAGTGGTGTTTCTGTTCCAAGTAGTGGAGATGATTCACAGTACTAAAATAAGAATCCATCAAATTAAATTCAGTCTTTTTATGGCATTAGCTCCACAATTGTTTAGTAGTGGTATTCAGAGAGATGTGTTGTGATACCGAAGCGACGCTTTATCTCTAAACAATACGTTTAATTAGTTATAAACAGGGACAAAATATGTGCTCTAGATGCGACACCCTGAACCTTCAGAAATGAATGTTAAGAACTAGGCTGAATACACAGATATTTTACATCACTTTGGGTCATGTTGCTAGTAGAATATTTGCCTTCTGTTATCTATTCCTTACTTGTTTTGTTTACACTGTTATGTCCAAGTCTAGACATTTCAGGAGTTCAGCACTTAACCAAGGTTTGGTTTCCTCTGGAAGGAGGCATCACTGGAGATTTAAGGTGTTCCTGTGTTGTTTGTTTGTTTGTTTGTTTACACATCTACAAATGGAGCAAGGAAGCACAGATACAAACAGCAAATTTCACTAACCCATATCATATCTCCAGAGAAGCATCCCCCCAAAAATGCTTTCCATAGCCATGGGTGTCTGGGAGGAGACACATGTGCAGAACCAGTAATTCAAGCACATGATTTCATCAACATAACTATACATCATTTCACAAAATATATAAATTCTCCCTCCAGAACTATGGTTGCCTCTGCCCTACAAAAACAGCAGCACACAACTGCAATAAGTCTGTTACAGTAATGCAGCCATGAGTGACCAAAAATGCAAACAAGTGATTTATGAAGGTAATAATGAGGAAGATCCATACAAACTAGAGAAGCAAAACTAAAGCTTTTAAAACTGTCTGATGCTATTCTTAATCAGCTCTGATCTTGTATGTTTAGTAGAGTGGGCCCCCTTGGACCTCAAAGCTTTGGTGATTTCACAAGAAATCGCAAATTCACCTGGGATCAAAGATTCAAACTTCCTTCAATCCAGGCTTTTACAGCTGTAACTGGTGAGTCCAAAAGAGCAACAGACTTCCGCAGGACGACATTTTGTTGCGTAAAGTAAACAATAAGATATGGCCACTCCAACACTCGAACCAGTACACCACACAGACTCTTCTGCAACTGCGGCTAGTCTTGTCTTTTCTTTCACAGACCTAAATTACATCATCCTTAGTTGGGAAAGGGGAAGGTGACAGGTTTTTTTCCTAATCAAAATATTTCAGAGTGATCTCTTATCAAGCAGCAAGCTTCTGCCACTTGAGGGACATCTCCTGAATATCTCAGCCTATAACATTCCATCAACAAGTCCAAGACTTTAGCCAAGGTTTGCCTTTAGGAAAACCTATTCATATGAGTCTGATAGCAACACCATACCTTTAAATAAAAACACTGCACATGCTGCTCAGTTATACATTCAAGACTGGAAATGAGTATTTGCAAAATGAGGCACCAAAGTATAAATCAGGTGGAAAATGTGTTCAACTTAGTATGCACATCACCTCTGTTGCATTGGAAATGGAGAGAGAGAGAGAGAGAGAGAGAGAGAGAGAGAGAGGTTTGACAAGGACAGAGGTAGTTTCATCCATATGCAGCAGCCACCAGGGCTAAGCCCTGATCTCAATGATGATTTGAGGACCGTAGTAAATTCATGTGCACTAGCAGTAGCTGGGAAGATGGCCGTAACACACTGATGGACAGAGAATAACAAATAAAGACAGCAAGATATAAAGCGCAGTTAGGAAAGCTTTATTTTGTCAAGTGCAGTTCTTCCAATGTAATGGAGTTTGTTTGTTTTTTAATCTCAGCCTGTTCTATGGCCCCCAAATGGTTAAAGAGCATTAACACCAGCAGAAAAAATAAGAAAAACATGAATAAGTTTGTGTTTTTGATTGCAGGGCTCTTAAATTTGTGAGCCATTGAACAGAATGCAGCCCAGCAGTCATGTGATGTGGCCTGGCAGAATCCTGACACTCCTATTTTTCAATTCTGAATTTATTATGCCTTGGTGGACTGCCAGACATCAGTGGCTCCCTGTGGTCCCAGACATTGTATAGACATGATCTATGGGTATTGATTACCTGTTCTGCACCATACTCATGGCCATCCAGTCCAAGGGATAGACATTTTTTCCAATTAGATCTTTAAACATTATGAAGGTTTCCATTAAAAAGTCCTAACGAGGAGAAAAATTACTGTGAATTTGCATCCGTCATATTCAAATAAAATAATAACACATTTGTTTCTATAGAAAGGAGTGGTCGCATGCTCAATTTTAAAATAGCCATGGGGCAGTATCCAATGTGGCTGTTGCGCAAGTGGGTCCTCCCACCAATTCTGTTTCACAAGCAGCCCCTCCTGCTGATTCCATCACATAGGTGGGACCAACATCTGCGAAAAGGAGTTTTAATGCTTCCTATAGGAAGCCCCAGGATGAAAGGAAACACTCATTTCTGGATTGGGATAGATTGGTGGAGCTCACAACAAGAGAGAGGGCCTTTTCTGTGGTGGCCCCCCAATTTTGGCACAATCTCCCTGATGAGGCTCACCTGGCGCCAACATTGTTATCTTTTCGGTGCCAGGTCAAGACTTTTCTCCCAGGCATTTAGCAATATGTAATTAACCTGGGTTTATTTTTGTATGTTTTTGTGGGTTTAAATTGAACGTTTTTGTGGTTTTTTAATTTTTGTATATTGTTTTTAAGTGTTTTTATCCTATGTAAACCACCCAGAGAGCTTCAGCTATGGGACAGTATACAAATGTAATAAACAACAACAACAACAACAACAACAACAATGTGGATCAAATGTAATAAACAACAACCAACATGCCCCATTCTAGAAATGAGCACTTTTGCTCATTTCCAGTTGCTCCCGGTAAGGCTAAACAGAATGGAATTGCAAAATGGAAAAGGCTGGGGGATGCAACAGAATCACTGGAGGCGCAGTGCTCCATTGGATACTGCCCATAATGCACCTGGGCTGTACATGTTGGTCCCGAAGCATTGTAAAGTAATGTACATGTTCAGCATGTAAATGCAGCAATGAACTTGGATGACAAAACAAAAGTAAGAGGGATTAATGCTCATATTCCTCACTAAAAAACTACTTTTCATACAAAATTGCACTGGTATAAGAGTATGAATACAAACCAATTAAAACAGATAATGTCACAATTGAACATGTTTGTTTCAATTTTACAAAATGTTCACAAACAAGCAGTTGAAAATAAATAACGCGAGATCTTCACTCCGCGATGGAAGGATGAAGATCTCGCAATATCTTTATCGCGAGATCTCCCCCTCTGTTTGCACATGACGCGCAACAACCTTAGAGGGAAAGGATGTTGCGCCCACCATTTTGTGTTTTTTTTTAAAGAGGAAGGAGTGCACAAGCGCTCGTGCGCAAAAGGCAAGTGTTTTTTTAATTTTAAAAAAGTTTTCCTGCTCCCTGAAGAGCTCTGCACCCCGTGTGTGAGTAACCGCGAGGAGCCAGGACAAACTGTGATGGTGGGCCACACTTTCCGCAGTCTCGGTATCAGCCCGAGACCACGGAAAAAGTGGGCCTAAAGTGTAGGGCCATATCCCAGGGCAAGGGAGGGATCATCCCTCCCTCATCCCGGGATTCCCTGTGTGTCAATGTGAATGCACAGGGACTATCCCAGGGATCGCCCCGGGATAAAGCCCCATCTACCTATGGCCTGAGACAGGGTGGACAGAATTTGTCCAACTCTGATAGCTGTGTAGGTTTATTTGAAGGCTTTGCTGTATCAAACCAAGGCTAATCTAACCCATGCATAGCTGGGTCAACTCGCTAGCATTTTAATTAATAAATAAAGCAAGTAACAAAGGTCAAGCTTCCTTTGTATGATTTCGTTCCCAAAGTGTGTGTGTGTGTGTGTGTGTTGGCTTTAAGAAACAAATATGTAATTATGATGGCACGCTACAGTTGAGGTTTTGAATTCATCTATTTTACAGCACGAGGAAGTGGCAATTTGTGAATGCTGCTCCACACCTATATGAAGAAAACAGTCTATAATGGCCAGATTTGAATCGGCTAGCCATCTAAAGCAAACCTCCATTCTCAAGCAGCCTGCTTGCTAGTGTGTGTATGTTAATTTCATTGTATGCAACCGTCTAATAGAGACTACAGGGGAAGTTCCTTAGAACTTTTCCCTGAATCAGGTGTTGATATTATGTGGCACTTCTGAGGATGCCATATGCTCCTTTCTGCTAAGTGGAATTCTGAGCGTGCCACATACTCCCGAGGTTTGCCTCAGAAGTGCTTGCAATACAGCATTTAGCATTGCAGCACCCACTGTCTGGAATGCTTTAGTAGTTGGCATTTGGCAGGTCCCCACAGACGTCTTCTTAAAATTCATCTCTTTACCGAAAGTTTCCCTGAAGAGTGACCCGGCCAGTTATGGTTTATAGACACAGTAGAGTGTGCAGTTTTATTTCTGATGGTTTTGTAATGTGTGTTTTTTAAAAGAAAGCCATAAAGACTGTTCTGTTCCAGCAGACCTACCCAGATGAATTTTAAGACATCTAATTGTTATTTTAACATTGCATCACTTTTATATAGTTTTTAATCAGTTTTATGCATTTTATTGATTTTTTGTATTTAATGTTGTTCTCCACTTTGATCCAGAGGGAGAGGTGGATAAGAAATAAATATGTTGTTGTATTTATTGTTGTTTTTACTTCATTTTATTTATCTTCACTTAAGATTTATTTATTTATTTGGAAAAAATACAGATTCCTATTTCTTTCTTTTTTTTCTTTTTTTAATATTTTTTATTTTCTACAATACATAAACATACACCATAACAATTAAAGAAACAACATACTACATAAATGTTGAATAACATCAATATCATATCTATATAACACCTCGGGATCTCATTCCTGATTCCAAAATCTCATACTTTCTTCTGCTGGTAGATTCCTATTTCTTTTAAAATAAATCAATTGTTTTTCTTTTTAACCAGTTTCATTTTTAACTTGATGTTCACTGCTAGGGTTGTGCTATTTAATACTGATTAATTGAGAATTTTGATTTTCTTTCAAAAAGAGAATGAAGGTATTCCTGGCAGACTGGTGAACAGTCAGAGGGGTGGTCGCTATTACTACATTGTTGTTGTTGTTGTTGTAAGTTTTGGACCTTTGGTAGGAAATTGGCTGGAGTACAAGATTAAGGTGGCAGGGACGAAACCCACTTGCCCCCCGTTCTCATGACAACTTACCACTAGCTCTGAGCTTGTTTGAAAAGTTTCAATGTATGAAGAGTAATGTTGGTCATCCATTTGGTCCAATATTGCTGTCATGCAGGCCACAAAATGACTCTACAAGAGAGAGAAAATAACAACATTAATATACACATCTGGGTTGACTTACACAGGGAAGCAGAACTAATTTCTGTTACGTGGCACCAAAATATACTTAAAATGACTGGGAAATCATACATGTAAAATTGAGATATGCCAAGTATCTGATGGTAGAAAAAACAACAACCAGGTGCTTCTGATGATGCCGCATTAACTGCAATTTTCAAAGATTTGCACTATTCAAAATGAGTAGTTTTGATGAAAAACTGACAGGGTATTGTTACAACACATATGCGTAATCCAACGCAGATATTTAAAATCATTTTTTTAAATCCCTGTAGGGAGCAATCCTGTGTTCCCTAGACAGCGTCTGGGGGAACGTAGGATTGTTCAGTTCCCTGGCTCCAAGCTGGGAGTCCATAAACCACACTTCCCTCCTCCTCCCCATCGTAGTCAGCGTGGAGAGAACCATGCCGGCTACCTCTCCGAGCTCGCAAAAATGGAGTGTGGTGATGGGGAAAAGGGGGGCATTCCCAGGGACAAGGAGTGGAGGAGTCTGGGAACATGAGGCTACAAGATATCCTCAGCCTCCTTCTCCCCTTCCCCAAAGCCTTCACTATAACTCATGTAGTTAAAATACAAGAGGCACAAGGCACGAGGTGCTTCCTGCTCTGCATTCAATACATATAAGCCTCCAGGTTTGGAGGCTTAGGCGTCCCTAGGGCATATCCCATAGGATTGCACCCAAAATGCATTCTTGAGGAGGTTTCATAATTATTTGAATGAAAAACTATTAAGCTGGAGATTTGTTGAATGATTCCAATGACAATTAGCTCCTTCAGACAGAAGGAATCACGTTTTCTTACTGTGGCTCTACTTCCTGCTTCCACATTTCCAACATGCTGTAATTACACGAGAAAGACAGCAGTGTTTCTGGTCATGTGGCCCAATTCAATGGGACAGCACCCTCTAGTGAGCATTTTACAACACAACTTCACCAGTACACAGTACACCCAACAAATTCTGATATATCTCAAAAAGAATCAGGTTTTCTGAGGTTTATTTTTTACCACTAAAACCAGGGAATGGTACAGGAGATGCACAGTATTCTGATGGTGTGGTCAAAATGACCCATGAACATCTGTGAGTGGCCAGTCACAAGCATAATATAAAATGCTCGCTTAAAGAAGCTCGATCTCTCATCCAGATGGGGAAAATCCCTATTTGTATAATTCCTTTAAATGCATTTAAATTTTAAATTGTATATTGGCTAATACTGCAGCTGATTTGGCAGGAAAAAAAGCTGGGTGGCACAAAAAGAAAAGAAAAGAAAAAGCCAAGTCATCTAAAAATTAGCAAGGTAGCAAAACTGGTGAAAAATTAGATCCTGTCAAACATGGAGATAGGAGTGAAAAAATTCTGTTGGAGTCCATCGATTTTCTGCAAGTTGACTTTTATAGACAGTCTTTTCAGAGTGCAGTCCTGTGGAGGTATTAAGCTCAATCACCCCTAGGAAGAAATGCTGGCTACCGTCACTTTTCCGTCGTCGCTCAGTTACTTCCTGTTTGAAAACAGGAAGTAAACAAGGAGCACAAGGCCCATTCCGGCGTTGTAATCACACTGCTTCTCCAACACACAGCAGGAGAGAGCAGCAACCGGACTTTTTCTGGTTTTGCTTGCGGCACAAGGAAGTCCAGAAGGGGTGGAAGGCGCGCGGGAGGCACATGACGTCATGTGAGGGACCTCTGAGAAATCCGTAAGTTCCCAGTAACGAGCATGCAATAAAACGCTCGTCGGATGGAGCTCTTAGAAAAAAGTCCTACAACTCCAGGAATGCTGGGAGTTGTAGTACTTTTTTCTGTCCAAAAATGCAGAGGATTGTGCTCCAAATGTCCAAAGGCTATGATTTGTACTTCTAATACATCCTGTGTGACATGCTAATTACATTAATTTAAGCATCTATTTGTTTGGAGGGTTTGATATTTTAGAAGTCCTTTAAAGTTAAACTGCAGCTCTGAGTACATTATTTAACTTGCAAGTTGGCCAAACTGAAATCAAAGGTTCTTACTTATCTAATTAATCGATTTAGAACAAATTTCATATTTCTTCAAGCTACACATGGAAACAAAATTACTGGGGTTTAAATACTAATGAAAACTTCTTGTGCTAGAAATCCAATATTTTAATACTTACACATACGTGCACTATCTCTCTCTCTCTCTCTCTCTCTCTCTCTTACACACACATATATGCATAAAATTAGCATTTTGGTAATTTTTGGAAGTAATACACCCATGAGAAAAATCCATCCATTCATCCTCCATCATATTGGCTTCATATCAAACTTTTTAGATCAATGTACTGGTCCTTCCAATAATTCCTCAATTTTCCCAGCCAGATGTTCATTTCATATATACAACTGGCCTAAGAAATCTGATTTCACCTTGTGATTTGTTTATGATGACAAATACAGCAAGGTCACACATCACTGTGTAAACTATCTGCAGTTTGACGTACCCAACCATTTTGTCTACCACTTAAAGCTAGAAAAGAAGCCTCTTTAACTTCAGGTTACTGCCACTAGAGGTCTTTTTTACTTTCATATGGTAGCTTCTATTCAGTTGGTGCTGCTTTTTCTTTTATTTATTCCTACGTGAGCAGACCTAGTACACTTCTGGCATATAAACTGTGAAAATTACAAGATAAACGAGAACTTATTCCTGCTTTTGGAGTAACATTTGTGCTACTCAGAGCTTTGGCTATCTGTGGGGGTCTAAAAGGAATTATTTCCAGCAGGTAATCCTAGATCTTTCAGGTAAGGATTTTTGTAGCTTTTGTTACTGATGCTCTTCTCAATAGGATAGACTTCTGTTTTGTTTCCCCTGCTATAGTAGTTTACTTTTTGGAGGCAAATGTTCCAAACTGTGTGTGAGTGAATGAGTGAGTGTGTGTGTGTGTGTGTGTGTGTGTGTGTGTGTGTGTGTGAGAGAGAGAGAGAGAGAGAGAGAGAGAGAGAGAATGTCAGCTGCCTGCCCAAAAAGAGCAAGCTAAAAATTGTAATTGTTGTGAGTCCAGCATTGTTATTCAAATGTCCTGATTTTATTGCTAGTAGAAACTGGGGGAATCATTGCTAGTAGAAACTGGAAAATCTTAGACATGTAAGAATGCTTTTTAAGTTTGATGTCTTTAATGATATTTGAAAGATTTGTAGAATGTCCCTGCCTCTTTCCATCCCCAGATGATTTTCAGTAACCCCCTCGCTGCGTAAGCAGCATCTTTAATAGCCTTTGGAAGAGGTCCCTTTGAACAGAATCAAAACTATTTTGGAATTGTTAAGCGCTATGAGAAAGCTAATGCTTAAAATCCAGCTAGCTGGGAATTTCAGCATTGCACATGTATTGTAGCCCTGCATGTGTACACAGACTTACCAACTGCAAATAGGAACAGTGTGAACTAACAGAAGACATGCTTTGTTTCATGAAAACAGTTGCGCTGCCAGTGGCTAAAATTATGGTTCTGCTATCCAGTTTTGAGTCACTGATTAATGGGTGTTAGAGATGGGACAAATTAGTAGTAGGTTTGTGCTGAAAAGACTTACTTCTACATACCAAAGCTGTACAATGACTTAACCTTATAATTAACTGACTGTTTTTATTATTTTTTCTGTTTGAGACATTTCTAATACTACAATTAACCGTCCGCTACTGAGTTCTAAAATTTACCTATAATTCCCTCACCTTCCTCCAAACAAGGAATAGCATGAGCAGATTTCAAGATAGGATGTCTTGTTTCCAAGTTACCCAGAAGTTCTGAAATATATCTATCTTTTCCCCCCCTTCAAAATATTGAAACTTAAGCATACTTTAAGACAGCACAACCCAAGCAGTAAACTAGGAAATGGAAGAAAGCAAATCCACAATGTGCAAGAACATTAGGCACAAGACAGGATAACTAGATGCACATACGTTACAGCAAACACCTCTACCACAGCACCTTTTCGATTTCTCTTTAATATTTATAACCAAGAATAAAGGCACTTTCTGCAAATACAGTCACTATTCAATCATGATGAGTGTTGTGGTTATCTAAAAAAAACACTAAAAAAACACACCCAAAAACACTTTAGCCACAGGAATGAGGATTTTGATACAAATAAGAATAAATAAATAAATAAATATGAGCAAAGGGGATGAAGTTGTTCAAGCGGAATCTTGACATGTCATTTCAGCTATGCTTTGCCTTGTTAAAAATGTGTCTAATGAATCATCGCGCTGATATGCATGATTGAAACTAGGTCAAACATGTGTAAAAATAAGTGTAATCACAGCAAACTCTTGACTGATGAGGGAGTACTTAACAGAATGTTAAGAGGAAGAATTCTGTTTGGAAGACATGATGATATTACCAATATATGCGATCAATAATGTGCATAAATTTAATGACTGCATGCACAGCAATGTCTCACCATCTGACTGAGACTATAAACTCTAAGCAAAACAATGTCCATTAACTAAATTGGCTGACAAATATCTGAAAAGATGAAATACTGCCAGATGGGGGTAAATGACAAGGTAGATGTTACTCAGTTATCTACTAACATGATATAAAAGATGAAACAGGATGTCAAAGAAAAATGAGACACTCTTTTAGTAAATGTTCAAAGCCTTTGGATAGAAAAGAAATTGTGAAAAGATGATTCACTGGACTTTGAAAAATAGTAATAAAAGCTGGCTGGCCTTAATACATATACTGTGAAGTGTCAGCTAGAGGAAAATAACATTATTTAGAATTTAAAATAAAATAAATACGCAGTGAGAACTTATTCATATTATGAAAGTGTACAGAGCTTAGACTATAAGGATAGATGACTAAACATATATGCCATAATCCCTGGGAGTTTGATATGCAATTCTAATAGACTGCAGGGGTGGGTGGGGGGTATACCCTTGGGTTCTACAAAAAGAGATGGCAAAATTCAGTACCTAGCAACCAAAATCTCATCATACTTTACAACACCAGATGGTGACAGGTTGCCGTAGTAACTTCAAATAACATACAAAAGCCACAAAAATAAAATAAAAGCTCTAAAAGAAAAGGGGGGTAGGACAGTGTGTGAATAATAAAGCCATTTGTTAACACTGATCTAGTACTGGTTGAACACGAACATAATAGTTAACCTTTGGTGCCCTTATCCAGCCCTTTGTGACTCTAATAGTGCTGTAGATGTCCTGTTCTTCCCCACAACACACACATATATATACACACACAACATTGAATGGAGGGGAAGTATCCCACTTTCCTAACAGGAGGGGGGAGGGGGGCTCCACAAATGTACATTCAAATTCACCAATCTGTGAAGGTGGTGTAGAGCTAACCAGGAATATTGGACATCAGGGATTCCCCCACATGCATAGACACAGGGAGAGGGGCAGATCTACCTGTGCAAAATAGCCAAGCTGCACACATTCCACATATAGGCTACATCCAATGTTGTATGAGCAGATATCTATTCACACAAAAGCCCTTCTCTCACGTCCCCTGAAATCTGACCTGGAGGATTCCCCAACCCCAACTGAACAGATTTTAGGGTGAATGAAGGGGGGACTACAGGTGGAAGGGAGAATCCATTCTACTAGCAAATGTCATTCTTCTAACGGTTGGGCACTGTTGGATGCAAAGCATAACAATTCATACCCATAAAAGTTCTGGTGAGCTACAGTTTTGACGGCTGGAGCCCATAATCTACACTTTGGGATATATGGCTTTGTCATTATGCTTGATGGAAACTTTTATATTTATTTATTTATTTGTTTGTTTGTTTAATAATATTGTTATATTATTTATATAGGTCTATCGGCATACATGGTTGTTACCCTGCCTGGAGGGATTTATAATCTTCCTCCATAGGCCTTTATACATTAACTGGAACAATTTTCATTACATTCCTATTATAGACTACTAAAGGTGCAGTCTTATGCATGTTTAGACAGAAAAAAGTCCTACAACTGCCAGCATGTCTAAGCTTCCCAACATTGGACATTTTTCTGTCTAAACATAAAATAGTATTATGTCCTAAGTATGGCAGTATTTTGAGCAAAGAACTGAAAAACAGGAGGTAAATGTACTATTTCCCAATGTATTATATACTTAGGCATAAATAAATATTGATCATCATGATTTTGCATTGCAAGTTGCCAAATGAATCTGGAATAGTGATTTCCTTAATTAGCAATTTTAGATCTTAAATGAAAGTGAAGTATTGTATCCAGTCTTACATGCAATCCTGTACATGTCTACTCAAAAGCAAACCCACTGAAATCAGTGGGATTCACTTTCAAATAAGGGTATATAGGATTGCAAGGTGTTAATTGCACATAGTTTCCATCAAAATCAATGGGATAAGTTACTCTCCACATTTTCATGGAAGTAAGCCCTATTGTACATAGTGGGGCTTACTTTCAATTAAGCATACATAGTATCATTTTATTAGTCATGACTTACTAAAGCCCTACTGATTTCATTGGGAACTAATTGCAACTAACTCTTTCTGGATCCAATCCATTGAAAACAGTATATCCCTTTGCCTATGCAATGCTCCAGCTAGAGAAACAAAGAGCATCCATAAAATGTGAATGTTGGGGGTAGGCTATTGCGCAACTACTTGCTTTGTGAGCATTAATTGTCTCTAAAATACAGGATCTGAGCCAGCTTTCCCCGACTTCATGCCTCCCAGATGTTTTGGACTTCAGCTCTCAGAACCCCCTGTGCCAGCATGGCCAATGGTCAGGAATGCTAGAGGTTGTAGTCAAAAACATCTGAAAGCATCCCGGGTGGGGAAGGCTGATCACTCATATTTGTCACCACTTAACCACATACATTCCATAATAATCAACTCTATCATTTTCAAGGAATTTGAGATTTATTTTTTATATCTATGCCTCCTGTCTTATAGTTCACTGGAGCTGTCTTCTTGTCTTTCATAGGTGACTGGAGAGTAGTCCAGGTTGCCCCATTTGCACATCTTACTGACAGCTTCTGGTTTTAGACTGAAAAAGTCACGCATCTGCTTTGCTCTTGGACCCGTATTTGCTATGCAGTCTAGGGACATCTAGCAGAATTCAAGAGGACAAAATCTACCTGCTGAATTCATTTAATGGGAAATATCAGATATGTAATTTGGCACCAATATGAAAAAGACAGTAGTAGCAGCGTTCAGTAGTAGTAGTGTTCTGAGGTTTTAAAAGGCTGCTATGGGTTATAAAATTATGGTCCTTTCCTCCAATTCTGTATCTCCCTAGTAACCAAAATATTAACGCAAGCAATTGCTTTCATATTGTTATACTCATTGGGACCCAAACCATTGTTAGATGCATGTTTCCAGTTCTTAACAAAAAATTGCATTCCCCAGGTCCTTTGGAGATTCTTTCAATGTTCTGGCGTAGATTTGTTCCCTTCCCAATGTTTTCTTAAATGAAAAAGTTAAGTAAATAAGGCTTATTAACTGACTGTTGCCACTCATTCAGCCATGTTCTTAGCTGCAAAATGAATAGATAATTCCCCTTCAAATGTTATAGCAAGGGTAGTGAACCTTTTTCACCCTGAGTGCCAAATTGCAAAAGGTGGCTGGGTTCAAATACGACAACCACCATTTTAAGCCTACTCATAAGTAATCTGAACAAGGCTTCTGCATTCAGACATAAGAAGGACTGAATCACTCAGCAGCACACTTCAGTTCTGTGAAGCAGCTCTCCTGCCTGCAAAATGTGCAGCTCAAAATCTTTGCTCCCATCAGTGACCAAAGATAAGAGCAGAAGAAGCTTTCCAGGGATGTGTTCTCATTCTCCGTGTTAGAGTGTATACTTATAGCATGATCTCTTTATGTGGTCCAGACAATTACATAGCCACAACTTGCAAGAGATATTTATTTTTGGTCAATGTTTCTTCAGACCATTCAAGAGTCACTGTTACATAGTCAAAGGAGTCACTGTTAAAGAAGAGTTTCCACATGTAGTAAGAAGACATGCATGGATATGGTGGACTGTTGTATCCTGTGAGATCCCTTCCCTGAGGCTATGAGTATGTTTGATCTTTGTAAAAGAGGGATCTCTTCTAACACTTCAACTCTTCCCTATCTACACACTCACACCTGGTTTGTGGTTCCCCACTAGGCTTGACCACTCAATAGGGCTGCCACCATATAACCGTTATTTAATATCTTTGGTCTCAGTGAGAGACTACCTAAATTAAAAATACCACACTGTATGTGGTGAACAAAAGAACTTATAATTCATTAATTACACATAAAATAGTAAAGAAGATTTAGTTGTGTGTTCAATAAAAGCTCTGAAATTAACGTTTCATTTATTCCTAGCCTAATCTTCCCTCTATATCTATCCCCAAACAACAACAAAATGGTCCCTCTACTCTCTGGCTCTAAACCTCAACTGTTTTTTTAACTGACTCACCCCTATTTAAACCTCACTCACTCCATGCTCTCCACCAAGCCGCATTGCAGCTTGTCCCGGTTCCACACAGTTCCTCGCGAGGAGCCAGGACCCGTGCACAGGGCACAGAGCTCCTCAGGAGCTCTACACCCATCAGAGGTGGGGTGGGAGTGGGGATTTTTTTTAAAAAAAAAAACCTCTTACCTTTTGCGCATGAGCGCTCGTGCGCATCTTATGTGTCTTTAAAAAAAAAACGGCGAGCACAACGTCCTCTCCTTCCAAGGCCGTCGCACAACACGTGTAAACAGAGGGGGGAATCTCACAATAAAAACATTGTGAGATCTTCACCCCTCCATTGCGCAATAACAAGTTGGTCTAGCTAAGGCCATAATCTCTGCTTTAGGCATGTGATGGTCTGAAACATGGAGATTCATCCATGGAGATATGAAAAGTACTGATTTGTTGCAAAGGGTTTGACTTGTTAGACTTTTGTTTTTTAAATTCTAAGAGAACAGGCACCTCATCATTTGTAGGACTAAACTTAAAGCCCATAAAAACCAAGATAGCAACCAATGGTCCAAAACAGTGGTTTGTCGTAAGGAAGTCAGAAATTACGCTCATAGGTTATACCAATGATGAAAAGAAAAAGAGAAAACTAATTTAGCATGCAACTTTGCAACTATTTGCATATTTCAAGATGCTTCTGACAGATTAGCATCAACACTTACACAATCATATGAGGAGAACCATGACCGAGTTTGACCTTCAAGCCTTAAAATAGTTTTGTTTTTTTCTGGAGAGAGAGAGATGGAGGGAGCCAGAGGCTGGAAAGCTTATAATTCAATCAGACAAACAACAGCAGGAGATTCAAAGGTGTACTTGACTAGAAAGAAGGGGTCTAGCCTCATCATTAATGCCTACTTTTTCCTGCCATAGAATCTGTCCCTATGGATTTGTACAATACCTCCTAGACATTAGAGCAATATGGAAGTGAGCAAGTGAAGGCATAGATGTTTTAGGTAATTTGTTTCAAGAAAACTTACACCTCTAGCCAAGGAGAAAAAAATACACAGTATTCTTCAACTGCAATATAAATACTATTTCATTGACGTTGATGTTTTGGAACTTGCAATTAGATTTTATTAGTGAACCAAGCAATATGTACAATGCAGGTGTTCAGCAATATATTTCTGTACACATCAGGGATAATCAAAATGTTCTATTACGATTAAAGAAGTGTACTTCTTGGAAAGTATAAAGCCAGTTAATTGAATGAAAATTTTAATCTCAAAGAATTTCAAACTGACCATTCATAATACTCAGTAACACTCTATTAATGCATATTCTGTTGAAAACCGTTTTCAAATTGCTGTTTTTATATGGATATGCAAAACGGAATGTTGATGTTTTTTAAAACGTTCTTTCACTTCAGTAAGAGAATCCACAATGCTATGGCTTCTAGATCTGGCAGTTCCACTGATGACTTGCCACTGTTGACTGACTAATTACAAGCCTACTATGCATATGCACAGATACCTAAATGTGTGGCGGCAACCATATTTGTCTTTTTAAATCCTGATCACTCTTATTATTACAGACACCAAACAGATAATCAGTTCTGGGGTATTTCAGCTACAGTAGTGAAATAGAGGAATCACCATAATTTGATTGAAAATAATAATAAATAGTATTGTGCAGGAAACATGCAAAGAATAATGTTTAAAAACAGTAACATACACTCTGGCATACAGTAGACATTACTCAAATGGAATTGGCAGGGCAACCTTCTGCTTTTAATCTTTTGAAAAGAGTCTGGGCTTTGCAATAGCATTATGCAGGGATTTAAATTAAATTTATTGAGCAGAGTTCCTTCTGTGATTTAGGAGGATGCCCTTCCCAAAAAAGATTATCTTGCAGAATGTTTGACAGAAGGTACGATAAACTTTTATCACTGAAGGACAGGTTTTCATTTCCTGCAAGGAATTGCACAATGGACACTTGTTTTAATAAGTCCTGAATATGAAATTTCAATAAAATCCATTGCTTCCACCATTCTCAGGGCCAGATCATGACATTTTGCATTCCAGAATCTCTTGCTATAATATGCCATAGAGGATGCTGCAGTGGCCCCAACAGTTGTGAGAAAACTGAAAGCAACCATTCTCTGAAATGTAGCAAAAAAACCTGACTATTGGGCCATACCTTTCTAAATATGTAGTTTGCTATGAAAGACTTTCTCCAAAAGCACCACTTGGATGGTTTTTCAAGGTTGCCAAACTGAATTGGTTTTAGCTGTAATTGTTTATTGGGTCTTAGTATTTTACTGGGTGGATGGGTTTTTTTAGTATTATTGCTGATTGTTATTAGTGGTTAATTTGGTATTATGGTTTTATTGCTTTGAAGTGTATGGTTATGTATAGAATATATTGAGTGTTGGAAATCACCTTGGGAGGTCTTTTGCCCTTAAATATGGCAAATAACTATTTAAAATAATAAATACTTTAGATACCAAGGAGTCTATACTGCATTAAGGTATAAGATGGAGACTTATTTGGCCATACTGGAATTATTATTTAAAGCAATCTTGCAAACCTGAACCTAAACACATATGTTTCCAAGGGAGCCTTATTGTGTTCATCTCAGTTTACTTCCAAGTAGGGTTGTAACCTTACTTACAGAAATGATGTCAAATTAGCCTGAACAGCATAAGTACTCTCTGGCTGAATTTGCATGTGAAATAACTACAGGCGTGATAAATCATGATATGTATGATCAGCATGCCAGTGTACACAGCATGAATACTTTCACTTCACTCCTCCATTCACACGAGTGAGCAAACAAAGAAGGAAGTTACCATTAAACTTAGCTTCCCATTATATCTGAATTGGGCACTACGGTTCTATGCTTCCAAACAAGTCAAAATTTGTACACCAATTTACAGGTTTAAATCCCCAAGATGTTTAGTCCTGGATTATCTGTGCAGATGTGGCCTTGTCAGGGTAGCTTGGGACTTCATGGCTACCATAACAACCATGGGTCTATCTCAGTATCAGGCCCAACACATGTAGCAGGACACAGACTGAATCTATGTCCAGTTTGGGGCAGGTGGAGGAGGATCTGTGGAGAGGGAGCCCGGTATAGTTCCATTGCCATAGACTCAATCAGATTAGATCTTAAGGCTACCAGGTAACACTGCAAGATTGGAGAACCACTCCAGACACTGATGGATCCTAATGGCTTTCCGAAATCCCCTGGGGTACTTTCCTGAAGTTTTGAATGGCAGTCTTGTTTATTTCTACCTGGAATAGGGGAATAACCCAGGCCAATGATGCAATCCCTCCCAGTCACCCTTTCAACAACCTCAAATTTAGCATAATTCCCTCAATTCTGATAGTATTGGTTTAGATATTTATATGTGTTCAACACCATTTTTAAGACACTTAATATAGAAGCAGAATATAAATGTATTGAATAAATATATCTATTATTCATCATAAATATGGATAATAAACATATCAAATAAATGGCACAGATACTAGCAGTAATACAAGTATTACTTTGTTAGAACCACATGATCCATATTACAGGTATAAGTTTGGTTTTCAACCCTAGGCAGGTGGGCTAGTGACACAACGGTGATAAGCCTGTGTCTTCCACTGGGTAAATGGTACTGTGTTAATTTTCTCAGCAGAGGTCAAAGCACTGATGTGTGATCATAGATTTTAATTTCATTTTTAACGAATATCTCACTTCACTGGTGTCCTTATCATCCTAGGTACAGTACAAGGTATTCCCGTTCCAAAGAGGTCAACAAAATGCTTATCTTTGCTTTTTGTGATCTCTTTACTAGATTATTTCAACATCCTTCTGGAAGGTATCCAAGGGAGGTAAAAGATTCCTAAGTGCATTTTCCTCAGACTTTTCACATGATATAAAATATGGACTCATATTTCACTAACTTTACATTGGCTTCCATTTAGTTATCGTGTTGATTTCCTAATGTTGTTAAACGTGCTTAAGGGGAGCATCATAGATTTTTGACACCTTATTTTATTAAAGCTCTACCACCATTTGTTCCTGGATTAATCTTTGATCAGAAGGTTGGCTTACATAAAGGTCACTGATATTTTTTTTAAAAAATGTGATCATCATACCACTTTTCAAATATTTATTAAAGCAAATGCAAAGGATATCTTGCCATTAAAATACTGAAGTCATCCATTTCTTCGTAGAAATACTCAGAGAGAGAGACAGAGAGAGAGAGAGTAAGCAAATCAAGTTCTTCCCCAGGCAGCTATTAAGAAATCATTTGTAAGGCAGGAAAATATAAATCAAATACTAGATCTGGTCTCCCTCCATTTGCTCAACCTTTATTTAACTCACTAGGACAGACAGAGTTCATTTTTGTTCCTTCAGTGCTAGGGAGGTACAAAGAAACGGTGCATACCACTACCAAATGGCCCTTAACATTTGGCAGTGCAATGTTTCATAACCACAGTTAGCTGGAAGCAAGATCAGAGCTACTGAACTATGAAAAAGATATCCAAAAGAAGCTTGGAAAAAATGAAGGGGCTCCATTAGATGGCTCAATGAAGCTTGCCTAGCTGAACTCTCAAGGCAGAGCCAAAGTAAATATGTAAATCTTGAAATAATACTACTGGACATCTTAATATCCAATCTAGAACAGCAACAAAACTTATAGAATAAGGGAACTCTATGACTGTGTATTCTTATAAAATCAAAGCAGCACCATTCATGAAGGAGGAGGAAGATATCAACAAGCTTGGAAAACCTGAAGTTGTGCAGAGATACAAAAACATCTTTGGTGCGGGGAACAACCTGAAGAGGGGAACCCAAAAAGAGTCCAACGAGGACTGAACATGTCCAGTGGCACAGAACGCTGACTGTTGGGGAGGGAAGAATGGAATGGAGTACCCTGGAAATGGACATGGCTGGATGGCTGGAACCTTGAACTGGAACACTTCACACTGGAATATTTTGTTACTGGTCCCATTTGTCTATATATTATTCCCATCCTTGACATCTAAATCATACCTAAGTATTTTGCATATGGGTGGAAAAATAAAGTTTGCCATGAAACTAAATTTTAATGTATCTCAAGCATTCAGAAAGGAACACTAACTTCCATTATTCCATCTGGTAAACCATAGAGCGCATTTAAAATTAATAATTGCTGAATTCCCATCAGCTTCATTTGTAGTCAGCTTTAGAAATATGAGCTGTACTCCAAAAATAACAATGAGTCTTGTGGCATCTTAAAGACCAATAAATTTATTATGGTATATGGCATCACAAGACCCTCGTGCTGTTTTTGCTGACATGATCACCCTCTGGAAAATGTTTTCTGTGCTCTGAAGGTGCTGTGCATGGGTGCCTTATATTATTGCCCCCTGGAAATTGGAATGTCTAGCCCTATATGTATTCCATCTACTAGGAATAATCTACTTATTTATATGATGCAAAGAAAGAAAGAGATGCAAGTCACAAGCCCCCTGATCATTATTCCATTCATGAAAGGATGAATGAATGACAGATGACAAGTTGAAATAAATGCAGGACTGATCTCAGGACTCCTGTGTAGAGTGATCTCTAGAACTCCTGGAAAAGATACCTGCATAAGGCTGCAATCCTATACACACATACACAGAAGGGCTCATTCAACTTAATGGGACCAAATGCTTTTCTACATGAGGCATTTATTATGCATTCATCATTCCCTACTCATGGTTGTTTACAGGTTCTTTAGATGATGACGTGATCCTCAAGTTTCATTTCTGTGTCTAACAAGCACTTTCAGGTAGTTAAATACCACATAGAATTGTGAAAGCTAAAGAAACAGCTTTTTCATTTGTGTATTTGTGCTATTCCACTACCCTACAGTGCCATCTAGAGGTTATGTAGAGGGAAAGCAAAAAAAGTAACACTCTTCATGTAGTGCTAAAATCTCAAATCTGTGGTGGAACCAAATATAAATACAGTGGATTAACAGCAGATTAACAGTCTCATGTAAAAATAAAGCTCTTCTGCCCAGAAATGGTTCCCTCCCCTTCAAAGCTACCATATATATATGGCGTTCTCTTGGGAAAAAACAAGTCCTTGGTCAGATAACAATGGTCCAGACTACTTTAAAAGACCTGTCCTACCACAGCAATCCAGATATTTTGCAAACTACAGTAGACTCATTAACACAAAAAGCAGGAAAGAGAACTCAAACCCAATGGAATAAAATAATTCAGAATTAACAATAAATCAAGGAACCAACTGAAACTGTCTTCAAATAGAAATGTTTTTAACAGCACACCCTAGGCATGGCTACTTCAAAGTAAGTCCCACTGAATTAAAAAAAAAAACTCCAAGGTAAATACGTACAGGATTGCAATCTAAATCTCTCTTGAGACAGTTGCCTATTGCTAAGGAATGGAATCTCTTTTACGAGACAAATGAGAATTATTATATGCTTCATTATTTTCTGCACCATGTTTTTAAAAACACAGATCTCAAACATCTTGTACAGAAGCAATAGCTAAAACCTGTCACAATGTACATTGCCCCCTGTTCATATTTTTGTTTAAATAAAAAAACCAACACCAAAGGCTTATACTTCAACAATCTCAGATTTGATTTATTTCATTATTAAACACTTCCTCTGAGGCCCTTCTTCAGGTGACCCATGTTCAGCTGTGATGTCATGACTTCAGAATGCTCTTCCCAGGAAGGCAACCAAGCATGATGTTTTTCAGCACCAGGTGAAAACCTTTTCTTATTTGCAGCAACTTTTGAGATGCTGGGTCTTTCTTCTGCGAAGGGGTCCTCAGGCCAGCTGCCAAACCTGCCTGGTTTCTTTGTTAAAATAGTTAATGTTTAAAATAAGAATAAGAATAGGACATACAATTTCCCATAATCTCACAGACTTAATCCCAGATTCCCTTCATAGGCAATAGTGCACTGTTTAGGATTCACCAATATGGTTATCATCATTTAGCTATAAATACAGGGCTTTTAAGGGGGGGAAATAGTATTCAGTGTTAGTCCTACTTAGAACAAACCCACCGTATTTTTCTTAGATAGCATAATTATGTATTTTATCATTTATTGTTGTTCCATGCCTTGATCAAAATGGGCAAGAATTATTATTTTTATTTATTTATTTATGATTAAAGAGGCCACAAAGTGTTAAAAGAATATGACTACAAAAGCCATATATTTTTATGCTATTAAAAAAAGGAAAATGCTTCATGCTGTTTTGGATTTGTCAGCTACCAATGGCTCCCATTTTACAGATGGGGAAGTAACAGTGACACACATACCAAAGCAGAGAAGTGGGCTTTGAATCCAGGGTTCCCAGATCCATAGGGCCGCAGTGATCCTCCAGAAATTTGTTAAGCAGTGAAGCCCAAGAGCTATGACTGACTGACACTTTCTCTATTATGTGCTTATCCAAAATAATTTTGTTTTCTGTATGAAGCAATTAGCTTATTTAAATCCTCCAGAATTTATTTTCAGTCATATTATTGTAATATAGTGTTCCAGTTACTATAATTCTTTAGTCAAAGAAAACGCCTTTCATAGTCAGGATGGATATGAAAGCTGGGTATAATCACCATAGCAATGACAAGCCCAGCATTCATGGAAAACTAATTCCTTAAGGAAGAACAAATCATCAGGCGTTAGGCTAAATGGCCACATAAGACAGGAACTTGGATCTAGGATCTTAAAATATTGCCTCCAAGGACAGAATAGCTGGCTGGGACTTTCTTTTAGGTGTTTCACTGGACAAATCCTCCTCTTCCATCAGACATAAAACAAACTGCCATTATAGTCATCATCAGGAGAGTTGCCAGGTCAACAAGGCTCACCAGAATGAGCTGGTTGATGACATTATTATATTGCTCAGCCTCCTTGACAACAGGCTACCATATCCAGCCTTTTAATTCAACTTATAAGAAGAGCCATGCTGGATCAGACCAAGGGTCCATCTAGTCCAGCACTCTGTTCACTTTGGCTTGGTTCAGACAACACACTAAACCATGCTGCTTGTTTCAGTGCACAAAATGGTTAAGGGAATGAATGCAAACAGGACATGTGCAACAGCAGCCTTCCAGCCATGTTCTCCAGCAACTGGTGCATATAGGCTTACTGCCTCTGATACTGGAGGTAGCACATAGCCATGAGGACTAGTAGCCACTGATAGCCTTCTCCTCCAGGAATTTATCCCTTTTAAAGCCATCCAAATTGGTGGCCATCATTATTATTGTGGTAGTGAATTGCATAGTTTAACTATGTGCTGTATGGAAAGTACTTCTTTTATCTGCCCTGAATGTTCCACCAATCAGCTTCATGGGATTCTAGTATGAGAGATGGGGGGGAAAATGTCTCCCTAGCCACATTTTCTACACCATCCATAATTTTGTACACCTCTATCATGTCTCCCTTTAACCTCCTTTTTTCCAAGGTAAACAATCCCACAGGATATCCTCATCTGCAACAGTCCCTGGCTTGCCTCATGATGTCTGCAAAACCATACAGAAGTGAAATTTTCCTCTCACACAACTCTACCAGTGTCAATCACACTACCAAATTATTATTATTATTATTATTATTATTATTATTATTATTATTATTATTATTATTTATATAGCACCATCAATGTACATGGTGCTGTACAGAGTAAAACAGTAAATAGCAAGGCCCTGCCGCATAGGCTTACAATCTAATAAAATCATAGTAAAACAATAAGGAGGGGAAGAGAATGCCAACAGGCACAGGGTAGGGTAAGCAGGCACTGGGTAGGGTAAAACTAACAGTATAAAGTCCGCACAACATCAACTTTTAAAAGCTTTAGGAAAAAGAAAAGTTTTTAGTTGAGCTTTAAAAGCTGCGATTGAAGTAGTTCTCAAATGTTCTGGAAGAGCGTTCCAGGCGTAAGGGACAGCAGAAGAAAATGGACGGAGCCGGGCAAGGGAAGTAGAGACCCTTGGGCAGGCGAGAAACATGGCATCAGAGGAGCGAAGAGCACGAGCGGGGCAATAGTGTGAGATGAGAGAGGAGAGATAGGAAGGAGCTAGACCGTGAAAAGCTTTGAAGGTTAACAAGAGAAGTTTATATTGGATTCTGAAGTGAATTGGAAGCCAATGAAGAGATTTCAGAAGCGGAGTAACATGGTCAGAGCGGCGACCCAAGAAGATGATCTTTGCAGCAGAGTGGTGAACAGAAACCAACGGACTGATGTGAGAAGAAGGAAGGCCAGAGAGAAGAAGGTTGCAGTAGTCCAACCGTGAAATAACCAGCGCATGAACAAGCGTCTTGGCAGAAGAGACAGACAAGAATGATTGAATCCTGGCAATATTATACAGGAAAAATCGACAAGATTTAGCTACTGCCTCAATATGAGGAATAAAGGAGAGCGAGGAGTCAAATATAAAGCCAAGGCTACGAGCTTCCTTGACCGGAGTAAGCGTAACATCATTGACAGTAAGAGAGAATGAGAGATGAGGAGAAGGTTTAGGAGGAAAAACAAGCAATTCAGTCTTTGCTATATTAAGTTTCAAGCGACGATGAAGCAGCCAAGCTGAGATATCTGAAAGACACTGTCATTGCTCTCCCTCCAGAGCTAACCTCTGAATCCCAAACATTAGCCCAGTCCAAGTAGCAACTGCCCAGAGAGCTTTGGCTATACAAATGCAATAAATAAATAAATAAACTAAAATGGCAGTAGGAAGGTGGTGGACTTTATATACTCATAGAAAGAGTACTTGACTGCCTGACTTGCTTGGTTGGCAGGAAGAACATGCTTTTCTTACCTCCAATTGCTTCTTAGTTAGGGAGTGGGGGTTTATGCACAGTGGAGGCTATTCTTTCAGTGCATAAAATCACTTGTGGATCTGTGTGAATGCAATCCAGCAACAGTTCCAAGTAAAGGGTATATCTGAGCACACCATACATTTTTCAATTTTGAAATTAAGCCCAAAGCTAAGCAAACATACCAGCTTCCCTTAAACATCACATTACCTAATGCATTTTGAATTAAGATTCAATACAAACATGAAGATGGTGATTTACAGCTATAACCATGCCACAAAATAATACTTTAGAAGAAAGAAAAATCTTATTGGTGGATTACAATAGATTTTTTTCCCTTTCTGAAAGTTGAGCATAGATTATGCATGATTTAATGGCAGGGAAGTGAAGCATTCATGCAGAGTAACTGAAAAGATGCGAAAACGTTCTGTCTGCTGAGTTTGATGTGTCTTTTCATGCTGCTTTTCTGTGTCTTCCTAATTTTAAAGGTGTCTTGTAAGATTCATCTTGCTTATGACATCAACTCAAAAATGAGTCCTATGCCCTTAACATTTTAAGTTGTCTTTCTAATGTATAAAATGAAAAAGCACAACAGAGATTCTTGGGACCATGGAGGTCGAAGCCCATCTAAGAAGTTGGGAACACAGTGATCCTAATACCAGGGTACAGGAGTAGATATCTTACCTGTGGCCAGGACAGCCTGGGAACTTAGCTGCAAATAAGCTCTTCCTTCATGCTTTCATATCAGCATCGCAGCTATTCTGCCCTTTTCCTCCTCCCCACCCCTGCGGCCATAAGGCCCTGAAAGAGCCTCTTAATGCTTGTGTTAAGAGGTCCTTTCAGGCCCCGATGGGCGCAAGGGAGAGCAGGAAAGCACACTTATTGGGCTTCCGGAAAGTGCACAGACTCCCCTGGCCATGCCATGATTAGCGTAATGGTAATCCTATTCGAAAAAGGCCAAATATATAGTTTATATTTCAACTGCTGACTGTTCTTTTCTATATTCACTACATGAGAATAATGGTAGCATGAATCCATCCTTGCCCCCTCTTTCCTGCACCTCTCTCCCTCCCTTGCCCATTGGGGCCACAAAGGGCCTCTTAACGCAAGTGTTAAGAGGTCCTTTCAGGCCCTGATGGGTGCAGGGGGGGGGGCAGTAAAGCACACGTCCAGGGCCTCCAGAAAGTGTGCAATTCCCCCCAGCGCACTGTCTGGAAGCCTCAGACACATGCAACCAGATTAATGCTCAACCGTGGTGGCTCAGCCAGAAGAGGATCAGCCGGTCAGTGCTCAGCAAGCTTGCAGGATGGGCCCCCGAGGAGCTCGCCATTCACTAATGCCTCCCTCCTCCTCTCAACTCTGCCTGCTTAACCCTGTGACAGACTCTAGGATACATCAATTCTTGTGCTCACTCCCTCTCTGACAGAGGCTGCGTTCTCAAGAAGGGGGAGAGGGAAGATGGCCTCTTAACCTAGGCCTCCTGTTCAATAAGCTCTTGAGAAGATTCCTTCCTTATTCCTGGAGAGTCTTGGGAAATTTCCTCCCCTGCTCTCCAAACCAGGGAGCCTGGGCCCATCTTGACAATACCCCTGACTAGCACAGCTAGGTGAGACCTTGGAGCAAAAACAGAGCTGGTGTCTTCATCTCAAGGGGGTTGAGATGTCTACCCAATTTATGGTACCTGTTCTTTACCTTTTTAACTCAGTGACACAGTTCTGAGCACTAGGATACTAAAAAAAGAAATTTAGAGCATCTATTTATATCCTATTCACAGATGATAAGCTCATTGCAGGCAAGCCTTCTTCCAACCTACTGATGCTACTTGAACATGATGATAATCCGAATCGGAAAAGACCAGATATGTGGTTTATATTTCAACTGTTGACTGTTCTTTTCTATATTCACTACATGAGAATAATGGTAGCATGAATCCATCCTTGGTCTCTCTACCTCTTCCACATGTTAATGTTCTATTCTTGTGATGGCGATCAATTATTATGGCAGCATTAGTAAAGCTACAGGTAGATGACTTGTCTATCTGCTATAAAGGGAATCTGCCATGCTGAAATTATCCATCACCTTTCTTGTGTTGTGTGTGCTCACCATCTTCTTGGCAGATCTGAACTTTGGTGATACATTGGTTCACCAGACAGGACTAGTAATATAGCCTACCTAGTAATATAGCCATTACAGGAGAAAGGAAAAACCCTTCTACTCTTCCCCCCCACAACCGATGGGGGGCTTAAAGCCCCTGTTAACAGTCTTGGTGCACTGTGTATTGCAATTTCATCAGGGTGGGGAAATTGCATATTTTCTCCCTCCAATAGGGCTTTTCGCCCCATCCCTAGGAGGCAGTCTGCCAGACTTGCTGCACATCAGAAATTGAGTTAAGAAGACCCTCCTTGAAGAAGGAGTCTAGTTAAAGCCTGTCGGGCATGATGGGAAACCATCCATTTAGTTGATAGGCAACTGCCTTGCTTTGTTTGGCTAATTAAGCTTAAAGGACAGCCTTCACAGACACGACAAGTGTAGAGAGGTGTGTATGTGTGTGTGTGTTTACTGAATAAAGACTTTGTGGATTGCACAGCAAGTCCCTGTTGCCTCCCATTTCCATGGGAGGGCTTGGAATCCTGACAGGTATTTTGTTGGTTCTATGAAGGGACAATTGCTGCTGAGTGGTGGAAGGAGAAGAAACAGTTTACTGCTAAGGATAATGAACCGCTGTTTGCCCAGTTTACATGCTGCTTTTATTGCATCATATTCAAGCCAAATGCTACTTTGCATCTTTTAAAAATTGCATGCTGTGTCCCCTTAATTGCTATTGTACAGCACCTAGTAATTTAAAGAGATTCCTAAATTCTGTATGATGATGATGTATCACCTTCCTTGCAAGGCATGCTATTCATAGGACAAGATTGCTATTGTGTTAAATAATGTTTAGAGAATACACGAAGGTATGATGGAAGTCTCTGGGAGTGGGGGTGGTGAATCTGTAGGCCTCCAGGTTCCCTTACCATTGGCTACACTACCTGGGGATGATGGTAGCTGGAATCCAACAAGTGCTGCGGTGACCAACAGATCAAGGCTTCAGCCCCGCAGTGCATCATTTTAAATAAAAGTATTTTTTTCCTTTGGTAACTTTGAGTAGCAGTGAGCCTGACCAATCAGATGCTAGCCTTGTTGGCATGCAAACAACGAAGGTACTGGAGCAGTGAATGGGGCAAGTCTTTTTGCTTTTCTGGTGCCCTCATTGGCTATGTCCCAATGAGGAATGTAGGACAACTACTTTAAAAGGTCGCACTGAAGAGATGGGGCCTAGTCCAGCCACTGTGGCACTTTCCTTTGGCAGCGGGTCCTCAGGAGGAGGAGGAGGAGAAGCAGCTGTTGCCACAGCACCACTTGTCATGTGGGGGTCATTTGGGGGCCCTCCAAAACTATAGGGCCCCAGATTTATGCCCTATAGTCCAGCCCTAGCAGCAGCACTGAATACCAGTAGCTTGGCTAGCATGAGCAGCAGAACATTTGAGAGAGAAGACATAAAGTGATTAAAATGAGTAATGGATGCTGTGCACATGCTTCTGTATCAGCCTGCTTATTTATTTTGCCCAATAGCCGAATGGATGGGTCACAAAAAATTATATAATTTATACAATAAATTCTGTATAATTTACACATCATCAGATATGACAGCCACAAAATATGTATTTGCACAGGGCCCTGTGTTCTTAAGCTCTGGTTTGGATTCTTATCATCCCAAGGTTAGATCTGACTTCTCACACATGAACAGAGCAGGCAAACAGAGAAATGCTTAGCATTTAAAAATGTTAATTGCAGTGCACACCTTGAATTTAAAGTGTTCTCATCTAACTACTGTTCATTTAATCTATATATGTAGTTTGTAAAAGCATACAACAAGTTGCTAATAGGGAACATCTGATCCTAAAATTGAACACTATAACCATATATGGGTTTAATTGCGTTAGAAGTAATAACCATTTCATTTGTGAAATGAAACTGTGTGTAAGCTTCTATGAGAGCCGAATATATGAAAGCTTAACACCCTGACAAGAAGGAGATTTACTACAGAAGTGACATTTTCAACTGTAGGCGTTTTCCCAATAAATTTAACCTAGTCAATATCAGAAAGGAAATATAAGTTCAATAAAATACGAACAAAATGACTAATTTCTCTGCCCATTGCTTGCATACATTATTTGGTCAACATAATTTTCGCTTGAAACACCAAATCATTTTACATGAAACAAATGAAATTCAAAAGTTATATTCAAATCCTGCATATAAATCAGCTTTTGCTATAAAATGAAAGCTGTGCCATGACCTATAGCCAGTGGAAGAGATCTAAATCGCAAGTCAAAGGAAGAGTTTCACTTACTTAGAACACTTTTTATGGTTGCAATACAAATTATAGCATAATTTTTCTGGGCATGGGACACAGATTCTCTTCCCCCTAACACTTTCACAAAAAGTTTTTGTCTGTTTTGAAGAGATGGGGAGGAGGAGAGAAAGAGGCAAAAGTACAACAACAAAAAAGGTGAGGGGAAAAAACAAGGTGGGGGGGGCGAACTGCCAGTTCAAAGAAGACTGGGCATGAGCAGTCAAAATGTTGATGGACTGTTTGGGGGGGGAGGCAGAAAACTGAGTGGGTAGGAAATGGAATAGAGTATCACTGGAAGAGGCTATGACTGGATGGCTGAAACAGTGAACAGGAACATTCCAAATGGCAACATTTTGTTGCAGGACACTATGAGCCTTACTGACTCCTACTGTGACGTCAAGATGCATGATTGCTAGTGCAGTTTTCCTTCCCTCCTGCTGCGGTTCGGAAACCCTGTTGCTGCAGTTGGGTGGCTCCTCCCATTGGCTTTAGGAAATACCAGCAGGAAATAAGGAACTCTTGAACCCGCATTTCTGGAGACAGCCTGGCATATAGGAAGGCCCATTCAGTCTCTCAAAACTATAAGTTTCCTCTTCCTTTCTCAGAAGAGAGCTTGGGCTCGCAGCTGTTCAGATTATTGCTTGTTTTGTTCCAACACTGCTTCTGATTGTCTCCAGTAAATCTCAGAAGAGCTGGAGACAACTATAGATGCAGTAAAATTTGCATGATAAGGGAAATAAGAGCATAATCTATAATTTAGCCTCATTTCCACCCCTCACAGCAATGTGATGTGCAGCTTAGGCTAGGTCTTCTGGACCTCCTTGCTGTGTGACTTGTACCCTTTCCCCATCCCCTCTGCCCCTATGCTCAGGCCCTGAATTTATGGGGTTCAGCAGAACATATTTCTAAATAAATATGGCTGGTAACGGGGGAAATGGCATCATTTAGGCCTGTTTATACAGAGATCGTGTGAATGAGGCCTGTTGGTACCAATGAACACAGGCCAGGTTCTCAATCAAGATGAGGACAGGAAGAAGCAGGTAAAGTTGATGCTTGCTTCCATGGCTCTGCATATTGATAACCTACATGCTTGATCATTGTGTGAGCTAGCCTTCCAAGAAGTCAGACTGAGGCAGCAAAAAATATAACTTCTTATATATCATTTTATATGCATGATAATGTACACAGGACCTATTAGAAAAAGCCTTGACATATATTAGTAGCAAGTAATAGAAATGTAATCACACTGTAATATAATCTGCAAAAAGAAGCAAGTACTAGACATATAAAACAGAAGAGAAACCTAAGTAGCCTCCTAAGATTTATATTGCAATAGAAGTCATAATACATTGTGTTAATACAAGGTCTCTAAAAATTAAAAACAAAAGCTCAAGAACACATACAGCTGCTAGGCAAGAATGCACAGATCTAGAAACACAAGAAAGCAATTAAAATCATGGGTGTGTATAGTTATATCTGAGCTGAAGCTTGACAGCGACGTAGATAACACAATCTCCAAATAGGGCTAGTTCTAAAAGGCAAGAACAATTCTGAAAGAAAATGAATATAGACATGTCCTTTTCGACTGTGTCCACTCCTCAAACCCATTTCACCTGCCACTATTAATTGAAGCTACATATTTGGGAACTATATAGCTCATACTAGTCCCACAAATCAGCCAACTTCTCAAAAACACAACCATAATTAATTCAAAAGTAGATTCTCTATAGTCAGGATGAGTGAGTCATTTCTCCCACCATCATTTTTATTAGGACGTTCTTCTCATAGCATGAGTTTTATATATCTATGTGCTGGGACAATATACCGTATTTTCCGGCGTATAAGACGACTGGGCGTATAAGACGACCGCCAACTTTTGAGAAGATCTTCTTGGGTTAAAAAGTCATCTTATACTGGGCGTATAAGACGACCCCCAACTTTTGAGAAGATTTTCCTGGGTTAAAAAGTCATCTTATACGCCAGAAAATACAGTACATCCACTGTTCTCCAATACTGAACGAAGAAGCAACATTAAAAAATAGTTCTAAGGGTAATGGATCCTGTCGAAAGCCCTCCTCTCTCTCATCCAACAAAGGCTATATTTCTAGTCTCATTTTGAAATCCCAGCCACTGGAATTTTCTTTTTATAGTTGGGCGTTCTGATAAAAAAGCAAAATGTCACACCATTTTATAGCCTATCCTAAGTCCATTAACCACTCAAAACACATGCCTGAGCATAGTCCTAGCTCCTGGCCTGGGTTAACTTGAGAGCTTCTATTGTATAGGAAGAAAGCTACATTTTTTCCTAACAAAGCTTTGAATATGACAGGACATAAAATTTAAGACACAGCTTCTTGAAATGGTACATTGCCCTTTAAAAAAAAAATCTATTTAATGAAACATTTTAAAGCAAGTTCCTGTAGAAAATTGGTGTTATTACAATGTGCAGAAAGCCAGGCCTGCCTTTTGACCATTTGTTTATTATGTTTAGAGTCACAAAAGTGAACTCACAAAAGGCAGAAAAATGACAAGCAATCTCCAGCTTTTTAGTTCTGCTAAACAAATACAATTCCTAATTGTGATAAATCTGGAGTGCATTTGAATTTTTATAAAAGCTGAGTAAAATACCAACCTTTTTATAGTTTTAGAAAATAGTGTTTTCAACATGATTTGACAGGCTTTAAAACCAAATTCATTAGCAAAAAGTCAAAAGCAAAACAAACACAAAATGTAAAATAATTTTACTTGTAGCTTGAATTCTCGTTAGTATTTTTGTTTGGAGTACTTAAAGTAGTGGTATGATTGGAGGTCAATAATCAATGTAATACTTCTCTGAATGACATTGTTTGAACAATCTCTTTTGTTATTATCACAACTCTGAGCAATCTCAGATGTCCATGTTGTCATCATGTCTTTGTCCTCTTTGTTGCATGTTATTGTGAGTTCCACTTGATTAATATCAAGACAATGTACAACATGTGTAAACTACTCATCTCAATTAGAAGTACAACCACTTTTTCTTACATTATTGCTTTCCATTCATCTTCTCCATCCAAACAGCATCAGCCGCAAGTTCTTTATAGACCACATCTACTTACTATATCAGTTATGGGACATCAGTGAAATTCTCTGATTATCTTTGAATCTACCACAATACACAAGGCACAAGTGCCAAATACTACCCTTAACCTTTTAGGTATGGTTTATTAGCAAGGCAATCTAACCCTGAAAACGGAAGAGATTCAAGATGTTGATAGAACAAGGAACTCTCAAAACTAAAGAGGACTGTTCAATATATTCATACCCTGGTATCTCAATCCTAAACTTTTAGAAAGTTAGGTGGCTCCACACTTTATTTCTGGTGGGTGGGAAATATTGCTACCTATATACTGGTATTGGTGTTTCTGTTGTGTTTCCCCAAACTGCCCGCCTTATTGGGAGAGAATAAAGAGGTCTCCAATGTAATCCACAAAAATTTATTCAGGCAATAAACATTTCTTCCCACCTGAAGAGGTCTAACCTCTAGGAACTTTCCTCTAGGCAAAACTAAGCAAGACAATTGTCCTTTCAAGAAAAATGGAAAGCCTTTTCCCAGAACTCTTTAACTTCAAGGAGAGTGGTTCTGAAGAAGACTTTGGTGAGAAGCTAGCCAAGCTTCTCTCACCTTCCTTTAGCTCTGCCCATTTTAGTCTGCGGCGTACTCTAGGATCAGCTAGCCCTGAAGTACTCTCCCCCTCGGAAGAATACTGATTGCGTGAGTGGAGTGCATAAATAAAGAGACGACAAACATAAAATGGATTTAAAATAAGGGCCACTTTTATTGAAAATTCCGCAAGAGGTGGAGGCCTAAGCGGGCATCCTATCTTGGCCATCCATCTGGCCTTAAAGGGATCGGGCGAGTCATTCGTAGCCAGAGAGGTGTGGCCTGTATTCCACCCCCCCTCTGGCTTCCCCAGGATGGGGTTGGTAGGCCTTCCGGTGTCGCTCCCCCCGTGTTACAAAACTCCGGGTGAGTGAGAAAGGTTGGCCTCAGAGGTAAGCCCTATCTCACCAGCTGTTGCCACAAGGCTCCCAGCTGTGAGCCTCAGACGTTACCCCTCACCACTAACGGTGCCAAAGAATGCTCACCATTCCTATGCTCGCCCACAATGCCCGCAAATAACCGCCGAATCAAAATTGTGACCAGTAACGCCAGATTAACTTAATTATTACTCCCTCTTTGTCTCACAGTGTGAAGTAGGCGAAAAAACTCATAGCCAACTTAGGATATGAGCAAAAAATTCCTACTTGGCCCCCAAACGGGCAACCGGAGAACCCACACTGCCTACAAGGGAGGGAGGGAGGGAGACTCGCGCCGAAGAGGGCGCTGGGAGGGGCAAAACGCTTTAAATCCTGCGCTGCCTCCTCCCCCGAGTGGTCCCACTGAGGGCGCGCCAATAGCTTGCCCCCAGCGCCGCGTCTCTCCGCCCCCACCCGCAACGGCCCCCGCACGTCCATGTGCCAGGGCGTGGCGGATAGGCAATTGCGTGAGTGGAGTGCATAAATAAAGAGACGACAAACATAAAATGGATTTAAAATAAGGGCCACTTTTATTGAAAATTCCGCAAGAGGTGGAGGCCTAAGCGGGCATCCTATCTTGGCCATCCATCTGGCCTTAAAGGGATCGGGCGAGTCATTCGTAGCCAGAGAGGTGTGGCCTGTATTCCACCCCCCCTCTGGCTTCCCCAGGATGGGGTTGGTAGGCCTTCCGGTGTCGCTCCCCCCGTGTTACAAAACTCCGGGTGAGTGAGAAAGGTTGGCCTCAGAGGTAAGCCCTATCTCACCAGCTGTTGCCACAAGGCTCCCAGCTGTGAGCCTCAGACGTTACCCCTCACCACTAACGGTGCCAAAGAATGCTCACCATTCCTATGCTCGCCCACAATGCCCGCAAATAACCGCCACAAGGGAAGGATAAGCGGAGCTTAATCCAACCCTCCCCACCTAAGCCTAATGGCCTCCAACAAACCCTTGTGAAGCTCTTGCAGAAATAAGTCATTGCCCTGGTCCGATAAATGGACCCCATCACGCCTATAGAGCTCCCTCCGGGATCTAGATATCGCAGGGTGTTTTATGCTAAATCCCCCGTCTGCAACCAGTTGTTTATAAACCTCACTGTTAATTCTACGCCGGGCACGCTCCATTGGCCTGTAATCGCTGTTAACACGCCAAGTGATTCTGGGCAATATGCAAGACCAAACAATCAACACCTCGGGCCAGTGTCTTTGGATTGTTTGGAAATCCGCTAACGCTTGCAATACAAGGGCTTTTCCCTTGATTACGCCAATATCGTTACCCCCCAAATGGATAAGTAAAACTTGAGGGGGGGCAAGAAACCAACGCTGCTGAAACAAAGTGGGCAGGAGACGCTCCCAACGCAAGCCCCGCCTGCCAACCCACTGGATGCTGGCAAAGCGGTCCAAACCGAGGTGCGATCCGATACCCGATGCGGATGCCCTCCGTCCAGCCCAGTAGATCAAACTGTTGCCACAGATGATCACTCGCAATGGGGAACGCTCCCCCTGGCCATCTAAAAAAAACATAACAACAACATTTCAAACGGAGAACTGTATGAACCTATTTTGGGAATTGTCTAACATAAGAATGAAATGCCTTGGATTTCCACCTGCCCACAGATTGAATTTGGGCTGGAGAAAAACCAATAGCTGCAGCTGTGGAGGCAGCCCCAATCCTGAATGAATGGGTGCCAAAGTTCCTTTTGTCCAGGCCAAGTGCCGACAGAGCTCTCTTAGTAATAGTCCAAAACTGGTATTTCGTCAGTGGAAGCCTGTCTTGGTGACGGAATAGAATTCCCTCACTTTGACCCCTGATTAAGAGGAATTCTCTCAGAGCCTTAACTGGACATAGCTCAGCTAATGGGGCTGCTAACAATGGCACTAACGTTCCTTTGCCGCCCTGATCTGTTTTGGAACGCCTTAAATGAATATTTATAGCTTGGTCAGATAACTGCACATCTGCAAATTGTAACGCCCAGCCAGAGGAATCAGTTTTAGAAGCCACCAAGAGTTCAGAAATTCTGAAAGCTCCAAAAAATGCTGTTAAAGCAGCAGCATGAAATAAAGTGACTTCGTATGAAGAATGACAGAGAGAAGGCCATACATCCTTCAAACCCAATAATACTTCAGGCGATAAGGGCTGCCTGTGATCCTGGCTGGCTGGGCTAATCCTAGCCCAACCTCGTATTGCACGTCTTACCCGGAAGTCAGACGTGTTATCGCACACGCCACGCAGCTTGGCCAGAAACGCTAAGGCAGCCAACTTCCCACTTATTGTCCTGGCAGACAAACCTTTATTCCGTGCAGTCACGCAAAACTGTAAAATATGGTCCACGGGAATTGGCCATACCTGCTGTAATCCCACGCTATCTCTGAAGAAATTGAACTCGCCACCAGTCTTACTGTATGCCGCCCTGGTGCTAGGGGCTATGGACTGCCACACCGCTCTTTCTATCTCTGCCTGCCAATCTCCCACAAATTCGTTGGCATGGCTTCTGGGAACTGCTGGGCCCAAGGAGCCAGACTCCGGAACCTGTCGATCTGATTACGTGACAAAGCATCAGCTATGGGATTCTCCAATCCCGGAATGTGCTTTGCCCGGAATAAAATATTATAATGCAGGCAGTGCATTGTAAAAACTCGAACCAGAGACATAACCCGAGTATTATGTGAAGAAAGGGAGTTAATAACATGTACAGTGGCTAGATTGTCGCACCAGAAGTGTACAACTGAGTTGGACATCTCTTTAACCCAAACATATACTGCCACGACAATCGGGAAAAATTCTAGAAATGTGAGGTCTTTGCAGACGTCAGACTCTAGCCATTCCCTAGGCCACTGTGCCATGAACCAACGAGTGCCCCATATCACGCCAAAGCCATTGGCACCCGATGCATCTGAATGTATTTGCATCTCAGCTTTTAAAAGCAGCTCCTGCCTCCAAAAGGAAACCCCGTTGTATTCCTTCAGGAAACCTAGCCACACTCTTAAATCCTCCCTCATAGTGCGTGATACCCTAACGCGGTGATGAGGTTGCACAAGGCCCCTCATTGCCTCGCACAAACGTCGGATAAAGGCCCGACCTGGTGCGATTACCCTGCAGGCAAAGTTAAGATGCCCCACTATTTCTTGAAGTTGCAGCAATGTAACCTTCTTTGCTTCCGCCATTGCCTGTAGTTTAAACTGTAAAATATCCAGTTTATCATGAGGCAATCTGCAGCACTGATGTATCGAATCGATTTCTATGCCTAGAAACGTGATGTTGGTAGTGGGGCCTTCTGTTTTCTCATGAGCTAATGGAACTCCCAGCTCCCTGGCCATTGTTTGAAATTCCTCCATCAAAAAGATGCATTGATCTGAATTGGCCGGTCCGGAAAAAAGGAAGTCATCCAAATAATGAATGGCATCCTGCATTCCAGTCCTGGTTCTTAAAAGCCATTCCAAAAAGGAGCTGAAACGTTCAAACATTGCGCAACTTATGGCGCAGCCCATTGGTAACGCTCTGTCGAAGAATATTTTTCCTTGGAAACTAAAGCCCAGAAGATCAAAATCTTCTGGATGTATGGGCAAAATGCGAAAAGCAGACTTAATGTCACACTTCCCCATTAATGCTCCCTTCCCATTCCTGCGCACCATTGTTACAGCTGCGTCAAATGAAGTATAACGCACAGAAGACAGATGTTCTGGAATATAATCATTTACAGACTCTCCCTTAGGGTATGACAGGTTGTGAATCAACCTGTATTCCCCAGGTGTCTTTTTGGGTACTATGCCTAAAGGTGAAATTCGCAGGTTTGCCAAGGGCGGAGTATCAAAAGGTCCAACTACCCGGCCTGCTGCTACTTCTTTGTCAATTTTTTCCCGAACTAGGTTCTCCATAAAAATAACAGATTTCTGATTTCTTGCAAATGAAGGCACCCGTGGGCCTTGAAAAGGAATCCGAAAACCTTCGGTGAAACCTAACTCCAGATAGGAAGCATCGCTGTAACTTGGATACTTCATAAGAAATTGTTTTAAAACTGAAAGTTTAACTGGGCTGGGACCCTTTAGGAGGGGGTTGTTGTCCACCCTGTTTCTTTCCTCCTTGTCCATCCCTGTTTTGACCCCTCCCAGCCCTGTTCTTAAAACAGTTGGATGCTGGATGAGGTCCGTTGCAGATAGGGCAGTCATGCCGAAAGCGACATTGTGGCCTTGAACAGGTGCCACGGGAGTTAAAATCCCAGCACGGCAAGCGGGGTTGAACCCCTTGCCCTGCCCCACTCCTTTGAGGGGGGGCAGGCTGTACTCTTGCCACAATGTGACCACTGTCAGATCTATCACCAAAGCCTGGTCTTGCTGGCGTCATAAATTGAAGCCAAAGATCGTGGTCTTTCATGTCCCAGCGTAAATAATGCTCGATGGCAGCTCTACGACGGAAAGACTCATCATAGGCCAACCAGGCCCCGCCCTCATATTCTGTATAGGCCCTATAAATCATATCCAAATACTTGGTAAGAATATACCCTCTTTCAGGAAAGTGTTGTTGAATAACTCCCATGTATATGAGGAAACCTGGAAGCCAATTGGCCCAATTCCGTGCCACCCTCTTCCTTCTCTGCCTTTCAAGATCTCGTTCTATGCTTTTATCTTTATCATTGCTTTCCAATTCACGGAAGAGCAATGAAAATATGTCAACATATTCACCTTTCCAAATTTTCTCACGAGTAGCCGGAGAAATGTGATAACCTAAAGGAGCTGCCGTGCTGACAGTTGGAATTGCGCCCAATTCCACTCCAGCATATGGATCGCTATCCAGCTGAGTATTCCCAACTTTTGAAGGTAAAATTCCGGCAGGGCCTTGCCAAACCGCAGCGCAAGCAGCTGCTACGGTGGAAGTTTGCTGAATTGGTTGTGAACTAGAATCGCTAATCTCAGTGGAAGCAGTTCCTGTACTAATCCCTTGGGCTGCAGTAAAGACTTCGGGGCTAGTTTGTGTTTCTATTGACTGCATGTTAGTTGTAGAAGGCGTCTGTTGAGGGACTGGAACCTCAGCTGTGACAGATGTGGAAACAGATCCAGGCATGGTGTGGGTGTGTTGTGTTGTGACTTGTGCCATGCCCGAGCCTGCCCCTGAAGGTAATCCTGTTCCCACCAACCAAGGATACCATCCCCATGGAGGGAATGTACCCCAGGTCTGACCAGGAACCACAGTGTTGTGTAGTGCTTGCTCACCTTGACTCTGCAATTGAGGAAAACCAGAAACCGCAGTTGCCGATGGCAAGTTCCTTTCAAGCCCTGTAGCTGTGCTTGGGAGTGCTGTTGAGGCTAACACTGCTTCATTTGCTACCAGTTGCATGCCCTGAGATGTCTGGGAAGGTGTTTGTCTTGATTCTGCTTCAATGGCATCTAACCTAGCTGCAACAGAAAGCCACAATTTGTTCTGTTCTCTTTGCCTGGTGTGTCTCCCCCCATACACTGAAGGTGTTGGAACAGTAGGCCCAGGAACCGGGTTTTGTGGAATCCCCCTTTCTTGTTCTACTGCATTTAAACGAGCTAATATCAAATTTATATCAGGAGTCCCTGTGTCGTCATCTGAAGAAGAATCTTGCCGTGGCCTAGTGCGCTTACTAGGAGGGGGGGCTTTCCCCTTACCTTTCTTCCCTCCCATCCCTTTTTTAGGGGGCATAATTGGTTACCCTCTGAGAAAATGGCCAACAATTAACTGATTTAGGTTATAAACAGGATCTTGAATGCAAAGTATAGGGTGAATAGAATCCCACACCCCTACACGCCAGTAAACCCAATAAAAGATATATTAAGTTTGTAAACCTGATCTCCAAAATAATAAAGAGAGAATGAATAAACTCCCAAAACCCCTTACTCGCAAGTAAACCCGGGTAAAGATCTATTAGGAAAGGTGGGGGGAAATCCCTCAATCCAACCTCCCCCCAGAATGAATAAACTCCAAAACCCCTTACTCGCAAGTAAACCCGGGTAAAGATCTATTAGGAAAGGTGGGGGGAAATCCCTCAATCCAACCTCCCCCCAGAATGAATAAACTCCCAAAACCCCTTACTCGCAAGTAAACCCGGGTAAAGATCTATTAGGAAAGGTGGGGGGAAATCCCTCTATCAAACCTCCCCCCCCCACGGGATGACAGAACGTTGATGGGAAGGGCTTTTAATCCTCCTTAAACCTGAGGCCTCTCAGGCCAATGAAAGCTGCTCCATCGATCAATGCCAGGGAGATGAAATGACGCCTGGGCCTCTCCCCAACAAATGCCTCCGCTCCTCCGTGCAGGCAGCCGCTGGCTGCGCTGCGTCCCTTCCCTCTTGGGCGCACGCTGCGACGCGTCGCCCGAGAGAAACTCAAGTGCTGGGCCCCGTCTGCCGGGCCGCAGCTCTTCCAGGCGCCCAAACGCTGCTGCCTCGTCGCAGCGTCCTCGACGCCGGAGGCCACGCTCTCCCTCGCTCCACCAAAGCTCCGAGCACGGGATGTGCTCGAGCAGGAGACTCGCGCCGAAGAGGGCGCTGGGAGGGGCAAAACGCTTTAAATCCTGCGCTGCCTCCTCCCCCGAGTGGTCCCACTGAGGGCGCGCCAATAGCTTGCCCCCAGCGCCGCGTCTCTCCGCCCCCACCCGCAACGGCCCCCGCACGTCCATGTGCCAGGGCGTGGCGGATAGGCAATTTCCCACAGACTGTGTGTTCTTAATGATTTCAGTGATATGGTCTAGTGAAGGTTCATTTCCAGAGAGAGTCATCTCTGGAAATGATGAGAGTCATCTCCCCCACTCCCCATATAGGCAGATGTGTTTCTGGCACTGTCTCTTCTGCTTCAGAATCTGATTCTAAGGGGAACAGGCCTAGTCATGACAGTTTCCTGCAACAAATCTTGTGTGTGGGTGTGGGTGTGGGTGTGGGTGTGGGTGGGTGTGTGCTCGCACACACACGTACATAAGCTTCCAAGAACATTGACTGAACTAAAATTCCAAGATATGTGTAGATTTATGTACAGCATCCACACTTTGTGTGGTTACTTCAGAAAATAAGCAGCAATAATATTTGGTTTGTAAAGTGTGCTTGGATCTACTTAGCTCTACTGACTTCAACAAATCGCACTTACCATCACAACTCTAGCACTATTTCACACATTACACAGAAGCATGATGTGCGAATTCCTGCATCTCACATGCAGGTAAGGACGTGTCAGCTACAGATGATTCTAGGAGCTCATGGATTTCGTTGGGTATGATATCCATGAGGTCCAACTTCTTATATTGCAGTAGTCAGAAGAAAAGAGACACACAACTTCCATGTAATGTTTGGATTGATTGTCTGCAGAACATTATTTTTTATTATTTATTTGTTTGTTTCTTTATGCAATTACTACATTGCCCTTCAGTAAAAACTCTTGGGACAAAAATTATTATTTCCATATCCTCAGTCTCTTACAGCAGCACAGTGTTTTTAGAAAGGATCAAATCCATCATAATAGCATTACCACTTCTGTTTTCTCTGTAACCATGGAGATTTGTGATTAATTAAGACACATGTGGTCCAAAGTTAGCTTTGCAGCAAATATTTAAGTAAACTTGCAAACTAGATCAAGCTGTAGAAAAAATACATTTGAAAAACCCATAAAGCATTGTCACTACAACTCTAACCCTATGCAAATGTTCAGCCTGCCCATGTTGAGCTGGGGAACTTAAATACATAAGAAGCTACCTTATACTGAGTCAGACCATTTGTCCATATTGGTGACACTGACTGGCAGAGGCTCCACAGGGTGTCAGGCAGGATTTTTTCTTAGCCCTACATGGAGATGCCAAGGATCAAACCAGGTACCTTCTGCATGCAAAGGAGATATTCTACCACAGAGTCAAAGCCCCTAGGGCAGTGGTTCCCAATTGGTGGTCTGTGGACCCCAGGGGGTCCGCGTAACCCACCCAGGGGGTCCGTGGCACCATTCACATATTCCCCATTCATTTCTGGCATCCACTGATGACGAATTCCTACATCACTGAGCACTTGTGTGATTTAGCGACTAGCTTCAGAAATTACTTCCCTGCACCTAATCCTGAAAACTCATAGATAAGGAACCCTTTTGAATGTGGTGATGTACAACTAACAACTCTATCTGCGGAAGAGCAAGATGTACTTGTTGACGTGACTTGTGATGGTTCATTGAAATCATTTTTCAAAGAATATAGACTGGACCAATTCTGGGTGAAGGTTTTTCCTGATTATAAGAAGTTAGGTGAAAAAGCTTTGAAACATCTAGTTCCCTTTTGTTCCACATTTCTTTGTGAACAAACATTTTAGACATTTTGTTATATGAAGAACAAGCATAGAAATCGGCTCAACGTTGATCCAGATTTGAGATTAAAAGTAGGAAATATTGAACCGGATATGGAAGGGATTGTTTAGGACAAAAAGAGGCATGATTTCTCCCATCACATTTAGGTTTAGTAGCTGCTAGACATGTCATAGTTTGTTCAATTGTAAACTAGACGTTAGTAAAATTAAATTCGTCTTTATATTCCTAACTAAATCATTGTTATTTTTGCTTGGTAATATCACAAATATCACAAATTTTATGGTCTGCTTTTTAGTATACCTAAAATCCTTTGCTTATTAGGGGCTATCCCTTATTTTCTCCAAAAAATTGCTTCGCACAGGTAACTACCATAGAGATAACAATTTTTTCAAAAGGCTTGGCATTTGAAAAACAAGGGGTCCGCAGTACTCAGCTAATTGGGAACCACTGCCCTAGGGGGCTTTTCTTCACATTCACTTGAATACCGCCCAGAGAGCTTTGGCTATTGGGTTATATAGAAATGTAATAAATAAATAAAAATACAAGTAGAAGCCTCTGGGTGATCAGGAACCCTGATAAAGCAAGTCTGCATAGGGCTATAGCTTCCCGGGGGGGGGGGGGGACTCCCTAAACCAAACCTCAGTTGAGAATAATTTCTTTTTTCACAAATAAATTAAGTAGCGAATGTAAGAGCATCAGACCAAGGGCCCATCTAGTCCAGCATCCTGTTTCTAGGAGGCATCTGGATAACAATGGTTAACCAGATGCCTCCAAGAAAGCCACAGGCAGGACATGAATTCTCTAATTCTACCCACTATTGTTCCCCAGTTAAGATTCTGAAACTTCTGATCCTGGATATAGTACTTATCATAAGTAACAGCCAGTATCCTCAATGAATTTGTCTAGGCAAGATCTACACTACTGTTTTATAACAGTATTGAAGTGCACTGACAACTGTTGGGGCCCATTGACACATACCATATGCAGTTTTCAAACTGTTTTCATGTTGTTATATCCCATTTGGTATAGATCTGGCCGTAGTTCAATTTTAAAGTCTTCTAAGTCGGTGGCCATCATCACATATTGTGGTAGCACATTCCATAGTTTAACTCCACAATATGCAAAGAAGTATCTTCAGTTGTCCTGACTTGCCCTTCATCCAGCTTCATAGCAGATTCCCAGGTTCTAGTATTATGAGGAAGGCAGAAAAACTATGCTCTATTCACTTCTCCTACACATACATATACAACTCGATCATGCCCCCCCTTACTTACTTTTTTTTTTTTTTAGCTATCCTCTTAGGGAAGTTGCTTTAGCATCCTGATCATTTTCTGCATCTTTTCTACATTTTTTCAATCTCTACAACATTCTTTTTGAAATGCATGACCAGAACCAGACATGGTATTCCAGCTGTTGTCACACCATAGATTTGTATAAAGGCATTACCATATCAGCAGTTTTCTTTTCAACCCCTTACCTAATGATCCCTAAGATGGAATTTGCCTTTTTCACAGCTGCCACTGACTAGATTGACAATTTTATTGATCTATCTTCCATGACCCCAAAATCTTTTTCTTGCTCTGTTACCAAGGGCTCAGTTTCCATCAAGATATTATATGTACAAAAAATGTGTTACAGTTACATTGAAATACATTTGCTGTTCTATTGACTATTCACCCAGTTTGCAGAAATCCCTTTGGAACCATTCTTAATCCCCCCTTTTTTTACCATTATGAATAATTTTGTGTAATCTGTAAATTGGGCCATCTCACAGCTCATCCTTAATTCCAGATCATGTATGGGGGGGAAATTAAAAAGCACCAGTCCTAGTACAAATCCTTGAGAGACCCCACTCCTTACATCCCTTCATAGTGAGAAATGTCCACTTATTCCTACTCTCTGCTTCTTGTCCTTTAACCATTTACCAGCCCATATTCTCTACTTATCCTATGACTGCTAAATTAGTTATTGTTCTTTTAGAAAATCAGCAACTTCTCATTTGAGTTCTTAAGTCATGGGTATCAATCCTGCATTTTCCACAGTGAAGACAAACAAAAGAATTCATTCATATTTTCTACAGTCTCCTAAAGTTTCATTAGTACTCTTTAATTCCCTCGCCATCTAACAGCCTTCCTAGGCAGTTTTCTGCCTCTGATGTATTTAAAGATTTATTTATTTATTGTACTATTGCTCCACGTTTTCAGTTATGTTTCTCAATTTTGTTTGTTTGTTGCATCCCTTACTGACTGCTTGCATTTCTTTTGTGAAACTTTTTGTTATCCTCATCTAGGCAAGACTTCCATTTTTGGAAGCAAGCCTTCTTGCTCTATCAATATCTTTGACTCTACTCATTAACCATAATGGCATCTTCTTAAACATGGAGATTCATTTCCTGATGTGTGGAATACATTCTAGCTGAGCTTTTATTGTTGTAGGTTTGAATAAACCTGAAATATTCTTGAGAGATTTGACTCTTTTGATTTTCCCTTTCAACTACAATTTTAAGAAGTTTTCTCTTTTGAAATCAGATGTGACTGTGCTTTCTTGGTAATTGTCCACTTCACTCGCATATAGGTTGAATGCATAGAAATAGAAAGACTATTAAGTGATTATAGCCATTTTGAAAGACCGTGTGGAACAGTGGCCTAGTAAACCACAGTGGTGTAGTGCTTAGAGCATTTGACTGGGACTCAGGACATCTGGGCCAGATGCACACCAAGCAGGATATGACACTTTGAAAATGGGTTGAAACCTGTATGTGGAGTGTGTCCTGGGCCCCAACAGTTGTCACTACTGTTATAAACTATTCTGTACAGAGCCATGAACGTTGATGGCACTTTATAAATAAATAAATAAATAATCCATTTTAAAGCAGTAATGTAGATCCTGCCCTGGGTTCTAGTTCCCACTCAGTCACTTTTTATTTTCTCAGACCTTTGAATTCAATTTGATCTGTTTTGTCTTGGCTGGGTTTGTTGTTTTCATGCTGCTCTTTGTGGTTTTATTCTAATTTTTAATATGGCTTACAAAAACATTTGTTTTGTTAAGTTTTTAAATTTTCGATGCCACCCTGGGAATTCTATTGAAGGGCAGGGAATAAATTCGTTCAAATAACAAACAAATAGAGGAATACATATGGTCTGAAGTGAAAGCAGTGAGGGAGCTTCTAGATTGGGACACAACAGATATCTTCAAGGTCAGGTAACAATAAATGTGCATTGCCTTTAGGAATGCTTCACATATTTAATCTTTTCAATCTTATACCCACTCACCTGAGAGTAAGCCTTCTTAAACTTAAGGGGACTTATTATACGCAAGTAATGTAGTGTATAACTAAAAGCACCTCCACAAGTGACTGGGAATGGTTTTCTTTTTTCAGTATGAACATCTGAATATGTATTGCTGCACAGGAAGTAGAAATCATCCATTTAAAAACTGCATATACATTTTCGCCAATAAGATTTCCCCCCCATCTGCATTACAATGCAGGAAATAATTTTTAAATGACAATTTAAGTGTCACTTGTGATATCAACCTAAGTTACTGTGCTTTGAATTAGAAGCCACAGTCCTCTCTGTTTTGAAATGCAGGAGCTCTATCAAAATTTATGCTAAAAATGACATTTTAATTCCTTCAACGATTTAACTGTGCACTACTGATAAGTTTTTTAAAAAATCTTGAGAAAGTAATCCTACTATTCTGCTTAAGGATCTGAAAGTCAGTATTATTTGTTCTGGCCAGTCATCCTTCATCAGTAATAAAAAAATATATTATTTTTTGGTAAAGATTCTATTCCTGCTGTACTTCCCTTATCAGACTTGGTTCAGCATAGATAAGAAGTATCAGATATTTAAGTCTGGAACATTCTCGGAAAGGAAGTGTGGTTAAAAAAATCTCACGATGCCAAGGTCCTAAATAACCAAGCTTTTGTGACAATTCTCTCATTCAAACAAGCACATAGTTTAATTTCCAGGGCCTAATTAAATAGTACAGGATCTTGAACTTTAATTCTTCACTGTGCAAAAGTGGTGATATATGCTAGTCGCAAAGTTACAAACGTTTAAGCTCAGAACAAGGGTTCATTTATGCACAATTGAGATGGATTTCAAGAGCCTCAGTGCAGAAAATTCCTGTGGTTTTAATAGTAATTTGAAATTCGATATATCGTCTAAAGTGCTGAATATGTAACTGTGCTGAGAATATGCACATCAGTGCAGAATACACCTTTGCATCCATTGCACATATGAAAATATGATACATTTCCTTTCTAATAACCTTGTAGCTTAGTTTATGGTCCTAATGGACATGTGTCCTTTGCTATAGCCTAATGCTGAGAAGAGGAAAGAGAAAAGTCTTTATCTTGAATTGTCCAAAGGCTTCATTTGAACCGCTCGTGAAATATGTGCGTCTCTGAATCTATAAGCGTCTCCACCCACATTACAGATCTTCTGCATACTGCTTGAAAAGCCCCAAACTATACTGCCTGTAAGAAAACTTTGCTAAATAAATCTGTAGCCAATGATTTGCATGCAATATTTTCAAGGAGACTCAATTCTAAAGTATATGCGAAGTCCTGGCACTTGTGAATAAGTTTGTGAAAAGGGTGCTAATGAGAAAGCTCAGTTTAAAATGAACATGGAGTGAGGGGGAAAGAACAATGCATTAGAGATATGGAAGTTATAGAATTAGGCTCTTATAGAACCAAAGCTTCATATAGAAATGAACAATAAATAATTGTTGGAAATTACTATACTGTTATCAGAGTAGGATCTACACTACTGCTTTAAAATGGTTTATAACAGTATTGACAACTGTTGGGGCCAAGGACACACTCTATATACAGTTTTCAAACCGTTTTCAAAGTGTTATAACCTGCTTGGTGTGCATCTGGCCCAACAAAAAGATCTATAACCATGTATATCAACTCATTACTTGGGCTTACTGTCTTTTACACAGGAGGGTCTATCACCTCACAAGCTAGGGGGAGATTCAGCTAGGGAGTGCGTCACAAAAAAAATAGATTGAATCTATTTTGTTGTGGGAAGTACCACAAATCTCATACATCATAATCCCACATATCCACGTATGCCCTGGGAAGCCACAGAAAATCATTGTTTCTTCACTTGTGCAGATCTGACTCTGTCTGAACTCCTCCTATATACTTAAAACTATCCCCATACCCTGTTGCCCAAAGGCTTTTTAAAAGAAACCCATTATCTGATGCATATAAAATCTAGTCCAGGGCTCAGGTAGTTGTGGCCCTGAAAACTCCAACTGCCATTATCCCTAACCATTGGACATGCTACCTGGGGTTGAAGGGAGCTGGAGTCCAACATTTTCTCTGCCCCGATATAGAGCCTTCTTGGTGGTGGCACTGCAGTCATGGAAGGCCTACGCAGTAGGGATGTGCTCCGCTCCGATTAGGAGCGTAGAAGCAGTAGCGGATTGGCCTGCTCCGCCTTACCCAGAGGCGGAGTAGGAGCGGACCGCGGACCCCCTAGAAGCAAGGCGAAGAGAAGCGACCATTTTTCGGAGCTCCGAGTTCAGGCGGAGCGCTCCGGTCGCCATCTTGAAAACATTTCGCCATAGGATTGCATTGCGGCAAGTAATCGCGCATAACTACGTTGTTTTTGAAGCTATCGTTCTGGAAATTCTTGTGCACAGAGAGTCGTGGATGGGGGTCATTTTGAGACCACTCTCAACTTTCTGCGTTGTCTGGGTCGCGGGCTATATTTTTGTGAAAATCGGGTCAACCGCGCGGCTCAAACTGCGTTTTCGGCTTTTCGCCCATAGGATTGCATTGAGGGAAAGAATCGGGGATAACTGGGGGGGGGTTTAAGCTATCGTTCTGGAAATTCTTGTGCACAGAGAGTCGTGGATGGGGGTCATTTTGAGACCACTCTCAACTTTCTGCATCGTACGGGTCGCGGGCTATATTTTTGTGAAAATCGGGTCAACCGCGCGGCTCAAACTGCGTTTTCGGCTTTTCGCCCATAGGATTGCATTGAGGGAAAGAATCGGGGATAACTGGGGGGGTTTTAAGCTATCGTTCTGAAAATTCTTGTGCACAGAGAGTCGTGGATGGGGGTCATTTTGAGACCACTCTCAACTTTCTGCATCGTACGGGTCGCGGGCTAGACGTTTTTAAAAAATCGGCGGGAAAAATACCTTTTTCAAAGGGCTGAGGGGCAGAGTCAGCTCCCGGTCATGATGATCCCAAAGTTGGAGGAGGGCATAGGCAAAACAGGTAACTTGGGATTCTGGGAAACTTCTCTTTCTTCATCTGAACGGGCTTTTCCCCGTGTTTTTTAACACAGTAGCCCCACCAAATGCACAAACACAACCTGAAATCATATACTAAGCCAAGAATAAGAGATAGAAACACAGCACTGCTCCCCACCCTAACCTTGGGGAACAACTGAATCGATGTGGTGCAAGGGGATGAGCTCCCCTAGGGCATCTCATCGTGGACGTGCCCCCACTCTCTCCTGCACTGGAAGGCCATTAGAGCCTTCCAAAGAGAGTAAAACGGTGGAGCAATGCCTATCATGAGTTGAAGTGAATGGTCACTTTTCAGTGGTGGAGCAATGCCTGTTCTGAGTCGAAGTGAGCGTTTTACTTCTTCTCAGAGCTGTGGCTGTCAGTGTCTTGAACTGGCAGCTACTTCCCCCTCCCCCGGGCACGTCCCCCTATTGCTGGTAAAAGACAGATATAGCCTTTTAAAAAAAGTTCTTCTTGTTGTTTATTGAGCAACACTGCTGCTTTTAATTCCACCCCTCCTTTGTTTATTGATTGATTTATTCCATTTTATATGCATTACTGGCTTATCCTTGGCTCACTTCCTTATGCCCCCAGAAATGCCAGCTGCATGCCTGCCTGCCTTCCCTCCCTCCTCCCCTGCCCACCTCGCAGGGATGGTGTGTGTGGGGTGCCCGATTTTCAAAAATTCGCCAAAAATCAGGGGATGATGGGATTGCTTTGAAACTTGGCATGCGTGTGTATATCCCCATGAGGTGTCATGGTGCCAAACATGAGGTTTCTAACTTGAACAGAAAAAAAGTTGTATAATTTTTTAGCTTTCAATGCAAGCCTATGGGGGGGGGGAAACGGAGCTCCGGATCCGGATCCGGAGCTCCGGGCGGAGCGGAGCGGAAGTGGGCGGAGCGGGGGCGGGGCGGAGCGGCCCGATCCGGAAAATGGCGGATCTGCAAGTGAAGCGGAGCGGGGGGTCTGTGCACACCCCTACTACGCAGCAAAGTTCATTTTGTACTTTCCCTGGTAGATCATGGGATGGCAAGTAAAAACTTTGTTTGCTTTTAAAAAAGCTTTTAAGACAGTTTTTGAACTGGAGTTTTTTGTCTTTTAATCCTTATTTTTTATTTATTCTGATTCTACCTCTGATATTTTATTAAAGTTAGTGCTTGTTTTGTTTCATTTTACTGAATTTTTAACGTAGTTGTAGTGTAATAAGTAGCAGTAGTAGTATCATCACATATTTTGAACTACTGGTTGGATTCATGCATCTGCTTGAAGGAATATTGTTAACCAATGAAGTGGCTTTAAAGATTGCTAAGGATTAATTGCTACACAGCCTGCATTGAAGCAGTCCAAGAACAATATACTTTCCATTCATAATAAAGTATGGATTAGATATAAAGATGCTTTGCACAAGCAGTGAGCTTTGGCTATTGGGCGGCATAAAAGTGCGATAAATAATAAAATAAAATAAAATATATAATAATAAAAAGGAGCTACCATTCACACACAGTGTTATTTCCAAATTTTACTGATTCCCTCCTCTTACTGTAGTCCCATATGCCTCCACCCCAATGCATCTCAGGCTGGATAGTCGTTCCCAACCCTCAAGTAGGGGTGGCACAGGGGACTGTGGCAGGGAAAAGGAAGCAGGGAAGCCCCACTATATGAGTTGTCTCTGCTTGCGCTTCTCTGGATCCAAACCTATGTGTTTTGGCAAAATAAAATAAAAAAAAATCTCTCAAATTGGAGCCTGCTATGAGTAATTTAAGGGAACACCTTTGCATGCAGGCTTCAATGGAAAGGTTTCTATTTACCTGTGCTGTGTAAATGCACACAGAGTATTCCTTCCAACATCACAAAAATCCCCAAGGATCACTAAATCAGGGCACTGTTCATAGTACTGTTTGCATTTCCCAAGGAAAGACCAGCCTTGCTTGTAAAATATTGCAACAGCAGCACCTGTTTGGCAATCAAAAATGGTATAGCATCTGTTCTAAGAACCACAGCTCACTTTTTCATAACTGCAAAGGCACGGCTATAATCTTGGAGGAGTGAGAAAAGAGTATTATACATGATTTTGAGTTAGAAATTATAAAACTAAAAAGAATTATATTGGCACAAAGCAAGAATAAATAGATTTTTTCCCATGGGAAAGGGAAACCGCTGACCAGAATAACGAAACAATGCAGACGACAGAATCAATGGTGTTTAAAGACTACCCTAGAAGATATAGGAGCCATCTAGGAAACGGAGTGAATAATGCACTATAGATTGTGGAAGAGAGAAGAGAACTAAGCAACTATACAGGAATATTTTGTTGAGCTTCCCTTATTCTAAATATGCTTTTCCATACAGAGACCCACTAATTTATTTTATTTATTTATTTATTACATTTTTATACCGCCCAATAGCCAAAGCACTAGAAATACAAGTAACAGGAATGGAGCTTGAGCTGTGAAAATTCTCTTTCCTAAACCCTATTTTATTAGGCTCTATATATTGGAGCACCAATGTTCTGCTTATTCAATAATTTGTACATTCAAGATGTTACAACCCTGCTTCAGATATTATAAATATTTTTCAAATTGGCAGTAATTACTATGATTGTGGTGGTTGGAAGAAGTATTGCTATGCATGGATGATTATGTTTTAGTTATACAGTTATGCTTAATTCGGGCATTGTGTTAAACAATAATTCAGAATTTAAAACAAGGTTTGAGTTCCCAAACTTACAGGCAAGACATAGTTTCGAGCAGCTTCTCTGATTTGTTTTAGATCTGATCAGCATTCTCATCAAAAGTTTCAGGGAGGCAAAGGAATGGCTGTATTGTAATTTGTCATTTCCAGCATTGCATCAAGCTCTACGAAGCACAAAGCGGGACTTGCAAATCAAATTTCAAATCATCGTTTCTGATTCTGGTTTGCAAACCATGGCCTGTAATTTTGAACTTCACACCAAACTATAACTAATCTTCACCACGGTTAGGTGCAATGTCTGAATTAATCCTAAGAGCAATTTCCCCAAGCTCTCCTCTAAATTTAATTATCTCATAAGGTATGAATGAAACAATGAATAGGAAGATGGCTTCAGTGCTATTCCTCTTTCATAATAGTTATTGCAAATGGCGAAGCTCAAATATGCAGGTAAATATAGGAAGAATCTCTCTCTCCCCTTCCCATTTTCCTCAACTGAAGGGAGCAAGGGCATCAAGTAAGCGACAGGAATATTATTTATTTATTTATTTTAAAAAAGAGCAGTGTACTGTACAGTCTCTTCTCCCATATGAGTACAATAGCGTATATTTATCAGAATTGTCCTCAACCCTTTTCTTCCATGGCTTCCAGGGGAAGACCAGCTTCCTAAAATACAGAGAGAATTACTATGGGCAAAAATGCAGAGATCAACCCCAAGGCTGGGAATAGGGGTTTGCTTCTGGCAGCTTCCATTCCAACTCTCAGAAATACCTTGCTAATTAAATCTATATGTGGTTTCAGCTTACTATTTCACTTCAAGGCAGGGGAAAATACAACTCTTATTCTAGTTCAAACTTTGATACTCAAGTTTAGTTGTTGTTGTTTTCAAAAATGTAAAATGCAGTGTTTAAGAAAGCCAATAATGTATCCTAGGCCCTTGCTGGACATGAACAATGCTTTGGGGTGTGTGTGTTTATTTCAGTGTGTTTAATAGTCAAATGTACTGCCTTGTGTGTGACATTTGATAAATTGCAAATGAAGCCAGGGCTTGTGAAATTGATTTGAAGAAACAAAAACTTCCAAATGTTTAAGGATAAAAGGACGCTTGCAAACCAAATCTCAAGCTATTACAAAAATGGAAAAAAAAAGATATTCCGTATTTTGGAATACTTTTAAAATCACAGTCATAAACTGGAAGATGAATATTAATCATGTTCTGCAGAAACGAGAGCACAATTTAACACACTATTATTCAAAGCAAGTATTGTGCATCAAGATGGAGGTTAGCAAAGAGCAAAAAACAGGCAGAACGTAAGTTAATAAGGCTGCCAGACAAAATGTCACAGACTTCAAGGCATATCGTTCTTACCCATGGAATCTTAATTCTGCCACTTAAAAGATATGTATAATTAAAATGGCAAAATTTGAACTGTTGATATTTTATGGAAGGGAGCAGTATTTTCTCAGGTAAGGACTCAAAGCTAAAGCAAAGGATGGAGCCATAGCAAACTGAAGTGAACTGCATATATATTTGAGGAAGCTTTAGAGGAGAAATGTGTAGCCAGACTTTAGAAAGACTGCTAAAAACCTGAATGAATTCCCATTACTGTTTGCAGGGCACTCAAGGAATCACCATTGTGTAGCACCTGTTTTCAGGCTTTACAGTATTTCTGGCAAACAAATTGCATACTTCACTTTTTATATCAAACAATCCAGAACCTGGTGTTCCTTTTTTAAATTATTAGCTGCAAAGAATACTTTTATTTGCTTTTCCTCTGTAGTGTGTTCTGGTATTAGAAAAGTTCACATTGTCATGAAGCTGTTTATGAAAAAAAAATAAAAGTGCATGAGGGTTTTGCATGGCGGGGGATTGCTAAGGTTGATCTCAATGAAACTTCTTCATAATTTTCTATTCAGGCACTTCTTTATAATTTGCATTAAGCAAAGATGTCCTGATTTTTCTTTAGATTATAAAGCACATGGTGATTGTCACTTATTTGAATACCAAGTACCATGCTAGGGTTTTGTGACCTATCTCAAGTCCAAAAATATACAATAATTTGCCTTTGAGAATATAGAGTTCATCCAGGTGTCATTTCAAAAATGTACATCCAGAGGAAAACAAAAAATAACCAAAGAACAAGTTGTCAGTCATGGCACATTGACTGTTGGGAATGATATCACAGACAATGATTTAGAAAATTTGTTATTTGTTTTTGGAGTTGAAGTTTGGATGATATGGCAACTAATTGTTGTTGTTTTTTAATATTCTGTGTTTTTAAGAATAGAAACATATTTCAGTGTTTCTTTATTACCTGGGTAAAATTGTTTGCCTCCAGAAGAACAATTGTGTTCTGTTAAAACAGATACACTTATTTTTCTTATACTCCGTCTCATTACTTTAACCATCCAGTAAGACAAGTAGAATAACCTACCTGAAAAGGCTGTTTTATAATTAAAGAAAGTTTGATTGTTCGTGTGATAAATCTCAATAATTTTTACACTTTAATAAACATTTAAAAGTGAAGAATGAACCCCTCATTTTGGGAGCCTAAATTCAACAGCTGCTTTCTGTGAAGGAAAGGGTTTCTGAAACAAAACTAGCACCCTGGACAGGACCCAACCCTGAAACACCTCTTTAGAGAAAGGGCACATTCCCCTTTGTCTGACCCTTTGCATCTCCAGACTGAAGTAAACTGGCTATATGCTTTTACCTGAACTATACCTGTACTGGTGCCCCTTCACATTTCCCTGCCCCATGGGCAGCAGCACTTCAGAATCACTTCCATAGTAGCTCTGATCCTTTGCTGGGTCTTGGAGATGGGGAAAATGTTCTATTGTTCTTTGACAACTTTAGTCATACATGGGAGACCCACTTTCTCCAATTTAAATAAGCTAGGTAAGTTATCTTTTATACAATTGGCACTAGGCATTTCCCTATTAAAATAGCTGAAATTTAGAGGAATTTGTCTATTCTGAAACAAGCATCACTGCTGCAGTTTCCGAAACTAAAATACATTTATTGAAGCCTTCTTCCTGTTAGTGAAAGGGTTAGAATGTGCATCTCTATTAAAAAGATAAATCTCTAGTCTTTTCTTCCTTCCTTCTGTTCTGTCATTAAAACAGCAATGACATACTGTTGCTTGAGGGATTCACCAGCATGAACAGCTAATTCTCATTTAAAAACGTACAAAATGTCCTTCGAATAGCACTACAACATAATGTAGTGTCATTTGAAAGGGTGCATCTGGGTGTGGTGGTGGGGAGCTATAGGGGCCATTGGGCTGCCAATAGGAGTGCTATGCTTGAGGCAGAAGAAAAACCATGGTTAAAGCAAGAAGAAGAACATAGGAGTATAAGATGCTTCCCAATACCAAATCAGGCTACTGGTCTATCTAGCTCAGTAATGTTGGCACTGACTGGCAGCGACTTTCCAGGGTTTGAAGCAGCATTCTTTGCCAGCCCTCCTAGAGTTGACAGGGGTTGGACAGGGGTAGAGATTTTCTGCATACAAAGCAGGTGCTTTACCACTGAGGCCTGCCCCTTTTCAATGCTGCCACCCCTGTAGTTTTCTAGAATTTCTCCAGATGCCCCTACCCTCAAAATCACTGAAATAGCATCCCAAATTCACTACCTTGGAATGGGTCACAAATTTGGAAATACCTTTTCCAATTCAACATGGACTGGCATTCAATAAATAAAATAAATGTTTATTTCATCAATGTACAGGGCATCAGATATTAAGATTAAACAATATCCTATACTGTGGAAATTTAAAATTTCTAATATCAGAGAAAGAAAGCAAAGCTGGCAGTTGTAAATGCAGTTTTCAGGCACTACAAAAACTGTAGCTATCAAAAACTGTGGATGCTGGGGTTTTTTATTAAAAGAGAAGCATGCATTTCACCCTTTACTTAGAGTCAGAATTCCAATGAAGATTTCTTGAAATATTTTCTTGAAAGAACAAAAAAGAGAGATTAAGTAACACATGGCAACCCCACTAATACATTTTAAAAAAACAGGCTTGAGTAACCCTTGTATGTTAATTTTATCAGGATGTTTTAAAGGAAATCCAAACAAATCTTTTACTTGCCTTGCCTTTCAGAATTGAAGCTTAACTTGATTAAACAAATGACCTTTAAATCCCCGCAAATGAGTGCATAAACAAGGATTTGTTTTGGGATGAACCATTATGTACAAATTATTTATCCACTGGAGTTTAAAATCTGCAGAAAGACACTACAATTATATAAACATACATAAAAGCATGCAGTGAAATTTAGATTTCAAACAGAGGTTAAATAAATTTGCTTTTAAAAGAAGAGCTCTCCAGGGAGACTAATAGAAAAGTTTTATGTGCTTATGCGGGTCACATACATAACTAGAGCTCAGCTGTTTCTCCTAAAGTAAAAATCTATAACCTGATTTGTAATAATTCTGACAGCACAGATTATATATAGGGAGAACTATACTAAATCTGTAAAGATACATATGTTTTGTTTTGTACAGACCCCACATGCCATGCCCATTAGTATTCCTGTTATTACAATGTATATAGGGAACAAGACAAATTACATCCTTCAGCATCTTTGTTCTATACAAGAATATAGCACATAAACTCAGGAACTTCGCTGGATGTGGGCATCGTATTTGAGCCTGAGAACTAATGACATTGTAAAGGTGCATGAGTCTACAATTTGCTGGTGCACTTCTTACCCACATTTTGAAAGCACAAGTTATTAAAATGTATTATTAGAAGCAACCATAAATTCAGGTAAAATGCAGTGTAGGAAATCAAGAAAGGTGGCAGTGGTCTTGCCGAGGTAATTCTTTTAAAAATCGATTCCATCTGAGAGTTGATGACGCTGCACTTAAAAGAAGTGCACAAAAGTGCTTATTGGAACACTGCTACTTTGTTTTAATTAGGATTCTAAGCAATGCTATCAACTGTTCCGCCTTAGCATTGCTTCCAAAAGCAAGTGCAGACAAATTCCATCCCTGTTTGGAACTGTGATTCAGAAGGAAACTCCCGCTCATACACACACACTGCTACATTTCTGCCTTGTCTCTCCCCTTCCTCTCAAAACTGTAATATTTCAACTTTTTCCATATTTTCCAATCCTTTTGTTGAAGGATTTTTCCTTAGCTGTAAGGATTTTTTAATATATTTCTTGCCACTTCTCCTTGCCTAAGGGCTTCTAATACACTCTCTGTCATGACCAAATCTGTAACTGTGTCACTTTTATTGTTTCCTTCATAATATAATTGTCATATATTGTGGTACACTGTGGGAGACAATAAGATAATTCTTAAAGACATTTCCCATAAATTTGTAAGGGTCAGGGATGGTGCCAGACCCTTTACAACATCAAAGGCATCAAGACAGAATGCAGACTCCTGTTCTGGCTCTCTGTCTGTCCTTTCACCCACCCTACTTTCCTGCCTGGTGTAGCAACCAGTTTTGCCCTACAGTAAGCAGTGAGATTGTGAGCTCTCCCACACTAGAGACATTCAAGAGGCAGCTGGACAACCATCTGTCAGGGATGCTTTAGGGTGGATTCCTGCATTGAGCAGGGGGTTGGACTCGATGGCCTTGCAGGCCCCTTCTGATTCTGCTATTCTATGATTCTAAGAAGCTGGCAAAGAGACTAGTGGAGCAGTGAGCTGGTAAAACATTATTATTATTATTTATTTATATAGCACCATCAATGTACACCATCAACATAGAGAATTCATCCTCTCTCAGTGCCTTACAGCTTAGATATGGATCTGGCAGTCTAAATTCCCTAGACATTTTCAAGAAAATAAAAGAAAGAGAGAGCTTTGTTCCCTAAAATCATGTCCAACTGTTACATATACAAGAATGTTTACTATTTGAAAGTCAAGCTTTATATGCAAGTATGGCCTTAGCTAGACCTAAGGTTTATCCCGGGGTTGTCCCGGGGTTGTCCCTGCCTGCTCCCGGGATCCCCTGTGTGTCATTTACATGAACAGGGATGACCCCGGGATGTTCCTGGGATAAACCTTAGGTCTAGCTAAGGCCTATGTCCACTCCTAAATGCTATGTAATGGACAATAATAGTCAGCTAATGTTATTATCAGTATTAGTCTGAACATGCGGAAAAATGAACAGACTAACCCACATAACCATTGCAGAGTTTCTTTCAAACACACCCAGGGAGGACTAAGAAGAGCAATAATTCTTCCTTACCCTGCATATAAACATGAAAGGATTTGATAAAGCATTGGCCTAAAGGTTCTTGGTGCCATAGAGCTGATTGATGCTTCATACAGTGATGAGAAGTATGGAGCTGCTTTTTCTGACACTAAACAACAGATGCTGTAAAAAGCCAAAGATGTCCCACTTTGGTTTATCATTCTTAAACCCTACCTGCCTGGTTTGTTGTGGTTTTGTATTACAACAGAAGATACAACACTGCTGCAGAAACCTCATTCCATGCAGTTACCTCCAAGGCCACAAGGGACTTCCTTAATGTATTAACACACAGTATTAACATATTACCTGGAGTCATGATAATACCTCCAGATCAGAGGCACCATGCTTCTCAATGTCAGTTGCAACTGCGGGAGGGGACTATTGCCCTTATGACCTGCTTGTGGGCATTTGGTTGACCACTGTGGGAAACAGGATGCTGACTTAGATGGACCTTTCATCTGATCCAGCAGTGCCTTCCTTATGTTCTTTTGAGTGGCCCCTGCTAAAAAGAAGATGGGCTATGATGGAGACCAAATGAGCTACAATCCATAGAGCCTGACAACTCTGAGTAGGAATTTTATCTTTTTTCCACTCTTCATTATTGCAAGCCCTCTACACTTCATCATCTCATAGAGTGCCAGAATTACTTTGCAAAAGGCAAACTTTTAGGGGGAAAACACTGACAGTCCCACAGGCATTTGAAACCTTTCCATGTACTTTTGCAAAATGTTTGTTAGATTGCAGCCCAGGTTTGTTAACGGGCTAGTTAGAGGAAACAGCTCATGGTATTATATGAATTAGTCCTAACAATTCATAAACTTAGACATATAACATTATTCAATATAATGGCTACGGGGTAACAATATCCAGACACAGCTACAGTCTGCCTTAATTTAACACCACCAAGCCAAACAGTATTGCCAAAGTTTTCTCCAACTCAGCTACACTTTGAAGTTATCAAACTGTAACACATTTTAACCTGAAGCCTTTATGAATAGTTGAGGATTGGAAGGATGAACGTTTGTGTTTTAAAATCTTTTTAAACACAAGACTGCAAGAATAGTAAATATATCAATTTAACAGAAACACAGAAATCGGTATTTTAGAAATGAACATTTGTTTTGATCATGGATAGAAATCAACAGATGCTGTGCTGGCACAAAAATGTATGTTTAGATGCTATTTAAACTGGCACAGTGACTGATGAACTTCTGCACAATTGTTTTGACAATTAAAAAAACAATAGTTCCTTTAAAACTGGATCATGGATCATGCAAATTCATCTCCTATGTGATCAGGCAAACCCATATATTTATAGTATGCCTTTGGTAAATAAGAGCTTGTTGGGTTCATATTAAAGGACTCTGGTTATGGAAGTTCTAAATGAAGTTACCAACCTTTTAAGTAAGTTATTTGTAACATAAACCAAAAGCAGGCCACACCATGAGACAGAATAAGGTCACCAACTGAAATGGCAGATTTTGAGCTCCATTAAAAGTTAGCAACTTAATTTATCGTTATGAGCCAAACTATGTGTGAAGGAAATTGTTAGCGCTCTCCTTCTAGCTTGTTGTATAGCCTGTCAGTGGATGGTGAATAGCAGGTGTTGCCTTAATTTGTTCACTAATAGCCTATCAGAGTAGTATTTAAGTAAAAGCCAACTGTGGAAGGTATCTAAATCACAAGGCTGTGCAGTTTTGACTTAGGCAGAGAAAAAGGAAATACTTTTGAGATTTGGAGCTGGTCGAAGAAGGTTGGTAAGAAGCTCCTTGGTAGCTTTTTAAAGTGCTGGACTATGCTCCTTCAGGGATAGTACTTGCTTTTTATATGCTCTATGTGAGTATTTTGAAATAAATAAATATTAGTAGTCTGATGGATGGATGGATAGATAGACAGAAGATGCACCTGAGGAATTCAATCTTCGTGGATTCTGATATCAACTGAAGATATGATCCATATCTTCTGGACTAATGTGTAGAGCAGTACGTAGTTGTCTAAAAGTTCTTGCACTTCCTGGCTATTCTGATGCAGTTCTTGGCTCAAAAAAGTATCAAAATGCATTTTAAAATGCTTATTTTTAGAGAAAATAAATTTAGAAATGCATATTTTGGTAGAAAATATCTTTTAAATGCATATTTTGAGAGGAAAAATTATAAATGCATAATGTGTACATAAATAAGTATTGGATTAAATGTTTGTGCTGTTTTTTTTAAAAAAAAATATTTCAGATTAATGTGGAAAAGAGAGAGCATGGAATTATGAATGAACACATGTGGAAATTTCATGAATGAGTGACATGGACCATTAAGGATTTACCCATCCCAGATAGATAGATACATACATAGGATTAATAAAACAGGTACTGGGAGAATTCCATAAAATATTTTCAAGACTATATTTTATTGCTAAAGGTCTGATTCAACTACTGTTTGTCATGCCTCATTCAAGGTTAATTTATATAGAAAAAACAATGCTTATTAGAGAAGGCACTTGGAAAGAAGGTGGGAGGGAGACTGGTTATGGCTCATGTCAAGGGCTATGCGACAGTTGCTATGATACAAAGTGCATTATTCTACTAGCACCACACAAAACACCAGCAAGCCAGCATGTCAGCAGAGACTGCCCTGGGCTCCCTCATCTTAAGAAGACCCCTCTCTGAAATTCTTTTGCACTTGATATTCAAACAGGGAGAACACACACACACAAAAGAAAATTGCTATTCTGATGTGAAAACGGTTTGAAATATGGAAAAGAATTGTGGATGAGAAAGAGAGTATCACATTTCGTGATGAACAAGAGAGGATCTGGGTCATCACCATAGGGAACCTATCGCTCAATTAAAAGCCAGAGCATCTCTCAGATGCACAGTAACCACCTTCTTATGCAGCACTTGGGGCTCCCATTGCCATTTGTCGTATGAAATGCTGATTCTCTCTGTTCTTGGGTCACATAAAACAGTGCTCAGCTGCATCCTAATCTTACCCACGCACGGGTCACTTGGGAGTTAATTATTTCCAAGAGCTCATAAGTATTCTTCTAACAAGTAGCCAAAGGATGCTACAGTAAAGCAGCATTGGGATCTTGGCCACTGTGTCTAGATGTTAACAGTTCTGCTCTCAGCTGCTCATTGGGTGCAGATGAAAGCACAAAGGACATTAGGGTTGAACTTATTACAAGAGAAACACAGTGCTGCCACTGAACACAGTTCTTCCAGAGAACCACAAATCATACCTTAGTATCCAGCTTTACATTTGGTTGCCTCCAATCAAGTAGTGGCAGAGACTCCTGTGATTTCATATTTTCTCCATACACCAATACAAGTGAGAGATGAACTCACTTCCTATGTGCTGTGGACTTCATAGAATAGTAAAGTTGGAAGGGGCCTATAAGGCCATCGAGTCCAACCCCCTGCTCAATACAGGAATCCACCTTAAAGCATACCTGACTGTCCAGCTGCATCTTGAATGCCTCTAGTGTGGGAGAGCCCACTACCTCCCTAGGTATGGCAAGGGAACCAATTACCTAGGTGTATGGAGAAACTAAGAAATCACAGGAGTTTCTGCCACTACTCAGACGACATGCTTGCTATTTCTTACCTTCTCCAAACTACAGTACAACTGACGCTCGTGAAAAAGAAACTGTGCTGCTGGCTGACTGGTCACCTGGGTACCTCACATCAAGTTCTCCTTCTCCCACTCTATAACATGTAGCAAAACTCACACAGTCCTGACATGACCACATTGTGCATTTTCTGCCCACACAAAGCAAACATGGAATTGGTGGAGTGGAGAATATGTACAAAATGAAGCCATCAGATATGAGGAGAGGGAAGAGGAGAATTTGACATGGGAGTGGTATTTCCTATCACAGCCTCATGTTTCTCATATCTCATTGTTCTGAGTCTAGTCACAACACTAAAAGAAAAGTGGATAAACCTGTGTATCCCATACCATTGCCTTAATTATCTTGCACTTACCTGAAGTAAACTTAATGTGACATTAGAAGAATTTGGAATAGCAAAAAAAGATATTTTAGGTTCCCCAAAACTTGTTAGTTTTCAAACTTGTCCTTAAAAATAGTTTCCCAGGGGAAGAAAAAGTTATTGCTTTGTCACTTATACAAAGTTATATACCTGGTGTCAAACATACTAACACTGTAGTAAGTGCTCTGCAATAACTTTTTTTCTTCCCCAGTGAACTACTTTTAAGGACAAGCTTGAAACTTTAACAAGTTACACGGAAAAAAAGATAACATGAAAAATATCATAATGTATATTTTATTCTCTCTTAAGTTCTCTGGGTTCCTAAGACATAAAGAAATTTTAACTCTTCATCAGAATTGCCTCTTTAAGGCAAGCAAAACTAAAGGCAGCATTAGCGTAGTGAAAGGCTTCAGTTCTCAAGGCACAGTTGTACTACTAGTGAAGACAAAGCAAAATCAAAGGAGGATTGATGGCAGTCTGAGGACTGCAGTTAAACTTTTTTTTTAAAAAAAAAAATTGAAATGTAGGAATGTGGAAGTCTCCACTCTGTAAGTCGCTGACAACCAAGGAAATTGCAAAGTGAAAAGTCACTTTAGATATCCAAGAAGTGATGCTTTCGAAATACAATGAATCAACGTCCTTCACGTTTCACTCATGTACACATATATAAGAGTTCACAAAAAGGCTTAGAAAACAATCGCAGAATGAAAATATCCATGTGTGTGCGCACTATATATAAACACACACAAACACACACATTTATTAAACAAAAAATCCTCCATTTTACAAAACAACGTTAAAGCTGTACAGTTTTCAACCAAGCACCAAAAAGCAGGGAAATAGGGAGTTATGGATGACAAGCCTTAACACCACATCCTTCCTAAGGAGGGAGAAAGTGCCAGTGAAATTCTCATTCTCCCAAAGCAGATATTTATTTATTTATAACATTTGTATCCCGCCCTATATCATTATGATCTCAGGGTGGTGTACAGATAAAAGCATAAGTATAAAACAATAAATATACACAGCTAAAAACAAATTAAACCACGAACCAAGTTAAAACAATATATAATTTAAAAGCAGAAAAAACAGCAGATAAACCATGAAGACAGGATGGAGAATATGACATGCAGAGGTGACTGTGGGGTTGTGGAAAACTGATGACGAACAACTTAGAGCCACCTACTTCTCTTTTTTTGTTTAGAGCAGCCCTTCCCCAGCCTGGTGCCCTCCAAAAGTGTTGGATTACAACTCCCATCATTGTACCGGCCCAAACTAATTAAATGAAGTGTTTGAAGCTTTCAACTTTATAGCAGTATGGACCAAACTCTTAGAAAAAAAGGAAAGGAGCACTGTGTGTGCATTGGGGGTTAAAAGGTATGTATAGCTGCCTATTCCAAGGAGAGATCTGAAGACAGGTTATCATGGATCCAGAGGAAGGCTGAAAGAGATCTCTGCCAAGTTCTATGCCTTGCTTCCCCAGTGAGCAAAAAAGCAAACTGGCCTTGGGAAAAGAGAGCCCAAAATACTCTCAAAAAGCATATTTTTGTTCCAAAAGAGAACCAGGCTGAGTCTGTTTCTCAGAAAGCCAGGGCTGCTTATGAACTAAAGTTTCAATCCCATTCAATTCCATAGCTTCCTTGTGGTAGAGTCTGAAACCAGGCTGCTTAGTGGTTAAACCAAAACTCAACAATCATAAGTAATGATTCTGCTAAGGAAATGACTGCTAGAGGAGCCAGGCGGCCATTTTATTTTCAGCATACATCTACCTAGAGGCAGGAGGGAGGGGGAGAGCAATGCTACTGAGCATGAGTCACGCTATGGGTGAAGCAGGCCTCTGTATTCACTCTAATGGGGCAAAGAAATATTCATTAAAAAATCAACTGCAGGGAATTTTAAAAAAAGAAAAGCCATTCTTTTTAATTACTAAGGATTTCCTGACTTTAGAAATCATGAGCACATATCCTTGCCACCCTATGTTATCAGTCATTTTGATTCAGAGAGGGTTTTTTTACTTCTGTACTTTAAACTGCCATCTTTCCCTCAATCTTTCACCAATCTTCTTGAAATTTTCAGGGTATGTAAAACCAACATTTCTTTCTGGCAGATGTAAATTTCAGCAAGATTGGTGAAACATTTTCGATTTTATGAATGTTAGAATGACAAAAAAAACCCAATTATTGCTTTGTAACGGCAGAATACAGAATCTACTCATCGCCCTTAACTACATGGACACTGCAGTGTCCATGTAAATATAGCACATACACACACCAAAATTGGTGGGAAAGCATAAAGAAAAAAATAGAAATTGGAGAGCAGACAGAGCCTAGCATTTGAAAGTATGCCACAAAAGGTTTTTGGGACTTCTTCTACACTGAGTAGCACAAACCATAAAATAGTATCTAAGGTAACAAAGATGAATACCATCCAATCCAATCTGTGCTGTTAAAATAAGCTAACAGTGGTCTTGAACTGAGATGAGAGATGTTCTAGGTAGGGATTCATCCAATATACCACCATCCAACTCTATCCAAAGGAGGGACCTATATGATTCAAGAGTAACTAGAAACTATGTTAATTAACCAAGGAAGTGTTTTATTGTGGGGCACTAAGATGGGAGGAAGGAAGGCATACCATGAGGACAGAATGTGTGGACACATCTGAAGTTAAGATATGTACATGTAAACCAGGCTACTTTGAAATAACCAGTCAACTGTTCGGCTGCATCCTTCTAGTCACGTATTTGTTGGGGATTGGGTCATTAAGCAACTGCAGAGTAATTCTTAGGTTTATTAGTAAACTAGCTGATATGCCCAGCTTTGCTCAGGTCTGTGAATAATGTTTATAACATTTTTTGATAAATAATAAATTTCTCTGCAACTTATTCATTTTTAGGCTGTTGTTTTTAGTTTGGTTGAGTTAGTAAATTGTTTTGTTAGAATAAATGGAGAATTGTGTTAATAAGAACTGTATTTTAAATTAGAGCTTCATGATAAACCACATTTTTTGTTTTACCTGAAATGCCTACACCTCCCATCATGCCTTGGCCGGAGTAGCCATCTAAACTTCAAAAACAATCAGGACATTCAACACACTTTCTACCAGCTAAAAAAGATGCAAACCTAAAAATATGTTTTCAAAATATACCCAGCATTGCCCAGATATCTGAATAACATGCAGTAGGGAAGCAGATCTCAGTGGACGTGGAGAACTGTTGAATGCAGCCAGAACACAGAATACTTTATTGGCATAAATTTACTATATAACATCTACATTTAACAGGTAGATATGGGCAGAGAGCCAGGATGGTCATTTTTGTAAACCGCCCAGAGAGCTTTGGCTATTGGGGCATGTCTAGACCATGCCTTATCCCAGGGATTGCCTCGGGGTCATCTCTGTGCATCCACATGATGCACAAGGGATCCCGGGGGCAGGGAGGGAAGATCCTTCCATTTCCCTGGGATAACCGGGATGGCTTTTAGCCCAATTTTTCCCGCAGTCTCAGGATTGTCCCAAGACCGTGGGAGGTGTGGGCGGACATCCTGGCTTTGCCTCCCCTCCTCAGCCTGTCAAGAAGGCTTTCCATTCTTCTTGAAAGGACAATTGTCTCACTTAGTTTGCGCAGTTTTGCCTAGGGGAAAGTCCCTAGAGATTAGACTCTCTTCAGGTGGGAAGAGATGTTTATTGCTTGAATAAAGCTTTGTGGATTACTTAGCAGACCTCTTTATTGTTTCCCAAGAAGGCAAGACGTTTTGAGAAACATGACAGACAGTTAATGAGTGGTCAGGAAAGTGGGGGCTGAGTTAGGACTGAGAGATAGTGACGTGATTTGCACATACTGACCTGATTTGCTAACCCATGCTTTATTTAAAATCAGCCACTCTACATGCCAGTACCACATTTCAGTAGCACACACACACTTTCTATTTTATAGGTAGAGATACCAAAATTTTGTGACATTACCCAATGACATTCTTAAATTGCTTAAAACTTTCTAACATTTAGTGTGCAAATTTGAGACACATTCACAATATATGGCATAAGGAAAAATGGTGTCAGGCATTTAATTGTTCAGAGTTGCACCATAAAATATTAAGTCTTAAAAACCAAGAGGTTAGTATTTAACAGAGGCCAGGTACACTTACATTTTCATTCATTTTCATTTGCTTGAAGGAACTGTTAAGCAGTTTGAAAATTATAACAGGGAAGAAGAATGTGTTTTATTCATTATATTAGTTATAATGTTTTAATGCACTTACAACAACTCAGGGAACAGCATGCTCTAAAAAGAGAGTCTCATTTAAATACTTGACATAAGCAATTGTCTGGTTGGCATGCACATTTTTATGAGCAACCATTTTTATAATGCTGGTGGCTGTAAATAATGGAAAGTCAATTAAAATGAATATCTTATCAAGGGCAAATGCCATTAAATTACTAATAAAATGTTTATGCCAAGTTGTGAAGAATCTATCCTATTTAGTTAATGAATGAGCATCGAATAATTTAAATAGCCAAACTACATGTTTAGAAAGCTGATGAGGTTATAAACCTGTGGAGCACTGCTCTGGTCTATTGATTTGATTAGCTTATGTCACAAATTACTTGAATTTTGTTTTGAAACAAGAGTGAAGAAGTTCTTTTTGCCATTTGTGTCATGTTGTCTCCTTAAACTGACTTACTTTATTTAACATTCTTAAACCATTTAAGAATATTAGATTAAATCTGCACTCTACAGCCAATGGGTTGTATTCAATGTTAATCTAATTTAAGTCCCACTCATTTCAGTGGGTCTACTTCAACCAGGACTAACACTGGGCACAAACCAAACTGTTTAATAAGGTCAGAACACAGCCAAATAATTAGGTTCTTGTGCAAGACATATAGTGGGCAAATCATTTTGGTGGACCAAGCTCTGCTTTGATAGCATTAACATTTTGATTGATCACTCTTAAATAAAATCTAAGAAGGAATGTTATGTAAAATAAACCAGAAATTCAATAAAAATGAAACATTTAGTAAGCTTCTGAGTAGTTTTAACAGTTACTTTTTTTTAGTGGTGGGAGGAAAAGAATGAGAAGTAGAACTGGAAGATTTGGTGCTCCCCCAAAAAATATCAATTCTAGTCTTTGTTACAGAATAAGAAATTTACTATTTGAAAAACATTATAATATAAACTCTTAAAAAATATAAAGCAAGTAAGTGCCCTATTTCATGCCCAATGCTTGGCCATTGAACCTAATGGGGATAAAATATTGGGGACACTTATTGGGGACTGCTTTTCTAACCCTTTTTCTAAAGTAATTTCTAATATAATAACTTCAGTTCTGTTTCAGCTGGATATTATGATACATACTAATCTCAGTTTATAGCATGATAAGAACAGCAGCTCAATAGCTATTCAGCACTGCTTCTGCTCAACTCTAGTAAGATTGGGGGCTTGGACAGCAGAGGATTAATGGAGCCAAAAGGACTGCTGAAACTCCCTAAATAGCCATTGGCAAAAATGCCAGGTACCTATTTTGTTAGGGACACTACAGTTAAAATGGCACAAGAAGATTAGGAGATGGCTGGTCAGGGCCAGGGTCAAGAGTAAAGATGGTTAGGCATCTGCCAGGGGCCCACATCCTAGCAGGGGCCTACAGATAAGAGCTTCCTGGAGTGGTTCTTCATCACTGCAGCCTACTTGTTCCTCTACCTCTAACTCTGTCAAACAAGCAAGGGGTTGCAATAGCAGAGTGTGACAATGGTGGTAAGAAGTTAATTTCATTGAGGGGGTCCCACTGAGTGACAGTTGTGCAAGAGCCCTCAAAATCCTGGAGCTGGCACTGCGGTTGGAGAATATGACTCATCGTTATTTCCCCTTCAAGCCAGAGGAAAGGGCAAACTAACTGAGAGCATGGGGGTTTCTGGGGGAGCAAGCATTTCCCATGCAAGTAGCTTTCCACTTCCATTTTCATCCCCCATGGGTTACTTGAAGGAAAGTCACATTCCACATACTCAGAATGTTTCTTTGTTGTCACCTATACATATAAGCAGACAAAGATTATTATTATTTATTTATATATATATAAATAATATATATATGATTTATATATATATATATATATGTACATGGTGCTGTACATAGTAAAAGAATAAAACAGCAACACCCTGCCACATAGGCTTACATTCTAATACAATCATAATAAAACAATAAGAAAGGGGAAAGAATGCACCAAATAGGCACAGGGGACAATGAAACTAACAGTGTGAAAGTGAGAACAAAGTCAAGTTCTAAAAGCTGTAGGAAAAAGAAAAGTTTTCAGTTGAGCTTTAACAACAGTAATTGAACTTGTGATCCACAAATGCTCTGGAAGAGAATTCCAGGTACAAGGTGCAGCGAGAGAAAACGGACGACGCCGAGCAAGAGAAGTAGAGACCCTTGGGTGGGTAAGAAACATGGCATTCTATGAGTGAAGAGCACGAGCAGGGCAATAATGTGAGATGAGAGAAGAAAGACAGGAAGGAGCTAGACTGTGAGAAGTCAACAGGAGATGCTTATACTGGATTCTGAGGTGAATTGGAAGCCAATGAAGAGATTAAAGAAGTGGAGTAACATGATCAGAGTGATGAGCCAAGAAGATGATCTTAGCAGCAGAGTGATGAATATAAACCAATGAACTGAAGTGAGAAGAAGGAAAGCCAATCAGAAGAAGGTTATTGGTTATTTCTCCAGCCGAGAAATAACCAAAGTATGAATAAGAGTCTTGGCAGAAGAGTCAGACAAAAATGATCAGATCCTGGCAATATTATATAAGAAAAAACGATAAGAAAAAACGATAGGACTTAGCTACTGCCGCAATATGAGGAATAAAGGAGAGTGAGGAGTCAAATATAAAACCAAGACTACGAACTTCCTCAACTGGAGTAAGTGTAACATTATTGACAGTTATAGAGAATGAAAATAGGGAGAAGGTTTGGGAGGAAAAACAAGCAATTCTGTCTTTGCCATATTAAGTTTTAAACTACGATGATGCAACCAAGCTGAGATATCTGAAAGACATGCCGAGATAAGATCCTGAACATCAGGAGAAAGATATCACTGTGTATCATCAGCATGCAGATGATCAATATCTGCATGAGGCCATGAGATCGAATAAGATTTTCCAAGGACAACATTACCCAAGAGAGAGAGAGAACACATTGACCTATGGGCTCAGTTTATTTATTTATTTATTTATTACATTTCTATACTGCCCAATAGCCGGAGTTCCTTCTGTCTGTGACAGAACTGGGGCGGGGTAGTGGTGAAAACACATTGGGCCTGTTCAGACGACACTTCAGGATCTGTGGTTAGCAAAACTGTGGTTCTCTAGGGTTAGCACTAACCACAAGATGCGCTGTCGCACACAACACTTTAAGCCATGGTTAGAGGCGCTAACCCTGCTGCAAATGGTCTGACTGTGGTTAGTGAGCGAGCAGAGCTTAGCAAAACGCATTACACAAGACACCTTGAACCCTACTGCTTAACCAAAAGCCTTAACAAGCAGGGCTTAAGGTGTCTTCTGAACAGAGCCATTAAAATCCATAGAAGAAACAGATCCCCAAAGACAGTCTGAGCAGGGGAAGAGAAAAGGGAGAGCAGGTTGAAAAATAGTTCTGAAATACAACACTAACAAAGCAAAAGAAAAGCAGAAATACACAAACAGAACACACACACCCCCGAAAATATTTAGTTTGCCTGAACAAAAGGAAGTTAGCAGCAGGAGCCACTCTAAGCTGAATTGGGAGCAAGTGATGGTTTCTTCACATTCCTATTATGGCTCTCATACCCAGAATATTTACTCTCTTTTTTTGGTTGCTGTGTGGAGGAATCAGACCATGTACACCATGCAGGACAGTTGGGTCTTTCAGGACCACTGTGGTGTGGGGGTGGACTCCTACTCAAGTGGAGCAAACATGTCTCAGCAGCTTCCATGCACATTATGGCAGTTATATAATCTGGAGAAATTTGTACACAGTTCATGCTGCAGCCTTTATCACCTGTGCGTAGACCATACAGCCAACTCTAAATGTATGCAAACTTGTAAAAGAAAAAAAATGGTTTTATACATTTCAGCAAAGACATCTTTGCCAAGAGAAAAATAGAGCAGAAAATATGTCATAAATGTTTTGTGAAGCAGCACAGTGAACAAGGGTCTCTATGCTGCAAGATCAATCTGCTGATTCTTTTAAAAAGTTACAAGAACAGGCAATAAATCACAGGTGCAATTTATTTGCTGCTTTATAGAGACATCCTGAATCACAAAATCTTAAATGACTTTGTCTTGTCCTTGTGTGCATTTTTTTTAAAAAAGATAAAGTGTTATGCTTTCAACCTTACTTTAAACAGTAAAGTAGTAGTAGCAATGTAGCACTGACAATTCCTGAAAACTGAAGAACATTTTATTCATTTTTAATGCCAAAAAAGGGGGAAAGAAGACAGAGAAAAGAAAAGAAAGAAAGACAATCAGACTTTTTTTTAAAAAAATCATACAGAAAGCTCTGACCAGAAACTGGAAATTAAGAAACAAAAAAGAAAAGAAATATTAGTACAGTTCCTAATTCAAGCTTGCTTGCTTCTCCACCCCCATCTACTCCTTCTTCATTCTCTTTCCTCATCAGTGGTACAAAGATCTAGATGTGGGCACATCAGAAAGGTGGGCTAGTGACAGGTCACGTACATGATAAATTTTGCTTGTCTACTTTCAATGAATCAATAAGGTCAGCATGTGCCCAGTCAAGCAGAGGTTTTGCCAGCACTACAACTTTGCTTCGCTTTAAAAAGAAAGAAAGAAAGAAAGAAAGAAAGAAAGAAAGAAAGAAAGAAAGAAAGAAAAGTCTCTTACTGTAAGAAAAAGCTTGCATGATAAGCAAGATAATGACTGCCCCCTTGCACAGGTTTTCTACTTTGTACAATGTCAGGGCAAGTGCCGGTGTCAAGGGTAGGCATGGTTGGGCACCAGCTGAGGGCCCACACCCCAGTGGGGGCCTCTGACAAGAGCCCCAGTAGTTGCTCCTCCTCCTCATTATTGCAATCTGCTTGTTCACCTGCCTTCTGCTCTGGCGCAGACAATGATGCGAATGAGAAGAAGGAGCAGTAGATGCCATTGCCTGTTCATTCACTATCTCCTTACTTGTCAAGCAAGCAAGTCATAGCAATGATGGAAAAGAGGGGGAAGAGCAGTAGCAGCTGGTGACAATGGCAGTGAAAAGATAGAGTCACTAAAGGAGGGGGACTATTGACAGTGTCTTGCCAAGCTTCCCCCCCCCCCGCCGAAACCTGAAGCCAACATTGGTGAGGACCAAAGTAGACATTATTTTAAATGTGCCTTTTTTCATTTTTAATGTGGAGTAGGCACAGGGGGGCTAATCTGAATCTTAAAATCTAGAAGTCTCAATCCAGATCTGGCCTCCTGTGCCTACTAGAGCAAAAATGTAAAATAAAACCTATAGCAGCTAGATATGGATTTAAAGAAATGCTTGTTTCGGCCCATAACTATGAACGTATCAGGAGTGAGAAGTCAAGACAAGATGGCCTATTCCAATGCTATCAGAAATTCCTCAGTGCTGTCAAATTCAACATTTTAGATTGTATAGCCATCCAATAATAGAGGCCAAGGAAACATTACCCAGTCAAATACAATTGACAGTTTGAGATTTCTGTTGGGTGCTCCCACACTATATAACCTTTGCATGCATGTTCATATCCCTAGTCACATCACTAGTCCATCTATGCCAGTATGGTTTGCTCTGATTGGCAATGGACCTCCAAGGTCCCAGCAGATGTTCTACCTGAGCTCCTTTTCACAGGAGATGCCATTATTATTATTATTATTATTATTATTATTATTATTATTATTATTTTAATAATGGCATCTCCTGCCATGCGCTGAATAATGCCATGCGCTGAATTGGAGACTTCATGCATGCGAGAGCATGTGCTCAACCACTCCGCTACAGCAAATGGTCCTAAGCCTGAGAAGAGCTTTAAGTCATCTTCACTGTAGCTTTTGGATTTTGCCTTAATAGTGAAAGCGAAGATGTCCTCAAAATAATTACTGGAGAGAGGGAAGCTTGGGAAAGGACCAAAGTATTTCATTTTCCACTGAGAATGTTTAAATATTTCCCACTATATTGTAGTGAAGCCTTGCCAATAACCATGCTTGTGTTACCTGAGGGGGAAGAGAGAGGGAGGGAAGGAAAGAGAGAAATAAGGATTTGCTCAGAATTCTCCCTGCAATCAGGAACCTGTGCAATCATTGTTCCCATTTACAAGGTGGATTCTTCAGCTAAACACACCTAGAATCTCCCTTCAGGGTTTCCTGCTAGACGTGGAAAGGTCGGGATGGATCTAGCTCGTGCAGGAAAGTAGCAAGTGGGGCCAGCATACGCCCTCTCCACAGGTTGACATTTGATATATCTAAATAGACTGCAAGCCCTATGGATTTTTAAAGACAGCCAGGAATTGTCTAATAACAGAGCCATTAAAAAAAAACACAGGTGTGCTATAAAAATAAAGGAAGACTTAAATTAAAGGTGAAGCTATTAACATTTGTTCTGAAGCCCATTAAACTGTAATGAGTTCTTTCTGGCCTTCTGAACTTACACCTTAGCACAAAATAGGGCTGTAAACTGCTGGGGTTTCTTATGTTATGTAAGTTTATGCCGGTCATTAAAATCTATCCTAGTATGACTTACCAAAATGGTCTTGCCGTGGATTTCCTTCAAGAGTATTGTAAGGAAGTGTTTGATAGCTTTGCTCCCTTGTAGCTGTCACAGGGTATACTGAAATTTGCTCAGGCATTTCGATGATGCTACATGACCACAAAATTCTTAAGCAGTTTTATATGGAGAAAGATATATACTCCTGCTCAAGCAGTAGAGGGTTTTTTCCTCCTTTAAAACGCCTTTTATCTCAGGGGAAAATTTTGGCACTCTGTGCTGTGTTAGCATTTTGCTGGCATAAATGTTTCAGTATTTACATCTCATAAACAAAAAATAGAAAGAAAAAGCACACTGATCAGGGATGGGTTTTTCTTTTTCTTAGGAGACAGTTTTCAGCAAAATTTAAACCAGTGTTTTAACTTTTATTGTTCGCCCTAAAAATGAAGCAAACTGAAATGTTATTAGGGAGGCACCTATTTGGAGAAAGAGAAGGGAGTAAGAGAAATAGTTCTAATACTATGCAGAGGTGTCATTTTTTGTGCATTATTCATTTAAATGAATGCTGTATTATGACTGCATGTGGGTAGATTTAATAACTTACCTGATGCAACGTGTCACAAATTGCATTGCAAAATAAAGAGCCAAGTGGACAGAGAAAACTAAGAAGACCCAAACTATTTAATCATGAGTCTGAAGGAGTTTCCAGAACAATAAGGAATATTTGTATGTGAAGAGAGGTGGGAAGTTTTCTGCCCCAACCCACCCCCAATGTCATAGATTTCTAATACTTGGGGATGCTATGAATTTGGAGTATCAAATATCCTAAAACAGTTCAGTATGAAATGTGAAGGTCACCTACCATTAAGTTGATCAAAATCAGGAATAAAAATAATTTCTGTTTGGGGGGAAATGTCATAAATAAAAATGTACTTTATACCTTCTGGTCAGATTTGAATCTGCAAAGACCTGGGTAGAAACAACATATGCAGGAAAATAATGATGCAGTTTGGGGTGTGTTTTAAAAAGAGGATTTCTACCCTTTTCATAACCAGGTGAATGTGAAATAAATAATATGAGTCTATTAATGGAATTTTCAAGCCCTATGCACATATTTGATCCAATGCACAGTGGGGGATCAGGATCAGGCCTGCTGCACCACACACCTTTGGCTTCCCACTGCCTATGGAGACAGTTGTGCATTAGATGTCACCTAGGGGCTAGATATCATGTGAGATGGCAGGCAGCACCTGCAGACTGCATCCTTTACTACCAGTTCTTTTCAACGGCTGGCACTTTTGCCCCCTTGCTACGTGGATAACCACTGAAGATTTTAAGGGGGGGGGGAATCTCATGTTATATTAAGGGCTGATTGGAACCATCATTCAAATTCCAATTATTGTGTATAGCATTAAAGAGCACTAGTGTGAAAGCATTCAGTGTCCTCACCTTTGGGATTTTACATATAAAAGTTGTATCAGTAATATATATGTAAGGAAAAAAACAAAGTTGCTTTCATGAACTGGTATCATAAGATTAGGTTGGTGACACCATTTCACACCTGATATATACTGCATGTGCATAATGGTAAGACATAGTTTTCTCATTTGTTTCTATTATCTGACTTCATCCCAAAATATTCTGTATATTAAAAAGAGAGAGAGAGAGAGAGAGAGGATAAGACAGCAGAGGAGATTAAGAGCATTTATTAGACTGTTCACTGGCAACTATTTTCTTTTTCTTTCAGAAAACACTTGTATGCTATTCCACAAAGGCTGGTCTTCAGAGACCAAAAATATTTTTGGATCTCATCTTAGTCATTCAGTTCCTCAGACTCACATTTGCGTGAACAAGATCAAGGAACGTACTTCAATAATTTGCTTCAAGTTAATCCTGTTGGATGCTTTACTTTCATTTGGACACAAGTCACTGGCTTCTGTTCAGCTATTTAAGATTAGTCTTAACAGGAACAGTAAAAAGATGGGACAACAAGAAGAAAAACCCCTAAAGGAAAACTTTAAGTTTACTATTAAAGGATATATTCTTCCAGCAAAACTATGCATCAAGGAGGCAAGTGCCCCAAGCTGTTATTATGCTTGTTATTTACACTTTATGCAAATACAAAATATCTGGGATCAGATATTTAAATGGTAAGTTTGCTATTTAAGTCATAAAATAATATTTTAGGTAAGAATAAAAAAGTAATAAAAGACCCACCCAGAAATAGCTAAAATATACATGGTAAGAACAAACAGAACAAAAAGTTAGCTTTTCACCCACTAACAGTTCAGCTTTCAGTTTCATCCACTAACCATAGAATCTGTTTTGAGTTGGGGCCTTGAAGCCAGATGTTGTTCAAATGACCAAATGAAATGGGTCGCAGAGAACCACATTGTCTGGATACACTGAATTACGACTCAATGGCTCAGCAAAGCATTAAAGTGCGCCCTGTGCTGCTAAAGCGGAACAGCCTGGATTCCGTTGATTTTAAGAGTAAGCCCCACCATCGCCGGAGCAAATCTCAACAAGTCCGATTCAAAGATGATGGAACAGACAATTCACCAGTGGCAGAATCAGAACTTGAAGCAGGAGCTGCTCAAGACTCATGTGCACTGGGTAAAACGCAAACATCCCAACCCCACAACCTAGTAAACAATTCCCTCTGTGTACCTTCATCTGACAAAGGATTACAAAATATTGCCATACAGACTTCTCCTAGCCTCAGGAAGCACTTTCCGGTATTTAAAAAAAAAAGAATTACAACAAGCAAGTCCTTAACAGAAATGCCCCAAGAGTCTGAATATTCCATTCAGGTCAATGGCAATATTTCTGAACAGGACATCATCTCTTCTAGTCTCTCTTACTTAAGCATTACACAGCATTTAGAGGATGGAACCAATCTACTGTTCCAAAGGGTGCCTAAAGCACAAAGCAATGGGCCTGTCTATTTGGGTTCGGATAAAATTGCAATACTGGAAAAGGCAACCATTTCAACCCAGGTCCCCGAATACACACATCCAGGTTCTGCACAAGACCATTTTCCTTTTTATGTCCCAGATACACCAATGAACTTAAGCAGCTCAGTTCATTATTCGACAGCTATGAGACAATCCAATGAGAACTGTTCACTGCTTACGGGATCGGAGAAATCTCTCCCCTACATAAGTCATAACTGTAATGAAGCTAACGTGGGTAATGAAGCCAACTATGGTTCATGTGAAGAAAAAAACTATACTGAACTATTTGCATCTAATGATGACACTAGTACTAAGGGAACCATTCTGTCATCACCTCAGTTACACCACAGTCCATTATACTGCTCCCTCAAAGAACCTCAGCAGCCAATACAGCAGAAAACAGACTCTGGACATAAGACACAGACTAATGATTATCAAGCAACAGAATTCACCAATAATAATGCATCACCTTCTGTTTCCTCATGTCAAATGGCAACAGAGAACATTTCTACCAATACCAAAGTGCCACAGTATGACAAATGCATAGAAGGCTTTTACATAAATGCTTATCTTCCAGGGACTGAAATAAAACCACAGAACAAAGAGATTAAAGAAATTAATCAAATACACTTGGCACATAGCGAGCTGAGCGTCCTTCAAGACAGGCTCCAGTCCGTGGAGGAATCTTTGCAGTCAAACCAGGAGAAGATTAAAGTCCTTTTGAATGTAATTCAAGACATGGAAAAGGCCAGAGCCCTCAATGAAGGGTATGGTGTGTTTTGATATTTAATATTACTTTATTTAAAATAATGGCCGGCTTTTAAACAACACATTGTTTTCTCTTACATTTTGCTCTTGAGGGTATTCTTAGGAAATAGCTGATTGCAAAATAAAATTCTCGAGGTTGTTCAATAGCCTTCTAATTACATTTACAGCATGAATTTTAAAAGATATTTTTTCCAGTAAGATTTATTTATGTAAAAAAAATTAAAAACCCAGCTAGCATGAGAAAAATTATTTCTCCTGGTATGTTTAATTCTCATTTAGGGTGTGGGTAATTTGCTAAAGGACAGCACTGGGATTTCCTCATTTGGAAATAAATAAGCAGATGTGAAACAGAACATGAATGGTCAATCCTATACTCACCTACCTGGGAATAAACCCCATTGAACTCATTGGGACTTAACTCTGAGTAGGTACATATAGGGTTGTTCTGTAAAACTGGCTTAACCTGGCATTTAAGAAATTAGGAAGTCTCGTCTGCTGCTGTGAGAAGAAGGGGAGAGGACAAGGATGGTTACAAACCACCAGTAAACCGTGGTTTGTTGGAGCAACTGTTATCTTGAACCAGCCCATTGTATTTTACACCCTAATCCTGACAAGAGAAGCAATGTACAGAGCCAGGGTTCTAAGTATATATCTCTTGCTGGATCGGGAACCATGTGTATAACTCAAAATGAGAATATGAATGCAGGCATTGCCTATTCATACTGCATTAGTTTCACTGGATATGCAGTGGGACTAGGAGTCCATGGAAGCAGTAGAATGTCTTTCCCAGGCATCATTTTGAAGATGTCAATTACCACATCCCCAGGCAGAAGGGGGAGGAATTTCTTTTTTTCCTTTTATTTGCTCAATCGCTTTTTTAAAAAAAGCTGCTCCTCTTTGCTAAAAATGCTGTCCTCTAGCTGTAAGGCTGAACTTTCTGCCTTCCATTCTGGGCTGTTGAGGGCTTGGTTCCCTTCCTAGATTTCAGCTTTATTATTTTTCATTTTTATACAGCAGTCTGAAGCACTTTCACTCGTGAGGATATTCAAAACAAGCATGTAGGCAGTATTCTATTTTTAAGAACTAAAACTTCACAGTGTTCCTAGGCCAATCCTTCCACCTTCCAGTGTTGCAAAGGCAGTTAAATGACTGACAAATAAAAGTAACTTATTTTTTTTAAAAAAATATTCAATTAAAATATTACTACTACAGTTGCATAACATTTAAGAGAACAACCCTATGGATGTTTAGGCAGGAAAAAGTTGTAGAACTCCCAGCATTTTCAGCCTGGACAGCTGGCTGCGAAATGCTGGGAGTTGTAGGATTTTTCCTGTCTAAACATCCATAGGATTTCACCCTAAAAGACATTAAACTGCCTTTATTTTAATATTCTCGTTGTTACGCATTGATTCTCACCTACCCCTGACATCACCTCAAAATGTCTAGCTATGGGTATACTTCCATGAAAAAGCATCACAAAAAGGCTATTGCTAGTATAGAGCTGGCCATCTGCCACGTTAACACCACAGGAGAAGAATTCCTGCGTAGAAGCCTCCCTTCTCTACTCAGCTCCTACAGAGGCATTCAAATTCCAGCCTAGTCCAGCCTAGTCGTAGCACAGCTGAACTAAATGGTCAGAATGTATCTGACAACTTTCATGAGTTCGCATGGGGTGATTATCAATACAACCCCCCCCCCCCATTTGAGTAGTGCTTATGTTTCTTTGTTTTTCATGGCTTTGTATGCTACTGTTAGTTCATCACCAGGAAACATGCTCAGGTATTGTGTAATTGGTTGATAGGCATGGAACCAAGAAATCTGCTTTAAATATTAAAAACAGTGCCAGAATAAATCATCACCTGAAAACCCTGAACGCTATGGATTCTAATTTGTATATTTATCAGAAGAACTTAATTTGTATTCTTAAAGTGATGTATTAGGGCAAAAGGCAAGTTTTATTTCAATTCTAGTTGTATAGGTTTAGGATTGGATCTGCCTCAGTGCACATCAACAGACAATGAAATTCCTAAGTAGTTCTAAAAGTGTATCTGCATTCTATTATCCATAGTGATGCAGTCACAATGGTAGCAGTTTTCATTTCCCTTAAGTAAAAACAGATTTGTACAAAGTTATGGTGGTGGAAGGGGGGATGCATAATTTGATATTTACAGAAAATACAAATTCGTTCTACAAAGCTCGAAAAGCAAAACAAAATAAAACAGGAAACTGTAAAATCTTCATATTAGTTTAGGCTAATTTGCTCCCATGGATTATGTACTACTGGTTGCTCCTTAAAACAAATTAAGTTGGGTCCCTTAAGTATTCTTGGTTTTCTTATCTGTTACTTTATGAACAAGAAAATAATCTAATTGCCAGACCAGGCTCTTCCTTAGCGGAAGGAAGGCTGTATGTGTGTACCTACATACACACATGTTTTAGGGACTTTCCAAAACACACTTCAATTATTAATTCCCATATATGTTGTCTGAAATATAGATGTAGTCTTTGACTCTATAAGTGATCAAGCTTCAGGTTTCTAGCATTCTCCTGGACTCATATTATAACTGTGGCATTACATTTGTAATGTATGCAGTTTTCAGAGATCTTTTATGGTAGCACAAGTATCACTCAGCGCTGAAGAGAGCAGTAAGATTAGATCCTCTGAGAGCAGAAAAGGATTCATTTTGGGCTGAACAATCTCACACCCGTAATTCAGTCCAAGCTGTCAGTGACTAATGGGCAATTTTTGACCCTTGGGAATGACAGTCCTACTAAAAATGTTACACCCAGGCCATTTCTCTGAAAATAGGCCTAAATTATGGCAGTTGTCTCTAAATCATTCCTGACAGATGACTTCTGAATCCAACCATGACTATTTCCTAGAATGGCTGTGAGACATTTGCTCAGGCAGGTAGCAACTGAAGAAATGGATGCCGCAAAGCATATTACTAAAAATCAAAATCTTCTATGACTGTATGCCTTTGCAGAAGACTTGAAAAATCTTATGTATATTAAGAAACAAAAAGGGCAAATATGATGAGGATGCACAAGTACAGAACCCAGGGAGGCTGGTGGATCAGTGGCGTGGGTTTTAATTTCAACTAGCCAGAAGTCTAAAGGAGCTATTCAAGATGCTGGACCCATTTCAGGGATAGGGTCCAATACCTTGGATAGCTTCTTTAGACTTCTGGCTGGTTGTAACTAAAACCCAGATGGGAATCCCACCAAAATTGGAGCCACCAGCCTTCCCCAGCAGAACCAGGAGACTTCAGATATGTTTCAGAAGTAATGTTTAATGAATGTGTTCTTTTAACAGTTGCTTCTGTTCTTGTTACATCTCTTCTATTGCCCAGAACATTTCCTGCTCATGTACTGTAATCATTCTGGGCCTGGTACTGTTAATTCCTGCAGCATCTAAACAGCCATAGTCTGTCCTTAGCTTCACACATATGTTCATCATCACAAAGAGAATTGTAAATGTGAGCTATAGAGAAGACTATTTCAGGCAAACCCAGATTTGCCACTGAGTGTTCAACTCCTCAGATACCAGCAGCCAATCTAAGTCATCAAATGTAAATGGTTGCATTAATATTTGAAACATCTCAAGTTTATAAATAAAAATTATAATGTGTGAAGTGGCCCACAGATGCAACAGGCAGTAATTTCCACAATCATAGCAACACTTTTTCCAACTACAGCAATCAAAAGACTAACCATGGTTGAATCCATGCATATACCACTGCCTACTTTTCTCCTGATGAGATCTATTCTGAGTATAGCTCAGGACTGCTCCCATGAAGTGAAAGACTATGTGAACTCGCGTTATACATTTAAGGATTAATAGTGCAAACCTATGCAGGTTTACATGGAAGTAAAACCTACTGTCCTTAATGGGTTGGCTTCCTATTAAGTGTGTTTAGGACTGAAGTCAGGTTAAAACTAACTCCTTACAACATACCTTAATATTTAAAGAGTGACATAGGAAAGTGCCTGCACAGAGCAAATGTTATATGACCAAGGAGTTAGCTGTAGAATTGCTGGTTTTATAAATAAATCATAGTAGCTATTGTTTATTGCAGGCGGAACTTCTACCGCACTGGCCAAGATCTCAACAATTGCAGCACTTGCCAGAACACTGCATGTATCATTTACAGGTACCTCGTATCAATGGGTAATTGTATGTATCTGTCTCAATAGGCTATATAATTAAGTATTCAGTTCACAGGTATTCTTACATTGTTAAAAGCAACAAAAGGCACAATCCTGATTTCACTGAAGCCAATGATCCATTAATTTAGCTTGAAGATTTGCACCCATGGTGTGGATAGAACTTATGAAAAGCAGAAACCTTTCTCATAAGACATTTTGGGAAGTAGAAGTTTACAAACACAGGAGAAATCTAAAGACTTTAAAAAAATTAACATGGATTTGTGAAGCACCACTGACATAGCCAAATAATTCCCCCAAGCATAAGTACAGGTATAGAGCAAATCATGTTACGTTAGTGTAAGTGACTACATGGCATTAGCTTGGGCAACAGGATTCCCCAGAAAAACTGTTGTGCAATCTAACACCACTAGTATTACGCTAGAGGTCCCTTTCTGTGGTGGAGACTATTTATCCATGCAGTTCACATATACATGAAAATCCAATTCTGTTATTCACTGAAGGTTGTATGCCCAGAAGTTTTCCAGACGCTAAAGGAAAACTGGCTTGCTTTCAGACCTTCTTTATGTCATATATTTTCATGTCAAGTTACGTGATCCGGCCACCTAAAATCATAGGGTAGTATCTAATGGTGGCACAGCATTAGTGCTAATGATGTTGTGGTAGGAGAAATGAATGTTAGTGTAACATCTTCACGTTAGTGCAAGGGGGGAAGTGCTAATTCACTGCCAAATTTTGGTGCCAATGCCACATAATTTTGGCAGCAAATCAGCAAAGGGAAAAGTTGCTGATTTGCGGCCAACATTATGTGGCAGCAGCACCAAAATCCGGTAGCATATAAATACTCTTTTCCCCTTTGCACTACTAAGTGCCAATGACATTGCAGTAGTGTTGGGTTATCCTGGTGCAATGTTGTGGCACTATTGAATGCTACCCATAAGACTTTGCCACCTCAATTAAACACGTCTGTGGCTCTATGTATACATTATGCCTTTATGTCAGTTCTTAAAGATATAATGCCAATATTTAACAAAGAAGCTGGAGTGGGGGTGGGGGTATGAACCAGGAAATGACTTTATAATGTCTGGTTTGTCTTAAGTAAAGTAGGGAAAAACATATTTGAGGCTATAATAGTCAAAGTGAGAAAGATTTTAAGCTAATTTTTTTACTGTGAAATTGTTTAGCACTATAGAAACAAAAAAAATATGAGAAGGGTGCTGTATGGCTTCAGAAAGGGAAATCTGACTTCACCTTAATTAACTGATATGTCAACAAACATGTAAATAATAATTGTGATCTAGTAGATATTATATTGTTGGGATTTTAAAAAAAACTTTTCACAAACTCTGCAACAAAGATTCCTAAGGACATTTAGCAATTATGGGACAAAATTGCTGTCCTGTCATAGATCAGTAACTGGATAGAAACAGAACTTGGTTACCGTGGTTCAAATCAATTAACAGTTTTCTGGCTATGTACTGTTGTAAAAAGTATTGGATTATGTGGAATTTTAGTCTGAAACAGCAAAATCTGGCTAAACCATTGGTTTGATTTTATATTAGATTACAGAATACTGCACACATTATAGTTACTCAAAACATACATTTACATCTAACCTAACATAAGATCAGTGAGAAAGACAGAGCAGCACTATTATTGCCCTCAAAAGTTCCTTCAAAACCCACTTGCTTTTCCTTCCTGGACTCAAAAGATTGCTCAGTTTACTCAGATTGTTTAAAAATCAAGTGTTTTTACCGTGGTAAAAGAGAGAGAGAGAGAGAGAGAGAGAGAGAATGATCTACAGCCTATATGGATTGCGTTTTGGTCAGGGAGAAGAGTGAGGTCAGTAAAAGCTATGCTGGAACACAATACAAGGGCAAATGTGATACAGAGTTATCTCCTCAGTGCATGTCACATCTTTTTTTTAGCATGCCCCTTCCAAACTTTCCCTTTGGCCCTAGGTGCCACCTTGGACACAAGAAAAGTTCCTGTGGAGAAATGTGTTCATGCCCCACGTTGCTCTTCCAACAGTAACAATGGAAACTTCATTATCATTACCTTCATATTCTATTTTACATACACGTCTCTTTGTATTTTATGAATTCAAAATAAAGTAGAAAAGAATGTTCAAAGTGAAAAGGCTATTTTATCATACTTCTTACAAGGTTATATTTTCCTTAATCATCTGATTCCTAAATTATCATACTACTGTCACTAAACTTCAATGCAGGAACATTTTACGTGGACAAATAAATAACTGAAAACCAAAGAAGAGCAAGCTTTAACTCTGGGGACAAAGAGTGTTCTATATTAGGAAACAAGTAAAATCAATAATCTTGTACCATCACATTCATTGTGTTTTTAATATATGCAATAAAGGCAACTGTCTGATAGTGGTTTCTCTGCCAGTTTATGGGTGAAGTACAAGCAGCAAAGTGTTTTTGGAACACCAACAAAAAGTAGATTTATTTCCAATTTCAACCAGTCTCTTAATATAGTACAAAGAACTAGTTTAACTCTGTGCAATTCATCCAATTGCTTGGTCTGGAAAGGCAATTAATCTCAGGTTCAAATTATAGGACCAGTCATCCTTTATCCAAAACAACTGTGTCAGTTCTCTGAGCTTTGTTTATTTCCTCTTCCAAGGCATCAAAAGACAGGTTGCTTACCTGTAACTGGAGTTCTCCTATTCTAAGTATTTAGCATGCATACTTCACATCTCATGCATCTATGCAAACTCTTGCTAATTTATGTAACATTTTCAAATAATTAATACTTTTATTATTATTTGCAGAAAGACTAATTTCTGCTGTTATCTTGGATTCTTACATTTAGTAAGTCGTGTCTGTCTGCCTGTCTGTCAGAATTTAGATTCACCATTTTCCTATCCAGGGTAATTTTGCTACTGTTGTTGTAAGAACATATTTTCAACCTAATTTTTAAGTTTTCATCTCATAGTAGACAGAGTTATTCATTGGCCTGGTTTGGATATAATGCTAAATTACAGTTTAACATTGATTAGGAGAGGGGCTGTTGTACAGCATCTGCTTTGCATGCAGTAGGCATATAAATTTGAAAAACTGCAACCAATTTGTCCCAGATTTGGTAAAAAAAGAGAAGTAAAAGTTTGAAGAAAAGGGGGAGGGGAGCTGAAACCGAGGGAAAGGGGAACAGACTGTGTAATATAAAAAAAAGCAATAGTCTAGGCCCTGAAGAGCAAACATCATACAGAGTACAAATTGTAAATAGAAAAATCTTAGAAAAGAAAGAAGGAGAAGAGAATAAAACACTGACTGATAGAAAAACATAGATAAGGTATAACCCTTGATAACAGTCTGAAAATAAATGGTAGAATCTTAAACAAGGAAATGCAGATAACCTGGTGCGGGGAGGTTGGGGCACAAAACTATTGACAATAATGCAAACAATCCCAACAGAAAATTGCTAGCAATTTAGAAAGCAAATGGAATATGCAAAAGTCAGAAAGAACAATATATTAAAAATAATTGGGGAGAAGCATTCAGTCATACAAAACTAAGATAGAAAATATATTGACAGCAGGGCCTATGTTAAAGAAAATGAACAGCTAGCAATTATAATAATGCAATAAACACAGCGAGAGAAAGAACTGTCTAAACAAGAAATTGGTAGAAAATCAGAAACTGATGAAAAAGTATTAAAGGGGTGTATACATAACCACCACCACCACCATACACAAAAGTGTGAGACATACAGGAAAGGAATTGATAAGGAAAAGAACCAAATATTTAAAACGTTTCAGACTGAAGTGACATTAACAGACATTAATATTAGCAGAGTGTAAGAAAATCAGAAATAAAATGAAGTGAATTGGTTTGATTCAAAGTTGCCCTTCCATTTAGGGAAAGATTCTTCATGAATCAGACAGCCCTTAATCCAGTGGAGCTTCCCACTACCAGAAGTCAGAAGGCAATTTCCCCACAAAATCAACGACAGCCCTTCTAGAGAAGAATTGCAGGGAAAGGGGAAATCACCCACCTCCCCGCCCCAATGCCTCCTGCAATTCTCCATGCTCACAGGAACCTAGGATTTAGCCCCATATGTGTAACATATGTGTAACTATATAACCTTAGCCCCATATGTGTAACTATATAGAAACAACAAATAATATTCATTCAATCAATATGTTTATATTCTGCTTACAAACAGAAACGGAACTGCTTTCATCAACAGAAGCAGAAGGAAACCATTTCCCTTTCCTCCTACAAGCCCTAAAAATCTCCTTTAGAGGGTTGGGAACCCTCCAGATGAGATTTTCAAGGAGAGAGAGAGAGAGAGAGAGAGAGAGAGAGAGAGAGAGAGAGAGAGAGAGAGAGAGAGACCTTCTGATCACCCAAATTAGCACTACTGGAATCAACAAAATAATGGTTTTCAACCAAATGTTGTGTGAGATTTGCTTGTCCAAAGTCCCTCGCACCTGATTCCCCTTCACAGACACAGCACTTCCTGTTCAAGAAGGCCTCCCAATCCTCCAGAGAAGCTTTTGGAGGACAGGTGCACAGGAAATTATAGGAAGGAGGGGGAAAGAAAGATTGTTTGCACGGGTGGCATTCCACTCACACAACCTTTGGAACCAGGGGCTGTCTTCATGGTGCTGAGCTGGCACCGCCTTCCCCCCAAACCCTATGTTTTCCCTTACCTGGGGTGGTGTCAGGTAATCTGTCAGTCATCATGGTACCAGAGCCACTCCCTGCCTTCTTCCCAGTTTCCAGGGACCACCCCCCGGATCGGTTGCGCAGCAAGGTCAGACAGCAAAAGAGTCATAATAACTTTGCTCCAACTGAAAAAGTTGGGGTAAATCCCTGACTTTCTCAAAGTGCAGCTTCTCAGGAAAGCCCCACAGTAGCTGTGAATATGCAGCTGTGTCATATAACTAATGCAGAGCAGATTCACAGACACCACATGGCTTTGGTCATGTATAGACAGCTCAGTTCAATGTGTTCGAAAGTAAAAATTACGTTGCCCCCAAAATTAAATAAGAAACGCTTTGTATAGCATAATCAATATAAATAAAAGTTTAAAAAATCAATGTTAGAATCAAAAAGAATGTAGTGTTGAATCTCTAATACAAAGAGGTGGTGTAATTAAAAAGAAATGCATACACCAAGACATTTTTGACAGGCCTTATTTGTTAATACAGTATTGCACTAAAAAAGAAAAGAAACTGCCTAAGTAATTAAACCCATTAACTACAAAGTAAATTTACTGTTAACGCTGTGTTCTGCTTGAAAATATATTCCCTGTACAAATTGGTTAACCCTGAATATTGAGAAATAACTGTGTGAACCAGGCCATTCTTTAGCTACAGTTCTTTTCAATAAGCAGTGCCATTATTAATTTAGGAGGCAGGCAAAGACTTTTTTGTTCCAGCAGGCCTTTGGCAAATAATTGGACCTCTGTCTGTGCCAAGGACTTTTAAAACTGTCAGCTTAAATGTTTAAATGTTTTAATATTAGAATATATTTAATATATATTTAACTTTGTATATTTCTATTTATAGGTTTTAAATGTATATGTTTTAAATTTTGTAATGCCTCTTGAGGCCCAGCATTGGACAAAAGGCATAATAATAATAATAATAATAATAATAATAATAATAATAATGATGATGATGATGATGATGATGATGATGATGATGTATCATTTTGTAGATGAATGACCTTGCAAAAATTCCTGAATTAGTAGCAGCAGTATTACAAAGGCCATCACGATTCTTTAAAAAGTTTAACAAGTTATGAAAGATTTCATACACATAATTAAGACAACCAAAGACTGTTTCACATAACCCATGCAGTATAGTATGTGTCCTATATGAAGACTATCTGTTTTACTATGTGCACATACACTATGAACCTGCTGGCAACTAAGGCTTCTTGATGTTTGCATGTGCATGAAAATAGACAAGTGGCTTTTCCTACTAAACCCATGAAAGAATAATAAAACTTCTCACAAGAAATCAAGAAAATTTAAAAGAAAAGAAAGGATTAAGGTATGTGTGTTTTCTCCAGAGAATAAAAACCACATCCAAGCATCAAAAGTGCAATACCGTATTCATGGTGAATACGGTAAAAAACATGAGGCTATGTGAGTACTCCAGTACTTTAGTGTCACAGAAGAATACTCAATTTCTGAGGGAGTAGGTTTTTAGTTTTAGTTTCACGAAATGACATGACCAAGGAGTAGGTCACTTGTGTCACTCATTACTAGTTACATCACAGACACTCTAACATAGTTATTTAGTTATTTCTAATTATTTCTATCCCACCATTAAAAATAGATGCCTGTGACATTCATGCAACTCCAGTCCACACAAAACTGAAATTATTATAATGTAAAAGTGATCTGAGGGAAACATTGGGCAGTACCAGCATGATACATGTTGCACTAGCAGGAATGAGTGCTAGCACAACAGGAAGCTAGCACTTCAGAGCATAACCTCGAAAACTAGCTCAAATTAGCACTTCTACAACAAGACAGCTCAGTGGAGCTCCCTTCTTGTAGGGAGTAATAAATGTATTACCACTCTTCAACGCTGGCTGGGATGAGAGGAACTAGAATCATATAGAATGATAGTATTGGAAAGGGCCATTTAGGCCACTGAATCCAATCCCGTGCTCAGTGCAGGAATCCAGTTTATGGATAACCCCTGACAAATGGCTGTCCAGTCTCTGCTTGAATACCTACAACAATAGCAGAGGGCCACCACTTCCCTAGGCAGTTGCTTCTATTGTCTGACCACCAGAAAGTTCTTCCTGATGTTCAACTGAAATCTACCTTCCTGTAATTTAAAGCCTGTTATTTTGTGTCCCATAGTCATGGATGATAGCAAACAAATTCAATTCTGACAACTTTTTAGGTTCTTGAAAAGATCTCTTATATTTTCCCCTAGTCTTACAATGGCCGTGTCTACACCAGCCCGAAAATCTGGGCTGGTCACAGCCGAGTACTTGTGCATCCAAATGACACACAGGGACTCCCGGGAGCAGGGAGAGACAAGCACAGGTTTTCCCAGGGATAAGTACTCCCTGGAGAAACCTGATTCCTCCTGCAGTCTCGGGATATCCTGAGACCATGGGAGGTGTGTGGCCGCCCATCCCGGCTTCTTTGCTCCTCCTTGTGAGTAGAAGGGGTCATTAGAGGGAAGGAGCCGGACAGAGGAAGTCCAGAGCTATCGAGGGTGGGATGGGGAGCAGGGTCAGTTTTTTGAGGGGGAGTTACCTTATTTTTCACTGGAGCATGAATGTGCTCCAGCTCCTTTTTCTTTAAAAAAAATGGCGCCCGCAACACACGCGACGTCCCTCCTCCCATCCAGGACATCGCACAGCCATGTAGACACAGGGAGATGATCCCAGAAGTAGGTAAGTCTGGGATCGCCTCCTCTCTGGCCCTCTACAACCGTATATGTAGTGTCTACTTCTGTCTGCAAGCTTGGGGAGATCTGCTTCCCTGTTTAATAAGGTGGGGTATGTAACTATTGGCTGATGAAGCCCAGACATGTCGATCTTCGCAGAAACATGCCTTCTCTGCAGTGGCTCCACACCTTTGGAATAAGTTGCCATCGGGGTCCATCATGCGCCATCATTGCAGGCATTTAAAAGGCTGGAAAATATATTACTTTCTCCTGGTACATGATTGCTGTTATTGCTATTGTTGCTGCTGGTTTTTTATCATTGGTTTTTACTTTGAGCTGCCTATCATGAAATTTGACTTCGGTGTTGAAAAGCAAGAGACCATATTATACTTATACTTAATTAATTTTTCAACTTTAGTAAGTAAGAGCATTTTTCTTGGTTCATTTTCTCTCCCAATATTGTATGAAAATATTCTAGGGCACAAACCCACTTTCATTAAAACGGTTCCTTCACATTTGAGATTCCCTGTGATTTTAATTATCTTCTCTACCTTCCCAACCCATTTATACTGCTTCTCCTCATTAGGCTACAGGTCACCAAGACAGCTTGACGACATGTAGGTCAATTTTAAATCATATGTTTAAACAACCATTGAGGCAGTTTACATGTTATGTGAAATTGTGACTTGTTGTTTTTCTAACCAGAAAAGATGAAATTGCTAGCCTCAGTCTGCAAAGAAGCAAACAAATACAGATCACAGCCTCTGTTCACTGGAAGCAAATATTCCAAAATGGGGCTGGGGTGGAATTGCAAAGTGCTTAAAAGGCAGTGTCTGTAACAGATGCTGACTACAACCCCAATTAGTTAACAATGGTTAGGCCAAAATGCCCTAAGGAAAGGATATATTGAAGACATTTCCCCTGCTGACATTCTCCTAATATGGGCTTAGGTTAATAAGAAATAAACAGAGATGTCCTGTTCAGAGCTACCTTGCTCATGGTGGAGTGATGCACTGAATTTCACAAAAAAAACTCCTCTAACTATATAATGGTTACACAAATAAATAATGTGATCCATTCAATGCACAAACCAGCAGGTAAAAAAAAAAAACTAGCCAAGAGATATGAGATGGGGGTACAAGATGGAATCCAATTCAAGAGAAATGTCAGAATTCGTTAAAATGTAATGACACTTGGTTAGTGATAGTCCCAGGTTCAATTCTTGGTAACTCAAATAAAAAGGGTCTCTAGTATCTTGGAGAGCTACTACTGGTCATAATTGACAATACTGGTCTAGATGGACCAAGAGTGTGTTTCAAACAGTTTCTTTGAAACTAGAGAACACAGAAGGGCTGTGCTTCAGTACATCTGTTGTAGAAAAAGGCTGCAGTCCTATGCATGCTTTCCCTGGAGTAAACTCCACTGAACAACATGGGTCTTAGTTCTGAGCAAACTTGCATAGAATTGCACTGTGAGTTACTTAACAGGCACCACAACCTCACAAAAATCACATTACATATCTCTGCATTATTTAACTCCGATTGATGTTAACGTGACTCATCTTGCTAAATTCTCTGTATACCACTTTGAAATTACAAGGGTCAATGTTTCCATAGAAACAAAAATGGTGTATAGTTTTCTTTTGAATCACATTAATGAGAGGGGGAAGAATATACCCTTAAGACTTGCAATTATGCTTACTATAAACATAAGGGAGAATTTGCCATCTAATTATCTCAGCTTCAGAGGGGCAGCAAGTATGAATTGTTAAGGATGCTAAATGTAAGATCTGAAGGAAGCAGAAAAGTTGGCTTGGGCTTATTTTTAATTAAGAAATTGTATTTTGTGTGTGTATTTTATAGTCAGCTGTGTTCAAACTACATTAACTGGGTAAACATACTGATAGAAGGGGGTCACTATTTAAGATTAAAGAAAACGAAACACAAAGTAGACAAATAGTGTTGATTTTTGCTAGCAATTACATTTTTAATTACTTCAAGGTGAAAACTAGATCAGTGCTTTCCACATTTCTGCAGTTTCTGGTACACTTTTTTCTGTATTAGATTGTGGGCTCACATTACTTTTACACAAGAAAAGTGAAATAGAGTGAAACAGTGAAATAACTGTGTTCTGTCAGCATAAAAAGACCCTTACTTAATCAACCAAAAGGCCTATATAGTCTAGCAGCCTTTTTCCGACAGTTACCAACCAGATACCTGTCATGTTTCCAAGCCCTCTCACTGAGATGTGAGACAATAAAGTGGTCTGCCATATCATCCACAAAGCTTTATTCAATAAATATATGTCTCTCCTAGGGCTGTGCAAGATTTGGCTTCGACAACCATTTCACAGAGGCTTCGACAACCATTTCACAGAGTAGCCACCACATCCTGCACAGCCCATGCATCCAAGGAAGAAAAGCTTAAACTCCTAGAATGCCTTGATAGGGAGGGACAGACCTACTGGGGTCAGGGTACTCGTAGCCTCTCCGCTGCTGATCTCAGTGGATCTCCCACCCAGCCACATGAGCAGGGCCACACGAGACCCTGCTCAGCTCACTGCAGGGTCTGCAAGCACCCTGCAGCCTCCCACATCCCCTGGGAGCCACCAGCAGAAAACACCCAGCATCAGGAAGGAGCAGATGGAAGCTGGTGGCTCTCAGGGAATGCAGGTGGCTGCGGGGTGCTCGTAGACCCTAGGGTGAGCCGTGCGGGATCATCATCAGTGAACCCTTGAGTGCCCGTCACTCCCTGACCCTGATAGAACTCTCTATTCCATTAAAACATGCTGCGCTAAGCTGCGACTGACCCAAGTTTCTACAACATTTTTTGGAAATATTATTTTTTGTTAGTAATTTATTAAAAATACTTTTATGCCACTCTTGATCTTATGATACCAGGACAGTATGCAAAGTATAATCCAAAATCATAATATATAATAAAAGTAACAAAAGAATAAAACAAGAAAACAACATCAACTATAACAATAAAATATATTATTATATTAAAATAAACACATATATCTGCCTCATATATTGCAGTGAATGCTATGGGTGCATAGCACTCATTGCAATATGGAACCTCAAATGGGGATTCAAGCAAGTACTGTTATTTTACTGTCGGAAACAGTGGTGTGTGTGTGTGTTTAAGGCAACCCTGGAATGTATAACTCTTGTATCAGGACAATATCAAAGCCTGTCAGGTAGTCGAGGATGCTTTGGTTCCCACTTTTAGAGCTCCACCCCGCAATATATACTAATGCCCAGAGCATGGGAAACAAACAGAACGAACTTGAACTCTTATTACATGAAGGCAAATACGACTTGATAGGTATAACTGAAACTTGGTGGGATGACTCCCATGACTGGAATATAGCAATTGAAGGATATAACTTGTTCAAAAAGAACAGAAATAGAAAAGGAGGTGGAGTTGCACTATATGTTAAAAATACCTATTCCTGCACAGAAATACAGGCAGATCAGACTGGGAGCCCCGTCGAGAGCGTCTGGATTAAAATAAATGGGGCAAGGAATAAAAAGAATATGATAATTGGAGTCTACTACCGACCACCCAATCAAGGAGAAGATGAGGATGAAACTTTTGAGAAACAAATTGCCAGTGTTTCAAGGAAGTGTGATGTAATAGTGATGGGGGACTTCAATTAACCTGATATCTGTTGGGAGACCAATACTGCCAAAAGTGTCCCTTCCAAGAAATTCCTGACATGTGTGGGTGATAACTTTCTCCTACAGAAAGTGGAGGAACGAACTAGAGGATCGGCAATCCTTGACTTGATATTGACCAATAGGGATGACTTAGTGGATAAAGTGGCAGTTACGGGAACTCTGGGAGAAAGTGACCACGTCATACTTGAATTCTTGATTATGAAAGAGACAAAAGTTGAGTGTAGCCATACACGTACTCTGGATTTTAGGAAAGCTGATTTTAATAAACTCAGAACTATGATAAGTAAGGTCCCATGGCAAATGAGCCTAATGAGAAAAGGAGTGCAGGATGGGTGGGAGTATTTAAAAAAGGAAATTTTAAAGGCACAGTTACAAACAATTCCAACAAGGAGAAAAGTTAGAAGACAACAGAGGAAACCAATGTGGCTCCACAAAAAGCTTAGAGATGACCTGAAAACAAAAAGGGATATATATAGGAAGTGGAAGGAAGGCCAGGCTACAAAAGAAGAGTACAGACAGGTGGTGCAGAAGTGCCGAAATGGCGTCAGGAAGGCTAAAGCTCAGAATGAGCTGAGATTAGCGAGGGATGCTAAAAGCAATAAAAAGGCTTTCTTCAGATACGTGAGTAGTAAAAGACAGAGGAAAGAAAATATTATTATTATTATTATTATTTATTTATTTATTTATATAGCGCCATCAATGTACATGGTGCTGTACAGAGTAAAACAATAAAATAGCAAAACCCTGCCGCATAGGCTTACATTCTAATAAAATCATAATAAAACAATAGGAAGGGGAAGAGAATGCACCAAACAGGCACAGGGTAGAGTAAAACTAACAGTATAAAAGTCAGAGCAAAATCAAGTTTTAAAAGCTTTAGGAAAAAGAAAAGTTGGTTCAACTGCTTAATGAGGATGGCAAATTGATAAAAGATGATAAAGAAAAGGCTGAAGTGCTCAATTCCTACTTTGCCTCAGTCTTCTCCCAAAAGCGGGTCTATGACCCCCCTGGAAAAATTGAAGCAGAAGTTGAGGGGGCAGGATTGCAGTTTGAGATTGATAAACAAATGGTCAAGGAACACCTAATTTCTTTGAATGAGTTCAAATCTCCAGGGCCCGATGAACTGCATCCTATAGTAATAAAGGACCTGGCAGAAGAACTCTCAGAACCTTTGTCTATTATCTTTGAAAAATCATGGAAGACGGGTGAGGTGCCGGATGACTGGAGGAGGGCTAACGTTGTCCCTATCTTCAAAAAGGGCAAAAAGGAGGAACCTGGGAACTACAGACCAATCAGTCTGACATCCATCCCTGGGAAATTTTTGGAGCAGATTATAAAGAAGTCAATCTGTAAACAACTTGAAATCAATGCGGTGATCACTAGAAGCCAACATGGATTTGTCAAGAACAAGTCCTGTCAGACAAATTTGATCTCATTTTTTGATAAGGTAACCTCCCTTGTGGACTGTGGGAATGCTGTGGACGTCATATATCTTGATTTCAGCAAAGCTTTTGACAAAGTACCACATGACATTCTGATTAACAAACTAGCTAAAAGTGGGCTAGATGGAACAACTATTAGGTGGATTCACAGTTGGCTACAGAATCGGACTCAAAGAGCACTTATCAATGGAACCTTCTCAAACTGGGGAGAGGCAACGATTGGGGTACTGCAGGGATCAGTCCTGGACCAAGTGCTCTTCAACATTTTTATTAATGATTTGGACGAGGAGGTGCAGGGAACGCTTATCAAATTTGCAGATGACACAAAATTGGGTGGAATAGCTAATACCCTGGAAAACAGAAACAAACTTCAAAGTGATTTTGATAGGCTGGAGTGCTGGGCTGAAAACAACAGGATGAAATTTAATAGGGATAAATGCCAAGTTCTACATTTAGGAAATAGAAACCAAAGGCACAGTTACAAGATGGGGGATACTTGGCTCAGCAATACTACAAACGAGAAGGATCTTGGAATTGTTGTAGATTGCAAGCTGAATATGAGCCAACAGTGTGATATGGCTGCAAGAAAGGCAAATGCTATTTTGGGTTGCATTAATAGAAGTATAGCTTACAAATCACGTGAGGTACTGGTTCCTCTCTATTCGGCCCTGGTTAGGCCACATCTAGAGTATTGTGTCCAGTTCTGGGCTCCACAATTCAAGAAGGATGCAGACAAGCTGGAGCGTGTTCAGAGGAGGGCAACCAGGATGATCAGGGGTCTGGAAACAAAGCCCTATGAAGAGAGACTGAAAGAACTGGGCATGTTTAGCCTGGAGAAGAGAAGATTGAGGGGAGACATGATAGCACTCTTCAAATACTTAAAAGGTTGTCACACAGAGGAGGGCCAGGATCTCTTCTCAATCCTCCCAGAGTGCAGGACACGGAATAACGGGCTTAAGTTAAAGGAAGCCAGATTCCGGCTGGACATCAGGAAAAAATTCCTGACTGTTAGAGCAGTACGACAATGGAATCAGTTACCTAGGGAGGTTGTGGGCTCTCCCACACTAGAGGCATTCAAGAGGCAGCTGGACTACCATCTGTCAGGGATGCTTTAGGGTGGATTCCTGCATTGAGCAGGGGGTTGGACTCGATGGCCTTGTAGGCCCCTTCCAACTCTGCTATTCTATGATTCTATGATTCTATTCCAGGAGAGGAGTTTTAGGGGAGGAGTTATTTTCCCCTTTCCTTGTCAATCTTGCCCGGTGGTTGTGTCCAGGATTCCTTCCAGGTTTTCCAGGATACAGCCGTTAAGAAAATTTACTTGGGGGCTGGGTAGACCCTCTGGTTAGCTTGCATGATTTGATAGGATCTGAGGAAGCACCTTCATGGGGTTCTGGCTGTTTCGTGTTAGACCATGATGAGTAATTTGAACTTAAAATTTTACTTTTAGGGTCGTTTTTAGTAGACCTGTGTGGATCAGCTAAGAGCTCCCAATTGCCCACACTGCCAAGTGCTGCGTTTTGGTGTAGATTGCTGTATTTTGATATTACAATCTTGGGGCTCAAGGCCACACCTCCCTTGGAATACGGTTGCTGCAGAGCGCATGTTCAATGCGCACCCTCGTACATATCACGGGGATCTTCTGCTGGAATTGCTTCCATGACAGAATAGGGATCAGGGGACTTTGGGCTGATTGTCGTTAGGCACTTTGTATTGTGTTGGTTATTGTGCATAAGGAGCTTTCTAAGGTTAGAAAGTCTCAATAAAATCTTATGCTGTTCTTGCACCGGTAGAGCATCATAGCTGTCAGTTAGCTGGATTTCTTCAGGCGAGAGGTCCTTGTTGACAGAGTTGGTACTGTCTGGTGTAATTTTCTTAATGCAGTCGGTTTTATTATTGTTATTTGGGCAGCCTACACTATGGTTAATTTCGAATGATTGGCAGAGAATAGGGGGATAATCATCAGACATATTTAGATCAATCAGTTTCCCTACCGGTGGAACATTATTAACAAGTCTGGGGAAGCAATGGGTTCTCAAAGAGAAAACTGGGGATACATCCTCACAATGCCTGCTCACCCTCATGCCAATCCTTTGGAATGTTTCTTTAGCCTTGTAGATTCTGAAAGCTATATTGGGTGACACAAATGTTACAATGGCTCGAGTTGAGTTGTATTTATTAAAGTTATATTCTACTTTAAGGACTGAGTCTGAGTTAAGCTGTAGTGAGGTACAAGCTGTTATAACCTGTATAAAGTGTGTTATACGTTCTGAATGTGCTAAGAACCCCTTGGGCTTCGGGTAATTGGAGAAAACTAGATTCTGTTTCAGAAGCTGAAGCTGCCATGGTTTGTTAGCTAAGTTATAGTTTGAGTTTGGATTGAACTCCAGTACCGCCGAGGTAATAGGTATTACCTTTTTTGGGAGATGTGAGATTGACCAGGGATCCTGGGTCACATCTTTGGTCAAATCTCATGTATAACTAAATCCTGCGCTAATTCTAAAACCACTACTATAAAAGAAGAAGTCAGTCCTGTGCAAGTGTGCAAGAGTGAATGTTCACTGCCATGAAATTTGCATAATTTCCCCCTCAGTTTTACTGCTCTGCATTAAAATTTGCGCAATTTCCCCTTCCATTTTGCTGCTGTGCCATGACATTTATGTAATTTCCCCCTTAGTTTCACTGCTTTGCCGTGAGATTTGCACAATTTTCCCTTTAGCTTTACTGCTTTACCTTAATGTATGCACCACTTCCCTGTCCATTTCACTGCTTTGCCATGACATTTGCATATGCTCACTGCTCTGTGACCTATATGTCTCTGTGACAGCTAGCAAGGGAGACCAGTGGAGGACAGCAACAAGCACGAAGGGGTGGAGTGGAGCCAAAAGTGGCTGGTGGCTGCAGGAGAAAAAGAGCTTTAGGGGTAGATGCTCTTAATTCAGTACAAAGTGAAGCCGCCTTTAAAAAAAAAAGTGTTCTCTAGCAAGGGAATCCTCAAGGTGGAGGATAATGGGAGGAGGCAGTGAGCTAGTCGAAGTATTCTTTAGGTGAATCAGTTAAAGTGGAGCGGCTGAGCTGAACAAAAAGGCAATATAAAGATCTCATTCTCTACATGTATACTCAAAGAAGTAAAGAGCTAAATGAGGCTTACTCCCAGGTATCCTGTATCTTACCTGGGACTAAGGCCCATTCGCTCAAAGGGACTTATTTCTCTGATATGTAGAGGACAGCATTGTTAGTAAACTTTATACAATTATTCTGCTAGCCTTTAACTTTACAGCACCCTGCCTGCATTCCCTACCCACAAAACCCAATCCATCAGCAGACATATAACAACAATGGGCTACCCTGCAGTGGTGTCATAAACTACTATCCCATCCTCCAAGCAATATGGTATAACAACAATGTGTTTTTTGGAAGATTGCCATAAGTGTGGAAGCTTTTTTGGTAGTGGCCCCCTGATGAAAGGGAAGCTTGCCTGGTGTCTGTATGGTTGTTGTTACAGGACCAGGCTAAGTGTTTTGGAGCTCCATCACACTGGGGGGAAACACGTTCCCTACCTTCACTTCTCCGCCCATGTTTTCCTTCCTCAAGTTACTTCCTCTTTCAAAAGAGCAAGTACACAACGAGCACAAGGCTCATTGAGTCCGCTGTTCTAATCACACTACTTCTGCACACAGCAGGAGAGAGCAGCAATTCCGTATTTTAAAATACATCGGACTTAATAAGGGTTTTTTTGTCACAAAAGGAAGGCCAGAAGGAGTGGAAGGGGCACGGGAGGCAGACAACGTCATGTGAGGGACCTGAGTGAGGGACCTGAGTAAACTCCGTGAGCGCCCAGTAACAACCGTGCAATAAAACGCTCGTCGGATGGAGCTTTTGTTCTCCCAGGCTTTTTAAGATCTTGTTACTTTAGTCCCTGTGGCATTGATGTTGGATTTAGCTCCTATACTTGTTAGTTGTTTTTAGTACCTGTGATTCGTACTGGATTTTACAACACTGATATTGTATGCTCAGCTGCATTTTCAAGATTTAATGTTGGATTTTTTTTATTGTTATATTTTGAATTGGTTTAAAACAAACTTAAGCTTTTAAATGAGAACTTGTTTTATGAGGTATCAAACAAATATAAATAACGAATCAATCAGTCACATTATCTACTACCAGACACTAAATCTGATCAGAAAATATAATTAAATCGTGTAGACTTGTGCCTAGCGTACAGACTACTATATGTTAAGAAAACTGGAATTGCAAGACCATACTTTTGGCAAAGGAAGAAGCAAGCCAATTTGCTTTGAATCATTTGTTAAGTGTTCTGTAAGAGATTTCACGCAGTTAAATTTCCCTTCTCCAGTGCAATGATATATTCTGTTTTAAAATGTTTTCGATGACAGACAGGCGAGCTGTTTCAGTACTCATTTTTTATGATTATTCATCATGCATGCTAGACAGGAGGCAGGAAAACACTGAAATACTTTGCTTACGTCTATGCATATTTCCCAAGGGATAAGTGGATCATAATGTGTTTTGAAAATGTTGCCTCTTTAGGAGGTGCTACACCTTGTGAAAGTTCTGTGTAAGATTATACTGGCAGATGGCATTTACAGCTTGTTCCCATCTGTAGACCAGCACAGCGGAGACCTTTGTAATCTAAATAATCCACATTAAAAATCCTTTTATCACGTTAGGAGTATTAATATATTTAGAAATGGACTACTGGAATCAGAATTAAAAGTATGTTCCTGAACCAAGTACAGTGATGATCCTACACAATTTGTCATGAGCCATTTTCTGGATGAACCTTCTCCAATTTCTCTGTCAAGTGAATACTGGTTAAAGACAGCCATTTGGTTGAATATTGGCTATTTACCGTACAATCTAGCACCATTTTTTAAAAAAAAATTAAGCAAGTTTTGCAATTTATAGCTTTAACTTTTATTTGTGATCTCTTCTGGGTGAACTGTTTGTGAATTATGAACACACTTGTGCAGTAAGGGGGTATTAAAATTCATGACTCCAGTAGGACTTTTTTAAACTATCAAGAATATTTTAGATCAAAATTTTACAAAAACAGAAAAGTGAACATTAATGTGCCAGCACGTATCATAAGTTCACTATTCCTTATCAAACTGACCCAGTCAATGAAATGCTTATTAAGAGTATTTGCCCAAGATTTACTCCCTGTTCTCTGATTCATCTGTGTATCAGGGATACCAAACTCCTCACGCAGGAACCACTTATGAATTGCCATATGCTATTTATCTGCAAATAATTACTTTAAATGGAAATACAGTACATTTCACCATAATTCAGAAGACTGAGATCATGCAACTAGTATACCTGCCTGTTCAGTCTACTGTCCAGGTGCTAAATGTTGATGGATAAATGTAAGGCTCCTCCTCCTTTATCTTTAAATTGGAATTAGTAGGATCTGGCATCCCTTTAAATAGAGGACTGTAGAGCAGATTACCACCATGCCCAGAGGAGACACCTAAGGGACACACCCAAAATACCCTGCTGCCTAGGGTATTTTGTATATAGGCAGGAGGATATAAATTGAATAAATAATATATAATAATTTCTAACTGAAAAAATCACGTGATGGTGAAGGGGGCTGGAGGTAGGACAGTAGTTAATATCCCCCACTGTCCAATCCCAATGCCACCTTTCTACATTTTGCTTCCTGAAATCCCTTTACCAGCTTCCCCAAAGGCCTAAACACCCACCAGTAGCTCACAACCCCCCACCTCATAAAATCCTCTTCCTACAAATTATTGCTTGACCTCCAAAATTATCTCACATGCTAGAACAGCAGCCATCCCTTCCCCCTGAGAGCCAAGTCTGGTTTGTGTTGACCAAAGGCCATCACTGCTAATTCTGCACCCTCCCTGCAAATTGCCCTTTCCACACTTCTTGACACTGCTGTAGCCATTGCTGAGTCAGACCCTTAGACTTCAATATAGTTCCATCATTTGTGTGGTATGTTATAGGAGTGCCTTGGCATGCACTGGGGACTACAAAGGATCAGAAACAGGTGATTGGTCTTCTGACCTTCTGTTGATGGCTCTGCTCTAGACGGTATTGCTTTGTTCAAAGATTCCTACAAACTGGTAATCTTTATTATGGACAAACAAACCAAAGAGATTCAGACTAGCCTATAACTCCAATGACATAACTAGCCAGATGGAAAAGAACTGGTTTATAAGTCTCATCACAACATATTTTGATCAACTTTTTCTATCACCGCCCCTGCCTCCTTCCCTTCCCTTCCCTTCCCCGAAGCCTCCACTAGACAGGCAAAATTGCCCATCTAACAGAAACACAGTGCAGGAGGTGGAAGGCACCTCCTACTGTATACATTGGATGATATTATTATTATTATTATTATTATTATTATTATTATTATTATTATTATTACATTTTATACTGCCCAATAGCCAAAGCTTTCTGGGCAGTTTACAAAAATTAAAACCATAGAAACCATTCAAAAATTATTATTATTATTATTATTATTATTATTATTATTATTATTATTTGCATTTATACACCACCCCATATCTGAAGCTCTCTGGGTGGATTAGAAATATTAAAACATGGAACAATAAATACAAATATACAAAATTAAAAACCATAAAAAGCATAAAAACTTATTAGAATGAAAGCCTATGTGGCAGGATGTTGCTGTTTTATTCTTTTACTATGTACAGCAACATGTTGCAATAATAATAATAATAATAATAATAATAATAATAAATTACATACAATATCCATCTATTCTGGATCAGTGAAAAACTGATTTAACATATGCTGTTAAACATATTTAACATATGCTGTTAAATGCTTGGGGGAGAGAAAAGTCTTGACCTGGCACCAAAAAGGTAGTAACGTTGGTGCCAGGTGAGCCTTGTTGGGAGATTGTTCTGTAATTGGCAGGGGGCACAGTGTAAGCCTCAGAGTTCAGAGGTTGAACCCATGGTTCAGTTTACCCATTGGATTGTGCTCTTACATAAACAAAATTAATTAATTAATTAATTACATTTTTATACCGCCCAATAGCCGAAGCTCTCTGGGTGGTTCACAACCTTAATATTGATGAAATTTTGAGATTCTGAAGGAAGTATAAGATAACCGATAAATTAATTTAAAGAACAACTGCTGTCACATTGTTAAAAGCAAACTCATATTTCTTATTTTCTGTTTTATTCCCTAGTACAGAAACATACTACAGACAAACAGCCTCAAAAATAAACAAATGGGTCCTTAAATCACAGCTCCACTGATTAGATCTGCCCTCACCAAGTAAAATTTAACCAATTAAGAAGTTAAAGCTTTAATTGATTAATTTCTGAATTAAAATCTTGCACCTTGCATTTCTAGGACTGTAAGTCATTTTAACTTAGCACCTCATAAGCAGTTCACAGCAGTCACTGGATGAAGGCAACTGGACAAGAGAAAGGAGGATGGCGGGGAGTGAGACAAACTAATATAAGGACTACAATTTTAAAAAACTTGATTATATGTAATAGCAGCTCTTGAGTTAACAGTAATATCGGGATAGCCTTTCATATAAAAGGGATGGCATATTTTAAACTCTTATTTTTATAGGAATATAGCGAGAACTCTGCTGTATCTCTGCTGGACCAGTATCCTCTTTCTCACAGTGCCCAACCAGGTGCCTATGGGGAAAAAAAGTCCACAAGCATCCATGGGCACAAAGCTCTCTCCCAGTGTTGCTCCCCAGGAACTGGTACTCTCTGAAACCTGGAGGCTGCATATAGCCACCATGGCTAGGAGCTGCCGATAGATTAATCCTCCATGATATTTGAAGTCATACTGTTGTATCTCATATTATGCAAAATTCCTAATTAATAAACCCATACTCTATTTTCCCTATTTAATATTACATAGCAGAACCTCAGCATTAACAGATTTGGATCCAAACAACTCCTGCCGCCCATGAAAGGCATTTCCACTCAGGTCTCCTGACCGTTGGGAGTGGATTTTTAGCAGAAGGGGAAAGCCCTACTGCACAAGTGGCATTCCGCTCATGACCCTCTGGATACAAGCTGTAATATAGTAGAAACACTAAGCATTTTTACTGCTTTGCTGAATGTTTAAATAAGCTATTCATTAAGCCTAAGCCAAAAGTTCACTGAATTACAAGCTTACAAATGAATCATGGCAAAGTACTGAAAATAAGTATAGTATGCAAGCATAAAAGTCAAAAGACTTTAGGCACCAATCCTATGCTTACTTTCCTGGAAGTAAGCCCCATTAAGCTCAATGGGGCTTATATCTATGTATAGGAATGCATTGTTAATCAACTAAAAAGAATATCCTTGATTAATCAGGCAGCAGAGTTTTTAAAAAACAAAAAACACAAGTACTTACAAAAACTGCAGATGGCAAAACCATTCCACCCCCCTTTTCTCTCAGCTAGGAGGGCATGCCTTTTCTAAGCTTGGTTCCTGCTACAACACATATGCAGCGTGCAATGAACAAAATTATGCTTCTTGTTGTAGAAACATTAATAATGTGTCATTTTGATAGCATAATTCATATGGTGAATCAATGTCTCTAATCCAGGTAAAGATATATTGATCACTTTATTGGTTTGTTTTATTGTTTAATAGCCATACTTAAACATTTGGACAGAGGGCTAAAATGTCACCAAGTGAGAAAACCCTGACATCCTGTTTCACTACAGTCTGAGCTATCTGGAAACAAGTAACACACTACAAGAAAAATCATATTACTCTTTTTTAAAAATACACAATTAATTAATTTGTATTTACATAAGAACTAGGATTACTCCTTTTACAGTCAGAGGGGGGGATTCTATTAACAACCTCTATGCAGCTGGTTAACATCAGCTAAAGCATATACAAGACAAATGTCAAGACATTCATTTTTACATTTTTCTCAGAAGTTTTACTTCATAATTATTTGCCTGTTTGCAACTGGCAGCTTTAGTCTGCCAGATTAACTAGAATAGTTTTAAGCACGGAGAAAAGCAATAGGAAATCCAAAAACTATGAACCAGTTGGTATTGGAATTACATCTTTTAAATGGGCATGACCTCAAGCTGCGATAATTTGAACTGGAATGCTTATTCAGATCCTCTCTTCTACACATATAAATTGAGTTTGCCACACACATACATGATTTCAAAACTTTCATAACACATTTTGGGAAGGGAATACAGCATACCAGGCAAAGTAACTCAAGTAATTCATAGACCATATGAAGTGCAACGTTTCAGGCAGAATGACAAATATAAGTATTTCCTGAAACACAGACTTCAACATTCGCTAACATCATTCCCTCCTTTTTTCGTTCTGTAGTGTGGAATATGACTTCAGACAACAAGAAGGCAGGTTTCACCAAGTTTTGAAAACACTGGATCAAGTGGAAGAGATTGCGCCTGTGACGACTCTACAAAGGCAACCATCTGACCACCCAGTCACTGAAAAACAGGAATTAAGAAGGAAGTCCAAAAAAAAGAAATGCTTCTGGTGGATTTGAAGGCCTTAAAACCTGGGTATGGAACTTGAAGAACAGGTCCAGATGTCATGGTCAAATCATGGTTGGACCATCATTAACGGACTTCACACTTGTGTGTTCCTACTCCTTGTCGCATGTGCTCCCATTCCTTCTTCACTTCCTGGTTTGTGGTAACTATAGTTTGTCATGATGTCCACATTTGGAAACCATAGGAAACTATAGTTACCAGAAACCAGGAAGTGAGGTAGGAGTCTAAGTGTGCAAGGATGACAGCCAATATATGGTTTGGATGCAATGTCTGAACTGGGTCTAGAGCACTACATTTGAGGAAAGAAAATGCCAGTTTTAAAATACATATAAAGCTCAATCTAACAAATCAAGACCGTAACAAGGTATTTAGAAATCCAACTCAACTTGGTATTGCAGATTAAATTGTTCTGAAACTTAACAGAGCAAGCTAGTAAAATGAATGGAACATTGGTTTTCCTTCTCTGTATGACACCCTTACTTAGCAATTCTGTCACTTATATAACTTGAGCATGATAGAATAATTTGAGACCTTGTTTTTCCTAGCTTGATTCAGAATTTCTGACGCTGCCAGATTTAGGATTTTAGTCACATTTTATAGCTTCATTTCCCTGACAAACTGCTTTATAGCAACTCTGTATCGATCATACGAAAATGCATCCATCCTTCACATTTCACAAAGGTGCTCCTCTTAAATAATCAAAGCTAGCAGTCAGCATAAATGTTGGAACAGAAAAATGTCTTAAAATATTGAGAAACACTATTATAAATAACCTAAACCATATTTTTCCAGTGATAATTCAACATTTTATTATAAAAAGGGTAATTCTGGCAAGCACACCATGATCATCAGAGTCACTTTTAATAACAGCATTCTTAAAAACAAAAGTTTTGCACAATGAATAACTGCATTGGGGGAAAAATGACTTATTCTGAAAATGGCTCTACTACGATTTTACTAAGCAGAACAAAAAAAGTAATGACTTGAATCCTAGGATAACTTAAAGATGTTCATGGAAGGAAGGTTTCCATCCCCTTTTTGGAAACACATATACCCTCGAAATGTCTCTGGGAGACACTCCTGAACAATGTATTATGGGCACAGGAGTTCCTGGGACAGGAGAGAATCACCCCAAATTGGATTAACCTTCTCCAATTTCGGACAATTCTCCTCTCCTTCAGCAATCCCCTCCTCCTCTCCTCCTCAGTGTTCAGGAAGGCTTCTCCCCCCTCTAGAGGCTTTTCAAGGGGCAAGAGGAAAACTTTCCTTCCCTGAACTTACTTATATTAACATCTTAGGATCCAAGCAGATGTGTTTTCCTGCCTAGAGGGTTACATTCTAAAGGATGTAACTCATGAAGATACAAAAAGAGAGATCATTGCTTCAGTCAGAACCTTTTATAACCCAGCAACATTGAAATCAATGAGCTTAGGCACGCATAATGCTACACAGTACCAATACCTGAAAATATAGCTGTTTGAATTCTGCTAGAACAAAAAACATTAAGGCAGGTCCTCTCTCTCTCTCCCCCCCCCCCAATTGAGGTTGCTCCTAACTGCACATTTTTGGAGGCTGTTAGCATAGAGACTCTCCATGTCAAATCCATGTGTTAAGTGCCAACATTTTAGCACCTGGATTGGATCCAGAATTTTATTTCAGTGGCAGGAGCATCCCTGAGCAGGGTTCCACTCAGGATGCTCCCATAAGTGGAAAGGGGATGAGATAATTATTGCCCCCTCCCTCTGCATCTCCCAGTGCCACCCCCTACTTTCTGGAGCAGATTTCTGGTAACTAGAGTTTGAGCTTTATCATACCAGCTTTATACTGTGCAATCACTGCGAATTGCGTGCAAAGGACTCTGAAGTTTTCCAGTTAATAATATGCTTTGACTGTGAAGTACTCCCATGCATCCTGCTTTAATTGTGCTATAAAGCCAAAAGACCCGACCTATTTTGCTACTACTTTTGGAGCGAATCATTTCTTGTTTTCCGAGCAGCCAAAGGGGGCGCAGGAGCAAGATTTGATACTTTTAAGCTTCAAATTAAACAAATGCTTACATCTGCGTAAGTTTTAAAGCTAAAGACATCAAAATTGGCTCAGTAATAGATATTAAGGAGAGCTTTAAGCGTACCAAATTTGAATCGGATTGGGTCATCCATTGATTTTTAATGTGGTTTTTTTTACATTTCCCCCCTTAAACCCTTTTCCTGGTATGCAAAGGATCTTAGGAGTGCTGCCCCCCAGGGTGTGATTTAGCTGGCAGCAACAACAACAACAATGACATCTTTGAGGTCAGAGCTACATTTTAAATGATTTGAAAATTATATTAATTACAAGCACCAAAAGATTCAAATCACCTGAAGCCATGAGACTCAGATGCACCTCTAGTTTTCCCATCGTTGAATTACAACAGTCTAAAGATGGACTACAGGTGCCAAGTTCAGATGTATTATCATCACATCTCTATTTACAATGGAGCATATTTTTCTAGCCATCAGCCCCGCAGCCTCCTTCACTAAAACATTTTTATTTATTTTATTATTGCATTTATATCCTGCCTTTTTTCCCCTCTAAGAAACCCAAGGCGGCATAAATAATCCTCCTCCTCCTCTCCATTTTATCCTCACAACAACAACCCTGTGAGGTGGGTTGGTCTGAGAGTCTGTGACTGGCCCAAAGTCACCCAGTGAGTTTCCATGGCCGAGTGGGGACTAGAACCCTGATCTCCTGAATCCCAATCTGACACTTTAGCCACTGCGCCACAGTTAACTAGTTACAGGAAGTTCCCTGATTTGTAACTATCTATGCCCAAGATTCCAGATGTTCAGTTGCAGCTGAATATCAATGAACTACCAATTTATATGCTCTATTACCTCCACACCTCCCAACCTCACCCATGTATTTGAACACAAGCATCCTGATCCAGCAGAGACAGCCAATGTGCATACGCAGGTTCCGCACCTGGATTCCCTTGCTGGATCTGGTTCTGGTCCTGTATGCCAAATTGGATTGGGGAGGGGGGCGGTTTGCATAATTCCATTGTCAACACCCAGGAGTATGCAAGAGATGGTACTTCTGAATAAAGTCCATGATCAAAGCTTGCAACAAATGGTTGATGCAATCAGCTTTAAAACTGTCACATTTTTTTCAGGAGAAACAAAGACATAATCCGGTCTCTCTCTCTTTCCTCTGATACATAGTGTGAACACTGGGCATATCAGCCATCTTCTTCATATCTTGCTTGTGAGTTTCGAAAGGCATCTTCTAGCCAAGCTAGAAACAGAATGCTTAACAAGACTGATTTGCTCTCACCCAGCAAGTCAATTCTTATGAATATGGCTGCATGCAGATGTTATTTGGCCGTAAGAGAAAATCAGTATAATGGAAAAGACAGTGCATATATAAAAAATGCACCACTTTTTCTTCAGATAAGGAAAATTTAAGAGCAATTCACACTAGGTTCGCCTTTCAATATTGAGAAGTAGATTAATTATATTTTATGTATAGGTTTAAAAACAATGCTAGCAAAGCAGACAGTACTATGTATGATGACAGTCTACAAAATCTTTGGTATATATTCTAGAAGGTCTTAACAGCAGGACTCTATGCCTACAACATGGTGATAGTTCTCTGTAACACAAGTTGTATACAACAAATATATGATGTGCTGCCAAAAACTATGAAGTACAAATGTAATGAGATACTTAAGTGATAAGGTTTGTAAAATATTGTATAGCACATATTACATATTCTGAAACTACTGTACTTGAAATTATTCTGCTCTACAGAGGAAACTGGATTTTTAGGAAGAAATTGTCCAAACAAAACATTCAGTCTTATATGAATAGTTCCTTAATAAAAGGTTTGTGTACTCCCACAGTACAATAAATGCCTATTTCTCTTACCCACAGTCACAACTCTTGGTAAACAAGCAGGCTCCAATACAGATTACTTTCCTGATGAAATGTACTAATCAAATATAATGTTTTGTATATTTCTAGATTCTTTTACTGGCATAATATCTTTTGCAATAAATGGACATATTTTTTTCTGTCTCAAGACTCGATAATTTGATAACTATGTTTATTGTGAGTGCAGATATGGCAATTACTCAAAGCAAGGAGAATGAATTAAACTGTTATTTTCCTAGCAGTCCTTGTTTCCAACCTATTCTGCAATTTCCCGAAATCTAGTGTCAGTTTTACAAAATCTAATCAAGATCCACTTTCCAGGATGGAAGCTTTACATACCTTCCTTTCTCAGGTGTGCAGTAACTGAAAAACTATAGCAATACAACTCAGCCACCTGTCTACAGATCTCTGTCATGTTTCAATCTGTCTGTCTTTCGCAGCCATTTAAATGACCATCTGGATGGAGATATTTTCATTGCGGCTTGTTTGTAATCAATTCCCTTCATCTTGTGTAAAGTAAATAAAGTAGCAGCTAAAATGGCTATTCCTGTGAGAGAAAAGAACACTAAAGCAAACCATAAATCTTAAAGACTCAGGCCTCATCTACACCATGCAGGATATTGCACTATGAAAGCAGTATATAAAAGGCAGAAGCCACACCAAGCAGGATATAGCAGTATGAAAGCGATTTATAGTATGTTTCAATGGGCCCCAACAGTTGTCAGTGCACTTCAATACTGCTACAAAGCAGTAGTGTGGCTCCTACCTTTTATTTACTGCTTTCATAGCACTTTCATAGTGCAATATCTTGCCTGGTGTAGGTGAGGCCTCAGGCTGCCTTCCCAAGGCATGTCGACACCAGCCCTATATCCCGGGGTAGTCCCTGGATCATCCCTGTGCATCCAAATGACACACAGGGCATCCCAGGGCCCACCCAGGACTGGGAACTTTCCCTGGGTTACAGGGAACCACGGAAAACCTGACTTTTCCACAGTTCTGCGACCATCCTGCAGAGTGCGGGATGTGTGGCCGCTGCTCCCAGGTCACCCCATCCTCCCCGCGAGTAGTGGGGCACTTGAAATGGGCACGAAGTTCCACGAGGGCAGTCCGTGCCCATCGAAGGTGGGGAGAGGAGTCAGGTTTGTTTGTTTGTTTAAAAAAATCACTTTTCTGGAGGACCACAACTGCGCTCTTCTTCCTTGTTTTTTGTTTTTTTTAAATGGTGGCTGCAACGTTCTTCCAGGATGTCGTGCTGCTGTCAAGATGCCCAGGGAGGATCACAGAAGCCAATTACATAGGGTGACCATATGAAAAGGAGGACAGGGCTCCTGTATCTTTAACCATTGTATTGAAAAGGAAATTTCAGCAGGTGTCATTTGTATATATATATGGAGAACCTGATGTAATTCCGGCTTCATCACAACAGTTAAAGGTGCAGGAGCTATACTAGAGTGACCAGATTTAAAAGAGGGCAGGGCACCTACAGCTTTAACAGTTGTGATGAAGAGGAAATTTCATCAGGTTCCCCATATATACAAATGACACCTGCTGAAATTCCCTTTTCAATACAACTGTTAAAGATACAGGAGCCCAGTCCTCCTTTTCATATGGTCACCCTAAATTACAACACTTCTCTTAAAGTCACAGTGCTTTAAAACCTTGTTTTCCCCCTAACTTTGCAAGGAAGAACACACTCACACACTACTCTGCTATGCACATAATATCTCATCAGCGTCCAACAGCAACTTCTTTCAAGTAGTCAGTTATCGCTGGCTTGGTCATATAAAAGCTACCCAGTCAGTTATGGCTGGCTTGATCATATAAAATAATATTTTTTACTATATAATTATTTTTAAAAATTCAGATTCAGCTGTCATTGCCAAAAACATCAAAGCAAGTGTTCAAAACTAATTATATCACAACAACAAAATAAAAATACAAAATTGAGATATTGTCAACATTGTGGTCTCAATCTCTGCCAATAATGAGGAGGCATGCTCACCAGAAAGGAGGCATGCTCACAAGAAATTATCCTACAATTCCTATTATTAATATATATACTTTAAAAGTTCCCCCCTGCAATTAATGTGTCTCTTACTCTCCTAACTTCAAGTCTCAGAGAGTTATATTCACAAATTCCTAACTTTGATTAGTTTCTAAAATCTGATAAGCAGCAGGGGTATTTTTTCCCCTTAGATGCTTTGCAAATTGCTGGGTATCTCATAGCATTTCAATGCATAAAATAAGAAGGATCCTACTGCTCAGCAGAGCTTATCTGTCAGCATTTAAGGCACAATTACCATTAGAATAAAGCAACTAAAATTAACCCAATAGGGTTCCTTATTAATTTCCTTGCTTATCAAATCCGGTGAGTTTCATTATAATAGTCTCCATATCAAAACAACCTATTTTTGAAAGTCACACACAACTTGCAGATTTCTTTTCCTGAGTTTTTCCCATGCAGGTCAGCACCAGATTTAGGGCAGGTGACCCAGGCAACTGGCTTTTGCTGTGTACTCAGGGTTCATCTGTCAGAAGGTAACAACTCAGTTACTGATGCAATAGCTGAAACAAACAGTACAAAAAGCTCATCTTCACTTGTAAAGCTGACAACTCTGACCTGCATAGCAAGTATTGCATTAATGTAATAACAACAACAACAACAACAACAACAACAACAACAACAACAACAACGTCGTCTACAACAGTCACAGGAAAAGCCTATATATGGATTCTCCAATGTGATGCCCAGAGGCACCAATGTACCCATGGACAGCTCTCATGGCACCATGTCAGGCTTCCTGCCACTAGTGATTTTCATGTTATTTCTTACGATTTTGGTATTCTTCAAAGGACAGGACTGCCCTCCAGGCAGTCTTTATTTGGTTTCAAAAGAGTGCTTTTGTGTTTTGGAACTCAATCCCCCACCTCTGCCTTGTCCTTATGTTCTTGGGCAAGTAACTTTTCTTTTAGTATTACGAGTTTGCCTTCTTGGAAAGGGGCATTTGTGACCATTCACACCCATCATGGCAGCCATTTTGTGAATAGCCATCCTCAAATAGCAGCCATTTTCTGAGTGCCCATGACACTCTCAAAAATCCAAACATCCTCAGGGATTGCACACACATCCCGAGCCATATCATCAATATTCATTCAACAAATAGCATACGTGTGAGTGATTATGGAGGTTTAGATGCCCCCCCTTACAATTCAAAAAACACATAAAAGAGTCATGGACTAGCCACAACCAACACTGGTGATGTGTCTGGCAGCCACACATCCTCACCATCTGGCACATTGGAGAAGGCATTTTATCTACATACCAATGTACACACAGAGATCCCGATTGGCACAGGATCCTCCTTCATGTGGAGCTCTTCACACTTACACTGGTACACACATAGAATCCCTTCTCATGTGCACTGAACACAACATGGGGGCATAGCTAGCCAGCATGGATCTGTGAATGTGTGGCAGGAGTCATCTGAACTCCCCCTCCAATACATACACATACACGCACACTATGCATGCATATTTAGCATTTTCTTTGACAGGGATAAATCATGCATACAAGTCATAAAACAGACCTGCTAAAAAAGGGTATTAAAAATTTGAACAAACTAGTGGGGGTAGGCAAAGATGCTATTCTGTTAGATGGAAAGCCCTATGTGGCAGTCAGATATGCATATTATTCTAACAATTATGAAAACTGTATTATTGGACAACAACAACCCCCCAAAGGCAAATAACCCTAAAACAGGTACCAACCCAAAGTTTCATTTCTAGTGAACAGTCTAACATTAAAAGAGAGAAACTGTGTGCATGCACGCATGCATGCTTGAACAAGGATAAGCAGCATTCATGGGAAGCTGAGAAAACTGGAAGTGTTGTTTAAAAGGTTATCCAATGCCACTTTGATTATGCATGGCACCCTTCCTGGCACGGAGGAAGTGCCATGTGGCTCTGACAACTTAAGACTGCAAATGAGCAGCAGCAGGTCTAAGCCAGGAATATCTGACCTAGAAAAGCAGGCTGCCTGGGCAATGTTATCTGTAACACAGCCACTGCAAGAAGCAGCCATATACAAGCATTAGATATGAAGGCATAGTCACCTCCAGTCCAAAGTAGGTAAGGCCTGCAAGAAGAAATCTACAAAAGAGCAGCTGTGATCATTAGTCAGGGAGATGTGATAGCAGAGACAACTGCTGCTTTGACTAGACTGCAGCAAACCAATGTCAGAGTTCTCCTGCCCAGAGAGACCCGCCCGGTCCCCAAATCACCATCTTGTCTTGAGACCAGGGGTGCTGTCTATATGAGGGGAAATCCCTGCGGTGGCTGCGGATCTGAGCTGCGTCACTTACATGATGACGACGATGACGCGAGGCTTTCCCATGAACCTGCTCATTGAAAAAGTCTGGGACTAACCCCGACTTTTTCAATGGGAGTGACGTCAGTAGGGCTTTTCCGCTGTGTGACGTCACTTCAGGGGTGGTACCTGGTAGAAAGCGACTGGCAATTGGATGGCTGTCGGAAACCCCATGTTCTGTCCTTGGTGTCGGGATTACCCGACGCCACCCCGGGAGATGAAAACCTCAGGGTCTTGGAGGGAGGCACTGCCAACACGGTGCCATGAAGACACCCCCTAGCTCTAGTTTTATTAGTTAGCAAAGGCAAAACTGGAGGAATAGGCCTTGTTTTATTATTTATTAATATTAGCATTATTTTAGTATCTTCTACCTCACTTTTGTTTCTAAATATAAACTCAGGCCGCCTTACATCATAAAAGCAATAAATTATTGCTTAATATACAAAAACATCCAAAACAAATTCTAAAGCCATTGGATCTAGCAGTTATGAAATGTAAGATTCCCCCGCAAATCCTCATAGCATCCTTCTGTAACAGCAAGGCATCAATCTCTAAGATCAGAGATTCCAAGTACACTAATTTGCAGTCCATCCCAACAATCATGGGTTGTTTAAATTGGTGTCGTGTAACAGCTAAGAGACTGAAGTAAAAAATCTGCAAGTCCCCAGAGCTTCGGGTATCTGCCATGAACTAATTTGGTGGCCTTAAACATGCCACTTCTTCCCAGCCTTAGTTTCCTATCTGCAAAATGAACACTCAAAAGTGCTATGCAAGTATTATTATTTAAAACCACCTTGCAAACAAGCCCACAAAATTTATTAGACAAACGTTTTGCTGCTCCGCAAACCTGCCCAGACCAAAGACCTAGATAAAGAGAAAGGCGTGAAAAGGGGTGGGGCAACCAAATTATATTCCAGTTAAATAAAGTTGGAACCATGCCTGGTCACCTGGGAGGCAATTCTTATTTTTCACAGGTGAACAGAAAAGTGGCAGTTTAGAAGCCTGGTTTAAGACTTGGCAGCCATTTGGATAATTTCTCATTGTCATCTGTTGTGAAGTTCTATACCCTGGCCACAAAGTGCTTCCTCCCACATGCCAGTCTAGATAACACATTGTTCTTTTAAGGTCTGCTTTTTATAGAAGGATCCTTGCTTGTTTCACATCTCAGTTGAGACAGCTTTCAGAGGTGTTTGCTGAAATTTATGATACCAGCATTGTGCATAATTCTTTGAAGTGGGAGATGTTGGTTGCTTTCGCTTTGCTTTTTTTTATGGGAGGAAAAATGACATACTAAAGTGTTGGTGTTGTCCTTCACAAGATTTGATCACCTTGCCGGAAAAAGCTTTAAACGTGTGAGGACATTAAGTCAATTTAATAATCCAATGAAAGAAAACAAAGATGAGATTTGACAGTTTCCATTCAATGAACCTTTTCACAGAAATGTTCACAGATGATGTTAATAATACATGTTATGCACTGCTTGAAATCTAACACACAATGAAAAGTGGGTATTAACTCAGTTGGAATCAAGCTGACATCATTATGATGCCACAAGACAAAAGCAATCGTCTGGTAGCCATGGACACAATAGACAGTCAGAAATAAACACATGGGGTATGTAAATAACATTGTATTGAGAACAAATTTGAACGCAAACAGTTCTTAAGTGTGAAGAATAATGAACAGGGATCAACACTCTGTTTGCAGTACAGCAGTTCTGGAGTGTTTACATTTGCAATCAAACTGGCAGCTGAGACCAGACTCTCCTTTAAATTGCCAAACCAATCATTTTCTTTGCATGGAGTTTTGGACAGCACACTACCCACCCTCAGTAACATCAAGTGATACTGCATGGCAGAAAGGGGGATCAATCATTTTTGTTTCAATGTGTACTCTAGTCCTTTGTTTTGCAAAGTATCGTAAACTCTGGCTACTGAACCGCCGAGCTTCAGCTACTCGGGGGTATAAAAATGTAATAAATAAATAAATACTGAAAATTATTCCATCTTCAACCATTTTGCTATTTCGTGCCTTCCTAAAAATGCTTCCATGTCAACATTTGATGTTTTATCCAAGTGCCTTCTGGCTCACCAAATACATTAAGCTGTCAGGATTGATTTCTGCTTTCTCACAGGTAAAGGGAGGAAGAACAAGTATCTACTCAGATGAAGGTAGGGAAGTTACTGTAGTTGCCCAAGGGCTTCCTTATGAGGTATTTAACAAGACAAGGATCTGTTTGGACTCCTTCTGTTTAACAAGTCCATAATAAACCCAAGGGCAGCAGAGGAATCAGCATTTTGGGGAGCAGGCTTTCAATACTGGTTCTTGTCCACACAATTTTATTAACTTCTGAAATAGATGTGGTCACCCAAACATCTGAGTAACTAGCTAATGGAGGCAGCAGGTGCTCTTGGGATGCATTTCTTTATTTGGATTTGTTTAATCACATAAATATTATGCTATTCTTTTTCAAAAGAAAAAGCAGTCAACATAAAAAAAAAACCCCATAATCAACTAGTGATCTCAGTAGGCCAAGTATTCACTGTCTCCTCCTTTCATTTTGCCAACTACAGAGAGGCCAGCCTTGGTGGCAAAAAGCCAAGTGGGAGGCAGTCTCAGCAAGCCAATGGAATGGGGCTTTCTATTTCTCTCTCTCTCTCATCTTCTATCAGTGGCAGGGCGATTGGCTGCTGATGTGCTCTCATCTGGGAGTTAAAGCTTTTCAATACCAGGATGGGTTCCTGCCTGTGAGCTTTACACAGTATCCCGCCCGTGCCCTAGCACTTTACAAAACGAATTACTCACAATTAAGGCATCATCTCTATTCATACTAATGACAGTCCTGTTTATAGTGCGAAGCAAGTGGATCATTATTTCCTGTATGTGTTGATACGTTGACACCTGTAAAACAAATACAATTATTTTCAAGATAATGAATAAATCCATAAAGAAAATGCATAGGCAGACTTATCATATAAGCATAGTACCTGTTAACATGGAAGAGAACTAATCATCTAATCACTACTAGGTCAACTGGCTATGCAAATTGGCTCTTAAAGTAGATTAACAAAATCTCTCCAAAGATATGATATTTATTCTTGCCAGGTTGAATGGAAGAAAGACTCAGCCTAGCTATTTTCCTGACATACTTTTTTGTAGGTCAGTGGACATTCTTCTATATTGAGTATTTGGATTTTTTTATGAGTGGAACATTCAAACATTTAACCCCCTGCCCCCATCCACACCTCTACCCCTGAGCACCCTGTGGTACTGTCCATTTCATTCTTGAAGCAATAATATCACAAGAATCATCATTGTGTAAGTCTAATGACTACTCAGTATTAATTATACCATTTGAAGCCTTATAGAACTCTTAAGTATATAATATAAAAACTAAAACTCCTTCATTTTAAGTTGCAATATATTTCAGATGTATTTATTTATTGCATTTATATTCCTTTTTTTTCTTCAAGGAACCCAAGGTGGCATACATAACCCTCCTCCTCTCTATTTTTATCTTCACAACAACAATCCTATGAGGTAGGTTGGACTGAGAGTCCATGACTAGCCCAAAGTCACTTCTATGGCCAGATGGGGAGTAGAACCCAGAACTCCCAAGTCCCAGTCCAACACTCTAACCACTACACCGTACTGGCTCTCAAATTATATGATGAATCATTGATTTCTCTCTATCATCTGATAGTGATTTCTGTAGAATTACTAGAGGCTGGCCAGATTTTTGTCCTCCTCAGACAGTGCAAGGCTGAAAGCTTTCCATTGCATTTCCTTATATTTATTCTAATGTCACCTTTTGTTTCAGGTACAGGCTTTTCCTGTGCATATAGACTTCTGGAGCTTTGCTGGTGTTGGATAAGCACCTTATCCTCCAGTGTGGCTGTGTGTGTAGGGAGAACAATTTGTCTGAGGATTTCTATTGAGTCCAAAGGGAGTGTCACTGTAATATTATCACACTGGCATTAGGGCAAGAGCAACATCCGAGGGAGCATAGGATTCCATTTAAGCTCTGCTCTAATTCCACTTGTTTTCACCCTTGTTCTGGTTTTGTCCCAGCAGTATTGGGTTTATTCAGAGATCTGCCATGTTGGCATAACATTTTGTTCCGTTATGGGGAAAGGGATGTAGTAGTCATCAGTGTAACTCAAGGAGAGGATTGCACCATTAGTATTTTATACATTCCCGGTTGTATAACAATTTCATGAAAGCTATACATCTGCATGCTCTGCTCAGGTTGTGCCCATGATTGATATTTCTGAAGATAATTTTTAAATTCCCTGAACAGCAGAGGTAAACAGCACATTTTAATATATTCTACTGCCAGTGGTCTTGTAGAGATTTTCATAGGAAAAATATGACTGCCTTTCATAGGTTGCTGGAGTATTACTTCTTTCTACTATTTATTTATTTTAAAAAGAACAAAATACTATTTCTGCAAATTACTCAGAGTTCAAACATTCTGCAGATACTGGCCCCAGTCCTAAGCTAAAATACAGTAGTCATGAACTCTTGTGTTTTTGAGTATCTGAAGAGTGATTCAAGTGTTCCCAAGTTTGATCCTGGCTGATATGCAGGACTAAATATCTCAAAGTCGTAAATATCTACCTCTGATATCACGTCCAAATTAGGACTCTTGGAACTCACCATGTTCATTCTCATCTTGGACATTACATCAAAAGCACAAGAAATTTTTTACTTCAAGAGTTGGCAACCCTAATAGAGGTGCATTTCTATCTCCATGGACACTCCGTCTGAACTATATAGAGTGCAGCAGGAGGAATGAAAGCCTGGAGAAGTGGGGAGAAAGGTTAATGAGCATCTGATCCACTTCTCTTGCATGTGGCTATGTATTATATTTGTGTTTAGTGCTCCATTGTCTCATAATTGTGTTTAATGGTCTCTTTTATGGATTGTATTGATCCTTCAGTAGCCTGCATTGCCTGAATCTGAGTAGTATCTTTAAATTGTCTAAATAAGTGGATGGGGGGTCCTCTCTTCTTAGACTCTGGAAGTAACACTTGAAAAGAAATTCACATGCAGGTGCATGTGAATTTAGATGCAGATCATTCTTTTTAAATGTAATATTAGTGCTCTGCCAAAAAAAATCTCCTCCATTTTTTTTGGGAGGGGGGGCATTCTCATTCAATTTGATAAAAGAGAAAATGCTTTTGAAAAGAAATTCAATGGTGAAGAAAAATTCAGAGAAATTCTCATGGATTGGGTTTGTGTTTCTTGTGCTTACTTTGCTTTAGAGGTGCCTGAGGAGTGTGCACTAGTGTTCTTTCTTTCATTGTGCAATAGGGCTTTTTCAGTTCAGGAAGTGCAGGCAGCCTGGGAAGCTGCAGAGCAATAGAGTCATGTGTAATAGAAAGAACACACACACAGAGAGCATCATCAGCCTTCTAGCACTGATTAAAACACCACCGAAGAAATTCAAAATAAATTATAAAACTCTCTTAGAATATGGAATAAAAATGGAATCTTCTTTCATGGGAAAGGAAAACTTCCCCCAAATTGGAAAACTCATGTTGGCACAGTATTAGCTCCACCTCTACCCCGGAGCTACTGCATTGTGGAGGATGCAAATGGGGGCTAGGCTACCCATACATGTGATGCTGTTGCCACTTGCAGTAGCAGAGCAAAAAAGGCAAAACACCTAGGAGGAAAAAAGAAAATGTGCTGCAACCTCTGCCAAGAGTGAGTCCTACCTGTGAGAAATTATTGGAGAATTTCTTCTCTCCTAGGAGAAATTTGGTAAAATTGTCGCCCCAATTTCTCTGCCCACAAAATAGATTAGAGACTTTTTAGAGATTCTTTGTGCATAGCTCTGCATAATATGATTAGAATATCTGCTTGCACTCCTTTGCCACTTAGAACATAGAACTCCTGAAGCCACTCTCAAAAACACTTTGGATGTCATTTTCTGCCCAGAGAAAGCCACAGGGTACGAGCAACCTGAGGTCAAATAACGATGGGATCACCAAGTTTAGGCATTCACTTTTCCATGTGGAAAGCGGAATAGGTATTCTTTCAATATCTGACAGAAAACAACATTTGAACTAGCCTTCATTTGGCTTATTCTCCAGGTGATTTCAATCTATGTTTACACTATCCTTGTCTTAAATATGGAGAGCCAGTGTGGTGCAGTGGCTAAAGTGTTGGACCGGGAGTTGGGAGATCGGCCATGGAAACCCACTGGGTGACTTTGAGCCAGTCGCAGACTCTCAGCCCAGCCTACCTCACAGGGTTGTTGTTGTGAGGATAAAATGGACAGGAGGAGGATTATATGCACCGACTTGGGTTCCTGGGAGGAAAAAAGGTGGGATATATATGCAAAAATAAATAAATATATCATGATGGTGCTGCCTAAGAATGTTTATGACAATCCAGTTAGTTGCTAACTACTGTAGCAGGTTCTAACTTTATTTGCACTGGTATGTCTACAGGGTGGCAACTCCAATTCCCATTAGCCCCAGGCAGCATGGGCAATGGTCAGGGGTGATGGGAGTTGTAGTCCAGTAACATCTGGAGGACCACAGGTTCCCCACTCCTCATTTACACTCATCCAAACTTTAAAGACATTTGGGGAAATCTTGAGTATCTAAAGCTGTCTTCCAGAATCTGGTGGCTTCCAGGTGTTTTGAACAACTCCCATCAGCCTCAGCTAACATGGGCAATGCTTGGGGTGATGGGTATTGAAATCCAACACATGTGCAGGGCACCAGGTTGGGCATGTTTATTATTCTTTTCCAGTGTTTTCACCAATCTAAAATACAGGCTAGAGCATAAGTGCAACTCAGCATCTGAAAGCATTGAACAAATACCTTGCCTAGTCTAATTAAGAATAAATACGTAATACCTATCGGCATCTTTACTTTCTTGAAGTTGTTGAAACTTACAGATAATGGCCTTGCACCTATTTTTATTTCCCTAAGCATATTAAACTTCATCTTCTTTCTTTGATCAGCAGTTACAGTGCCAGATGCCACAGTGGGGTATATCTCTTTCCAAAAGCAGCATCTGGTTGTTTGGCAGTTTGCCCAGTTCCTTTTGGCAGATCTGGCATTTTCAGAGGACCTGTCATATGCGTTGCTGTGTTCTGACAGAGTTTCCCTAGGAGGCTGTCCTCCGCCTCCTTCCCTCCGCCTTGATAAACCTAACAAGTAATTCTAGGCCCAAAGTCTCATAAGAGTTCTCTAATTATACCTTTTCCTATCCCAGAAGAATCCCTCAGAGTAGATGTTGACTAATTAGTTTAAAGTTTACATTTTGTCAAAAGGGGCCCAGCTTGAAGTATTGGCAAATCAGCTGAAAAATGTTTAAAGGCATGGCATTCAGGCTTTCAGTTTTGGGAAAGACCCAAACCGAACTAGACTAGCATAACACTATACTTAATCAGACACAAAGAGTAAGGACTGAACAGACTCTTTCTCTTCACAGAAGATATGTATAGAGGCAAATGAATTTCTCTGAGATAGTATGTAATGAAACACGATTTCAGTTGGTCCCATATGTTACAACCAGGCTATTGACTGGGGGCAGTTATACAGAATCTCTGAGTCCTTTGTTTAGGGTGACCATATGAAAAGGAGGACAGGGCTCCTGTAACTTTAACAGTTGTATTGAAAAGGAAATTTCAGCAAGTGCCATTTGTATATATGGGGAACCTGGTGAAATTTCCTCTTCATCACAACAGTTAAAGCTGCAGGTGCCCTGCCCTCTTTTAAACCTGTTCACTACTATAGCTCCTGCACCTTTAACTTGTGATGAAGCCGGAATTACATCAGGTTCTCCATATATACAAATGATACTTGCTGAAATTCCCTTTTCAATACAACTATTAAAGATACAGGAGCCCGGTCCTCCTTTTCATATGGTCACCCTACCTTTGTTTCAACCACTTCAATGGCTATTGGCCTGTTTCTGGACACAATTAAAAATGTTGATTATGACCTATAAGCCCAACACGACTTGGGACTGGAAAGAACACATTCACTCACATGAGCCTCCCTGAGTTTTAAGATCCCCAGGAAAAGCTTTTTGCTCTTTCCAGCCACCAACAGAAGTACACTTGGTGAGAATATGAGATAGGGCCTTCTCAGTGGGTGTTCCAACGCCCTGGAACTCCCTGCCAAGGGAGGCTAGTCTAGCTCCATCTTTGATGTCTCACCAGGCAGATATATTTTCATTCAGACAGGCTTTTAGCTGACTTGTTTAATGAAGTGGTTTTAGATTGTGACTGCAGTTTATTGCTTTTTTCTTGATGTGCTTTCAATTGAACTGCTCTTATATTTTCATTATACATCAATTTCATCTTTTTTATTGTTGTTAGTTGCCTTGAGCACTCTTTGTAGTGGAAAGACAGGATGCATACTAATTAATAAAAACTCTATGCATGTATAGATGAGGCACAGGTTACGCATGCATTAAAAACACTGTGAAAAGACATTCAAATTCAGAAGAAGTATCAGAGATTTAAGTAGCATTTAAAGCTAATAGCAAGGATGCCTCAGCTCTATTATACACACAGACCTCCCATGATAAGGTTAGGAGGATACTCATTTACAATTAGGGTGATGTGTGCATGGAGCTTTTCCTGACATAAAATGTGACAGCTCATGCTTAAGCAGATTTCTGTATGCCTATCAGAGCTCCACAGAATTCAATCTGCACAACATGGGACAAATATTAAATTGGCCTCTCTTAGACCAAGTGCCATTTGGCTCAAGCCTTCCCAGAATGACCACTTTCAGCACCAATTCAATCTACTTGCCTCTGAGAGAGAAAGAAATGTGAAACAGTGTGACATCTTCGATCAGCTGAACTGGAACCAATTATAATTTGGCTCCTCCTATCCCAGAATTGCTTCCATGAGTACATGAAAGGGAGAGGTGAGTCACTGAGGCTCTCCCCATCCGTCTGGCTGGGTGGGACCAACTTCCCGTTGGTTCCTTCCCTCCCCAAACTGCCTCCATGCCATGCCTTCTGATCAGTATGTGACATTATGTGCTGAATTACCTTCTGTTCCTTTTCCCTTCCCAACCCTTTTGCATCACATCTGTTAAACTGTAAGCCATAATGGCAGGTGTTGGGGGGTTTCTATGACATGGGGAGGAGGTGATCCTCCAGATGCTGTTGGACTGCAACTCCCATCAGTCCTAGCCAGCACTGGCAGTTGTGAAGGAAGATGGGAGTTGTAGTCAAACATATGGGGAACTACATATTCCCAATCCCTGGTGACTTGTTTAGGAATATTTTAAGCAAGAATGATGTGCCCGTAAACGTATGTTTCAACTTTCCACTGCAACATGTTTGGTATGAAAATTCATAATAAAAATTAAAAATCTATAAATAAAAAAATGAAATGGGAACTAAAGTATTTGCCATGGAAGATATCTGTAATGTTCTTTTCATATGTGATCAACATGTTGCAAAGAACGGAAGCATTAATTCAGTTGTGCATCTGCTTTTCACTATACAGTATGCAGAAAAAGACACTCTGCATTTATAGCCTAGCAAGCTTTAGATCCCAATGTACAATTTTAGAACATATCACAAAGAATTTACTTTTCATTGAAAAAAAGTAAAACAATATTAAATTAAATTTAAAAAGGGAGTTTTGAAATTTAATGTATGCAACAGCAAGTAGCTCATCATGGAGAAGACAGTCACTTTTCAAAGCAACTGAGAACAACAACTAAGCATTATTTTTAAAAAGGCAGAAGGAGAGCAGAATCAGATCTGCTTTCAGTTTTAATATGGACTTTTCACATTGAAAGCACAACTTTGTCGAGCTGTGCTAGTCAACTTAGCATTATCACAAGCCAATATTGCCAAGAATGGCAAGAGAAAAGATATCAGTAGCTCCAAATCTTGGGCGGTAAAAGCTATATAAAACATGAAAGCACATTATAATATCTATACCACGTTCACTCTATAATTATCTTAAACAACTACACTTTAGATGTCAAGGGGGCATTACAGCCACACAATTCAAATAAGTTTCAGTGTTATAGGCTTTCTCCTATTGTAACAGATTAATTTATAAACCTAGATAATTAACCCAGCTGCAAAGTTTGCTGGAGGGTGGTGGGAATGTAACAGGCTCATGTTAAATGAAGCATTCTTATTGTTTGTTTCCCAAAGAGGAGGGGCAGTGTCATTATTTGGCTGAAGTGCCTAGCCGAAAATGAAAGGCTACATCCAGAGGACTAGACTGTTAACAGGGTGACGTGGTTCACATGACACAACAGCCCACTGTCAGTTAATTCACCCCTGGAGGCTGTTGTGTCATGATGGGAACCTAAGGGCACAATTTTTGGACGGTGCTCACAGGCACCTGGCCTGCCAGGGCTTCTGCTGTTATATAAACACAGGTGGCAGGAATTGTTTGAGAGTTAGACAACCCTCAAATAATTTATGTCTTGTTTTAGGGTCTTATCCTCAAACAATCCCTATCACCTGGGTTTGCAAAACACAACAAGCCAGGCACTATGTCAAAATGGCATCCACAGGCATCTGACATGACATGATAAGCCCCTGTGAGTAAATTAACCTTTGTCAGGCTGTCCTTTTGTGTGAATTACATAATCATCTCATGCATCACAAGTTGGATTCTAAACATTTGCCATATGTTTCTAATTTAACTGCACTAAACTTGCAGGTAATAATAATAACAATAACAACAACAACTTGGCAAAGCCCGTCATGTCCGCCTAGAAAAACCACCACGAGCGAGAAAGAGATGATGATGATGATGATGATATATTTATTTCTTATCTGCCTCTCCCTCTGGATTGAGGCGGAGAACAATATTAAATACAATAATACAATATAAATCAAATGCATAAAACTGAATAAAAGAGCATATAAAACCAATACAATATTAAAATATCTATCAGAACGTCTTAAAATTCTTAGGTTTAAAATTCATCTGGGTAGACCTGCTGGAAAAGATTAGTCTTTATGGCTGTCTTAAACTCAAAGAGAGTGTTAAGTTGATGACTCTCTCCTAGCAGGCCATTCTACAGTCTGTGGGCAGCAGAAAGTAAGACCCTAGATTATGTTAACATTTATTTTTTGATGTACATTTCAAACTAAAATGAGGTTTTGTTCAGAAACTGAATATTTTGTTGCAATTTTACATATCTTCTCACTTCTTAATCCTGTACAGGGTTTCTTTTCCTTTCATTCAACACATTTTCCTGCTGCACATACTAGCTATACCTTCAACTATAACTGAATATAGAACCAAGAAGAGTAGGAATATACCCCTTGTGTCAACTCAGTCATTCTTGCACTTTTCACTAATGTTGAGTTCTAACTTAAAATACCTCTGCAAGGTTCCAGGAAGTCTCTTGTGAACAGCTTTCCCTGGGGATGGAGGTGTAATGAATACAGTTTGCATTTTAATGCAAACCTATCTAATTTCACTTATTATTATTATTATTATTATTATTATTATTATTATTATTTATATAGCACCATTTTTGAACCAATACGTGAAACAAAACACAATTATCCTTCAAAATTCAGACTTCTCTGAAATTTGCAACTGAGTTTCACCCCATGGCTGTTCCACCCCATGGCTATTAAGCTGGGGTTGCCACAGGGCTCTAGTCTATCCCCCATGCTGTTCAACATCTATATGAACTGGGAGGGGCCATTAGGGGCTTTGGGTATGGGTGGCATCAGTTTGCTGATGATACTCAGCTCTATTTCTCCTTGACGTTGGGGTGGTGAAGGTGCTGAACCAATGCCTGGAGGCTGTAATGGGCTGGATGAGGGCTAATAAACTGAAGATGAATCCTGATAAGACAGAGCTCTGTGGATTGGTGGTTCCCAAGTCCAAGAATTGGGTAAACAACCTGTTCTGGATGGGGTTGCACTGCAGGTGTGTAGCTTGGGAGTACTCCTAGATCCATCCTTGTTACTGGAGGTGCACATGGACACCGTGGCCCGGAGTATTTGGGGTCAGCTTCAGCTGATTTGCCAGCTATGGCTGATTTGCCAGCTACGGCCTTTCCTGGACAGGGGCAACCTAGCCACAGTAGTCCATGTGCTGGTAACTTCCCGATTAGCCTACTGCAAAGCACTCTACGTGGGGCTGCCCTTGAAGATGATTCAGAAATTGCAACTGGTGCAAAATGCAGCAGCTAGACTGGTCACCGGAACATCTTATAAAGATCATATAACAACGGACTTAAAAGATTTGCATCGGTTGCCTATATTTTTCTGATTGGTGTATGCAATGACATTCAAGGTGTAGGCAATGACATTCAAAGGCATAAACAGCTTGGGACCTCGGTACTTGAGGGAGTGCCTCTCCCTATATATGCCTGCCCAAGATTTGAGATCTGTTGGAGGAGCCCTCCTTTGTGTCCCAGTTTTAAAACTGCATTTCTTAAAATAAATCCCAGGAATCTATTTGTGAATCTGAAGATATTCTCCAAATGCACATTCTTTTATAGATATACCTACTTTTTTTAGTCATTTGATGTGTACATGCATGTAATCCGCATATTAAAAAATATGAAAAGTTTGTGCTGCAGCTGATATTAACCATTACATGTTATAATACTGCTATAGCAAAGAACCTGGGAGTTACCGATGCTGTTCAAAGCTTACCTGTATCATTCACTCTTAGAAGCTAGATATTCCTCTAACAACTCAAAGCAGTGTTGAACAGTTTTCAGAAGCACAAAATGTATAAAAATGAGTTGGTTATGTACCCTCTTACTAGATTTACTAGTAAGAGAATTGGACAACCCTCAGTGGTTCAGCACAAACATAACTGTGCTTTAGATTTCAGGGATGTCTTGTGGACTTGTACACTTCCCAGGCTCCAGCTCTCTGCATGCCAATGTTTGCTCCAGTGGGGGTTTAGAATTATATCTACACTGGCGCTTACTATGATTAAGATTAAATTCCTCAAAACCACAGATAAACCACAGTTAATCTTGGGTAGCCTTAACCATAGCAAAAAGGAGAGAGCCCATGGCATGTGTGCATACTATTAATGATGCAATGTAACAAAATAACTTGGTTCATTTTGTTTAAATAAAATGAAGCTAATTCAGGATTGATGTCGCATCAAGGCAAATGAAAATCAGGAGAGGAAATCTGCCACTTTGTATCCAGTGTCACACCAAAAACTGTGCGAACTATTTTCATCTATCAGGGCCCTGTTATATTTAGAATTTAAATTAGAGTCATCAGCATCAATATTTTACAACTTCATCAGCACAGGCTTACAACCAACTGGAACCAGCGACATAATCATTGTCCTCATCAATACTCACTGCATCTTGACAGCTGAGAACTTCCAGGATGCTGTTGAGTAATTCGACACAATACTTCTTCTCTTGGAGCAGCATCTGTGTCTCTTCCCTTGGACCCAGTAATTCCTTCAGTTCTTTGGTAATGACAGGGAGCAGCACGTCTCTGCATTCTGAAAGTAATAATTGGCTACTTAAAAGAAGAATCAAAGCCACAAATACTTTCACATTTCCATTTTATAAAAAGTATATAATGCAACTCTCCCTGCTACTGCTACCCCTTATTCCATCCTGTTTCAATTTAGAGAATCTCAGCTTCCATTCCCTAGCATCTTACCAATGTAATTGTGAAGAAAGGCATTTGTTCAGTAAAATTAATTTGCTAAATAACTAAATTTTATTTCATTTACTACATTTCTCTACTGCCCAGTAGCCAAAGTTCTCTGGGTGGTTTACAAAGTTTAAAAGCCATAAAATGCAAAAATTGTAACATAATTAAAAAACCATTTACATACAATGTATAGACACAAACACACACACTTTTCAACTATCAACAATAAAAAATCCCAAGACTTGTTAAAAACTCTTAACATACGGTGTCAAATTCCTGACAGTAGAAGCAGGTCTTAACTCAGTTCCAAAAAGTTGACAGTGTTAGTGCCAGGCAGGCTTCACTGGAGAGATTGTTCCATTGTCAGGATGGCCACCATTGGGAAGGCCTTCTTCCTTGCTGCCACCCTCCGAGCCTCTCTCAGAGGAAGCACTTGGAAGAGGACCTCAAATAATGATCACAGTAAACACGGGTAGGTTCATATTGAGAGAGCCGCTATGTTAGGTATTGTAGCCATGAGCCATCTCATGCATTGTAGGTCAAAACCAGCACTATGAACCAGGATCGAAAATGTGCAGGCAGCCACTGCAAGCAGGCCAGGATCAGTGTTATATGTTCAGACCTTCTGATCCCTGTTATCCATCTGGCTTCTGCATTTTGCACTGCTGAAGCTTCTGAACCATTTTCAAAGACAGACCCATGTACAGCGCACTGTAGAATCTAACTTAGAGTTTTCCACAGCATAAACTACTGAAGCCAGGTTATCCCTGTCTAAGGAGCAATTTTGGTGAACCACCCAGAGAGCTTCGGCTATTGGGTGGTATAAAAATGTAATAACTAACTAACTAAATAAATAAATATCACCCAGGCATCACCCTCTGGAGCTGACCATCTAAGTAGGAGTGAAACCATTGCAATGCAGTACATCCCACTCCCAACTCAGACAATTATCCCAGAAAGATACTATGGTTGATGCTATTAAAACCTGCTGAGATATCAAGGAGAATCAACAAGGTCACATTCCCCTCGTCTCTCTACTGACATATGTCAGCATAGGGGTGACCAAGGCTGGTTCCTTCTCAAAACCTAGACTGAATCCTCACTGAAATGGATCCAGATAATTGGTCTCATCCATGGGCATCTGGAGCTAATTGGCAACCACCCACTCAAGGGCTCAGAAAAAGAGCATTTGCCACCAGACACTAAATGGAAAACTAAATGGATCAGTACAACCAGAGATATGTCGGTATACCATCGGAAGATAGGACCCCCAGGTTGGAAGATGGTCAAAATGCTACTGGGGAGGAACAGAGGATAAGTTCAACTAGCCCCAGACGTGATGACGCAGCTAGCTCAAAGCCGAAAGGACGGCTAGCGGCCGACGGTGCTGGTGGTGAACAACGAATCCGATGTTCTAAAGGTCAACACACCATAGGAACCTGGAATGTAAGATCTATGAGGCAGGGCAAATTGGACGTGGTTATTGGCGAGATGTCAAGATTAAATATAGATATACTGGGTGTCAGCGAACTGAAATGGACTGGAATGGGCCACTTCACATCAGATCAGCACCAGATCTACTACTGTGGACAAGAGGATCACAGAAGAAACGGAGTAGCCTTCATAATTAATAATAAAGTGGATAAAGCAGCTTGGATACAATCCAAAAAACGATAGAATGATCTCAATTCGAATTCAGGGTAAGCCATTTAACATCACAGTGATCCAAATATATGCCCCAACCACAGATGCTGAAGAAGCAGAAGTAGATCAGTTCTATGAGGATCTGCAGCACCTACTGGATAATACACCAAAAAGAGATGTTATTTTCATTACAGGAGACTGGAACGCTAAGGTGGGCAGTCAAATGACATCTGGAATTACAGGTAAGCATGGTCTAGGAGAACAAAATGAAGTGGGACATAGGCTGATAGAATTCTGCCAGGACAACTCACTGTGCATAACAAACACTCTCTTCCAACAACGAAAAAGACGGCTTTATACATGGACTTCACCAGATGGCCGACACCGAAATCAGATTGACTACATCCTTTGCAGCCAAAGGTGGCGGACATCTATACAGACAGTAAAAACAAGACCTGGAGCTGACTGTAGTTCAGATCACGAACTTCTTATTGCACAATTTAGAATCAAACTAAAGGAAGGGAAGACCCACAGATCAGTTAGATATGAGCTCACTAATATTCCTAATGAATATGCAGTGGAAGTGAAGAACAGATTTAAGGGACTAGATTTAGTAGACAGGGTCCCAGAAGAACTATGGACAGAAGTTCGCAACATTGTCCAAGAGGTGGCAACAAAAAAGATCCCAAAGAAAAAGAAAACCAAGAAGGCAAGATGGCTGTCTGCTGAGACACTGGAAGTAGCCCAAGAAAGAAGGAAAGCAAAAGGCAACAGTGATAGGGGGAGATATGCCCAATTAAATGCAAAATTCCAGAGGTTAGCCAGAAGAGATAAGGAATTATTTTTAAACAAGCAATGTGCGGAAGTGGAAGAAGACAATAGAATAGGAAGGACAAGAGACCTCTTCCAGAAAATTAGAAACATTGGAGGTAAATTCCAGGCAAAAATGGGTATGATCAAAAACAAAGATGGCAAGGACCTAACAGAAACAGAAGAGATCAAGAAAAGATGGCAAGAATATACGGAAGATCTGTATAGGAAGGATAATAATATCAGGGATAGCTTAGATGGTGTGGTCAGTGAGTTAGAGCCAGACATCCTGAAGAGTGAGGTTGAATGGGCCTTAAGAAGCATTGCTAATAACAAGGCAGCAGGAGACGACGGTATCCCAGCTGAACTGTTTAAAATATTGCAAGATGATGCTGTCAAGGTGATGCATGCCATATGCCAGCAAATCTGGAAAACACAAGAATGGCCATCAGACTGGAAAAAGCAACTTATATCCCCATACCAAAAAAGGGAAACACTAAAGAATGTTCCAACTATCGTACAGTGGCACTTATTTCACATGCCAGCAAGGTAATGCTCAAGATCCTGCAAGGTAGACTCCAGCAATTCATGGAGCGAGAATTGCCAGATGTACAAGCTGGGTTTAGAAAAGGCAGAGGAACTAGAGACCAAATTGCCAATATCCGCTGGATAATGGAGAAAGCCAGGGAGTTCCAGAAAAACATCTATTTCTGTTTTATCGACTATTCTAAAGCCTTTGACTGTGTGGATCATAACAAACTGTGGCAAGTTCTTGGTGGTATGGGGATACCAAGTCATCTTGTCTGCCTCATGAGGAATCTGTATAACGAACAAGTAGCAACGGTAAGAACAGACCACGGAACAACGGACTGGTTTAAGATTGGGAAAGGAGTACGGCAGGGTTGTATACTCTCACCTTATCTATTTAACTTGTATGCAGAACACATCATGCGACGTGCTGGGCTTGACGAATCCAAGGCTGGAGTTAAAATTGCAGGAAGAAACACTAACAACCTCAGATATGCAGATGACACCACTTTGATGGCTGAAAGCGAGGAGGAGCTGAGGAGCCTTATGACAAAGGTGAAAGAAGAAAGTGCAAAAGCCGGGTTGCAGTTAAACCTCAAAAAAACCAAGATTATGGCAACTAGCTTGATTGATAACTGGCAAATAGAGGGAGAAAACGTGGAGGCAGTGACAGACTTTGTATTTCTGGGCGCAAAGATTACTGCAGACGCTGACTGCAGCCAGGAAATCAGAAGACGTTTACTTCTTGGGAGGAGAGCAATGACAAATCTTGATAAAATAGTTAAGAGCAGAGACACCACACTGACAACAAAGGTCCACATAGTTAAGTCAATGGTATTCCCCGTAGTAACCTATGGCTGCGAGAGCTGGACCATAAGGAAGGCTGAGCGAAGAAAGATAGAAGCTTTTGAACTGTGGTGTTGGAAGAAAATTCTGAGAGTGCCGTGGACTGCAAGAAGATCAAACCAGTCCATACTCCAGGAAATAAAGCCAGACTGCTCACTTGAGGGAATGGTATTAAAGGCAAAACTGAAGTACTTTGGCCACATAATGAGAAGACAGGATACCCTGGAGAAGAGGCTGATGCTAGGGAAAGTGGAAGGCAAAAGGAAGAGGGGCCGACCAAGGGCAAGATGGATGGATGATAATTCTGGAGGTGACAGACTTGACCTTGGGGAAGCTGGGGGTGGCGACAGCCGACAGAAAGCTCTGGCGTGGGCTGGTCCATGAAGTCACGAAGAGTCGGAAACGACTGAACGAATAAACAACAACAACACCAGACACCAGTTCTGAGATTTTCTGGGTCCAGGAGTCCTCTCACCACAGCCTCTTTCAGGAAAACTGGGACCACTCCCTCTCACAAGGAGGCATTGATCACCTCCCTAACCTAGCCAGCTGTTCCTTCCCTGCCAGTTCTAGTAAGCGAGAGAGGTAAGGCCCAGTAGGGAAGGGGTTGCATGAATCTGTCCAAGCACTTTGTCAACATCCTTGAGCTGTACCAGCTGTACCAAGAAAACTGGACAAGGTTGTGCTCTGAATACTTTTCCTGATTCACTCATAACACTAGAGTCTAAATCCCAGCAGATGCAAGCAATTTCATCTTTGACGTGCCTAGCAAATATATCAGAGTGGGTCTGTGTCCTTAGGGTCGTCATGAAATAAACCCTAAAAATCTCTCCTGGGTGGCACATAGAGGATTCAATAGGGGCAGCAAGATATTGTTTCTTTGCCACCCTCACTGCCCTGAATATATCTAAATAATAAGAGCAATATTGCACCTCCTCCTCCTCACCAATACCTGGCTGACTGACTGAATCAATCTGAACAGAGTATTTGTATACTTTGCAGGTAATAAATGCCTTCCTTCAAAGCTAACTTCCTAAAATTCTATTTTCTACTAAAACTGCCTTACGATGAAAATGAGACCGAAGCTACGAAGGCAGCAAAATAGACATAAAACATGAGGCTTACGTGCATTTTACAATAAAGCAAATAAATTGAATGGCAGGGGCAATTAAGCAGAAGAGCCATTTGGCAAGGAATTACTACGTCTAAACTAAGCTATGTTCTGCCGTCATTTACTTCCAAGATGCTTCATGGATAATCTCTTGAACAACAGCAATGGCTATTTGTCATATTGTGTGCGCAATAAGCATACTATTACAGATTCTGGGAAAGAAGGAGAGAAATGAAAAGCAGTTACTCAGCATCTAAGCCAGGGACCCAACTGTTCCAAAACATGAAAACCATTATCCAGAGGACCTTCTCTTCTGCCGCTCCCAGACTGTGGAATGGCCTGCTGGAAGAGATTTGCCAACTTAACAGTCTTTCTGGATTTTAAAAAAGCTATAATGACTGATCTCTTCCGGCAGGCCTACCCAGTCAAATTTTAAGATGTTTGGCTGTTATTTTAATAACATATTAGTTTTATATGTTCTTAATCAGTTTTATGGATTTTTGTATTCAATGTTGTTCCCCACCTCGATCCAGAGGGAGAGGTGGGTAAGAAATAAATAGATGATGATAATAAGCCTGCTAACCCTTTTGCAGTAAATGGTTAGTGTGTGTGTTTAGACTGTGGTTATGTAGCCACCATGGTTAGGAATGGTTCACATGACACACTAAGTCATGGTTAACACGACACGCTGAGCCATAATGTTTAGCTCAAAAACCTTGGCTTAGCATGTCATCTGAACAGGGCCAATCTGTTGGCCCAAACTCAGAGTGGGGCAGGTATCTGCCACCCTTCTCTTACCGAAATGTTCCTCCCTGCATCCCAATAAATGCCACCTTCACCATCAGAAAGAAAAATACATTTCCCATCAGAAGCTTATTTTGCAGTAGGAAAGGAATATGTTAGATGGGGAATAGTGAATGGTGTGAAAGGGCTTGATGACAAAATAATGGCATTAGAGGAAAAGAGAAGTCTTTCCTCTCAAACATATTAAATAACAAATTGTGGTTTCCAATTTTTGTTACCATGACCCAACTTCTACACAGGTGAGCAATTCCCCAATTAAAAGGGGCTTATGATAGACTACACAGCACTTCCAATGTGTGTTGGGATACTCTGGTAGGATTCCTACAGTTTTATTATGCACATTATTATTTACACTAAGCTATAATTTTCCTATGAACATATTCCTTCAAGCCTCTCTTGCTTCCTTATGTGGGGATTTTCCCAATTCGATCTTACACATATTATTGAGATGGAAAGAGGAGCCAGGCAGAAAGTGAGCTCATTGGCGGGAGGAATAAAGCAAGGTAGGCAGGATGATAAGTGGGAGAATGGCCTGGCATGGGATTTAGAACTAGACTGATGAAAGTCAGAAGTCAGTCAAAATGGTGGGAATTGAGAAGAACCTTTGGGACTTGGTGGGGGGAGAAGAAGGCACAAGAGGGCTGGATCCAGAGAAGTATGAGTGCCATTCCTGTTATCAAGGGTGGTTGTTCTGCCCCCACTGCTCTTGAGGGTTGGGGGACATACCAAAAACTGCTCTTGGGGGTTGGAGGACATACCAAACTGGTATAAAATGGGGTACAAGCCTACACCAGAAGGGAGTTATGGCAGAATCTGGAAATAAAGTTGGGCTAATGCTATTCCCAGGTCCAGAATGAGCTGTAGCTGTTCTTAAACTTTGGAATGTTTCCTTTCTGTTCACAAATCCCAGCCACTGACATTAATAATTGAGGTATACTTAGCAAGCACAATTTACTACATAACCTGAAGCCTTACTTTTTGTACAAATTTTAATTTTAAATACACTTTAGCTTGACATCCCTAGTGTATAGCTTCAGCTTGTTTGGATGAACTGAAATACCTATGGAAAATTATTATTTATGATTTATTTTTTGAATGTATTACCTAGTTATACCCCAAGACCGCAAAATGTATGAAAATAACATTTACAGTCCCGAGTCTCAACATCTCCGGGGAAGAATGTATTTGTGCCATGAGTTAGGTGCATTTCTTCTATGACCCAATAAATAAGAGTTCCTTGGCAGTTGTCCAAATTCTCAATTGTTGTTTTTAAAGCTTGTTTTTCATGCTTGTAACTCTTTCTTAAAGGACAGTAAGAGAAGATGAATTGAGTGCAATTAGGCAGCCAGGGCATTATATGCTTGTATCATTATGGAACTGAAAAAGTTATTGAGTGAAGAGAAGGGCTGAAACAGCAGATGTAACTTAATATACACAGGACAAAGAAAAATGCCTATACAAAATGATGGGGAATTGGCCAGGCAATAGAACAGCATTGAAAACACCCATAAGATGCATGTGCAGCCACATGAGAGCTGCACATGACAGGAGGGAGCTTTGTCTGTCAACCAACTCAGACATTACTTTATATAGAAGCTACATTTTACTTCAATTTCTACTGTAGAGTAGTTGCAGGGGGCTCAGTACAGATCTTAAAAGCTTCCATGCTTCCATTCTGAACCAGAACCTACTCTAGAGTAAAAATGGGAAAGACATAGCTGCTAAGTACGGATTTAAAGTAAGGTCTGTTTCAGCTGTGTTATACTACCCTAACATAGAATATTGTGAAGACCTCCTGATACTTTCCATAGATATCTGGCTCACGTTCATTTTACTAAAACAAAAGTTTGCATTTTCTCTGACTGTCTTTCTGAATGGAACAAAAGAGCAGGAACAATCACAACAGATTTATTTTTTCCCACCACGTTCTAGATACAAATAGTTTTAGCATCTGTTTCTTGCAGGCTTTAAAAATCTCCTTTTAAAGGATGGCAAAACAGCACAGCACACACATATATATTAGAAAACAGTAATTTGTTCTTGTCACTGTTTATAATATATAATCATGAGTTTGAGTGTTCTGCATATGAGAAAATTAGACGATGCAGTAACTGCAACAAAGTAGGGGAAATATGCTAACTATGCAAGATTGGATGCCTGTTATTTATGAAATATTGCAAAGCAATTCCTATACATTTTCCATTAATCATGTGTTTGAATTAACTAATATTCAATTTACAATGTTAATTTTTGCTATTAAAATAATAAAATCATTCTTTTTCTAGCCTTTAATTTAGCTATACAGACATTTTATTATTGGAAATAGAAGTTTATATAGCTATTCATCTTCATTCCACTTCAGATTTCTTTAATAATAGCAGGCATAATTGAATCGTAATTTCACTTCCCACCCCCGATAAGCTTGTGATAACTAATATTGAAACTGATTTCACCTATCGTGGTGGGAAACTGTTTTGAATATGTAGTTGCTTGTCTAATAGGTTGTGCATAAATTTGAGTCCTATGGTCTATACTGACATTCACCTCTCATAAGTTCCATTTATTTATTTTTCATTTAAATCTTATGTTACGAAGCATGCTACTACAAAAGCCAAAACACAAGGAGGACCACAGCTGCAATCCAAAGAACCTGTTTAAGTGGAATAATACATGAAGTCAAAGCAGCTTTTGCAGTTTTCACCATTGCAGCTCCCTCAGGCAAAAACTACATTGCAGTGAAGGAAACTCCAAGCAGGATCCAAAGAACCATTCAACTATTTTTGTATCTAAGGCCATTTCTACACCTGCCTTTTTTCCCAGGATCATCCCGGGATCGTCCCAGTGCATCCAAATGACACACAGGGAATCCTGGGAGCAGGCAGGGACAATCCCTCCATTTTCCTGGGATGATCCTTAGGTGTAGAAAGGGCCTATGGGAGCCTGAGACATGGTTTTCTCAAGCAACAGCCACTAATCCTATATGGTATATTGCTTTTGAAACTGAGGAAGGCGTCAAAAAACAATTTGCAATATGGCCCAGGGGTCAACTTTTAAAGAAAAAAAACAAGGAGCAAAAAAAGAGCACTTGGGAGGGCTTTCTGAATCTCCACATTCAGCTGACAGACCAACTAGTTCCCTTCTACTGGTTCTAACAAATATTCTCTAATATTGGTTCTTTAGAGGTGGCATTACTGTCAGAATATATTCTAATTAATTATTATTATTATTATTATTATTATTAATAATAATAATAATAATAACAACAACAACAGTCACTGGCATCACATCATAAAACTATACAGAAAACCTTCAGAAACGGGGCCTACCAAAACACATCCACATCAACATCCAGAAAGCAGTCATACTTATAACATGCTCAATAGTCAGGAAATTCCTGAATCAGTAAAAGACAGCGTGACTTGGCAATGCCCGTCATGTCCGTCTAGAAAAACCGCCAGAAGTAAGAAAAGAGAAATAATAACACTCTAATAATAATTAGCACAGCAATATTCTGTCACACTAGGTTCAGACCAAGGGCTAATACACGCAAAAGAGCTGCCATGTGAAGGCTGGTATAGTTTTCGTGTTTATGCTCTTCCTTAAAGCATTCATGGCATCCTATATTATCGTCATAACTTCATGAGGAAAGTTAGGCTGAAAGAAGATGACTTATACCAGGCCACCCAATGAACTTCAAGGTTGAGCGAGGAGCTGAACTGAGGTCTCCCTTCTCCAAGTCCCAGGTGTACCCATTATCTTTACATTGCTGCTATTTATCAGTACATGTTAATGTTCCATGTGGCGGCTGCCTCCTTGCAGCCAGCTGTTTGTGTGCAGCCGATGGAGCTATTTTTTCTATACTATCACTAAAGGATCTTCCAGAGAGGTGTGTAGTGATAGAAAAAAATCACCCTCTTCATGTGGAGAACTATGTTACAAAATGGAGACAGCGACTACAGAAAATAATTTAAAGCAGGGGTAGGCAATGTGGTGCCTGTGGGCACCAATATGAGCCGGACACCTTTCTTGGCACCCACCAAGATGCCGCAACCCTTCTGGTTGTTGTTGTTTATAAATAAATAAACACATTTCCTTACCAGCAGTTGTGATCTCTGGGCTACATAAGACATTCTTAATGAAGATGGTTAATAGCTGCAGGGTAAAAAATGGTGGGGGTTGAGGAATCCTGAAAAAGACTGAATGTAGTTTTCCGTATGCTTCCAGTGAGGGAAAGAAGCAATATGTGGCTGTATGCATGTATGTATTGAGAGTTTGCATACTTTGAGATAGGTTTCTGTTGGCATTGACAACTGTGGGTTCAAAGGAGTTATTAAGCATGTTGGGGCTCAGACCCACCTGGGCACTGGTTACTTCTTCTTTGAGACTGGCCAGGCCTTCCATGACAGCTATTTTGTTGTGGAACCATGACCATTTTCCAAATCACCAAATGTTCCTACAAAAACACTGCCTGCCCCAATTTAAAATCACATAAAATCACATAAATCTCATGTGCATCAGCCCTAAATAAATGCATGGGAAAAAAACTCAATATGCTACAGAAAGTTGTTAAGACAAGATTGCAATGACTTTTGCTGTCAGATTTCTTTGAACAGGACTTTTACAGTGGGTTGCCTTCAGGCAAAACATGGTGAGAGACTTGGAATTGGCAAAGAGGTATTAATATTCAGATATTTGGGTGATGTATTATATGTCCATGGGAGCTCATTGTTATGCTACACTGCTATGCAGTTTTGACACCAATGGAGGCCTCCCCCACCCACCCACCACAGGTGGGGATTTTGGGGGAAATGTTCTAGAGAAGGTTTAATTCTCTCCTCCTGGAATGTGGTGATCCAATCTGAATTAGGGCCACCCATGCCTATGCTGTAGTTTGGCACTCTGTCTCACTCTATAACATGTAGCTTAGGTTGGAGAAACATGACTTTTTGAGGTTCTATATACTAAGAACATTTTGAGATAATACCTGATGTCTCCATCTCTGGAGACCTGATGTTTAGCAATGGACATTGGCTATCTGTTGGAGTGTTTAAACCATCTACCTATGTCAGGCTCAACCTGTATATTACAAATATACTCAAATATGACAAAATGCCATATACTCATTGCACTTCTGGAACTTCTCACTGCTCGGAGAGCAAAGCAATATCTTCTTCTCAGGATTGAACCCAGGGAGCCTAGAAGCAGGCATCCAGATCTGAATGACCCCACCGCCATTCCCATCTCTGCAGGCTGCTTTCATGATCAAACCAGCAACCTCCTGAAGTTACTTGAAAATAAAATTTAAAAGTTGGGAGATCCAGTGAACGACCTCCCACTTCACACGTGTTTTGACAATAAGAAAGCAGCAACAACAATTGCAGTTTGAGTAAAGACCAGTTTTCTAGGCCAAAACAAAGTATGCAGCCCAAGGGATTTTAGGATTGAGAAGCAAACAGCATCTAAGGCTATTGCAATATATAAACCTCCAGTTGCAATGTGTCTCTAATGAAGATTTCTAACATGCACTCTCTTTTTATTAAACAATAAAGGATGCATCTTTGTATAATTCTATAAAATTGATTTTCTATATGAAGAATGCATTAGATGCCTATTCTATTGCATACCATTTTCACAAAAGATCTTCTATATGTTTAGGTTCTTGCTGTAATTCAAGTGGCAGATTTTAAAACAAATTATTTTTCGGATAAACTGTAAACTGTACAGAAATATTTACTGCTTGAGGTTTGTTTATGTGTGAGAGAGTGTACAGTGACAGTCCAATTCACTATTCTGTAAACTGTAGTTATGGAAATACCAGTGTGTAACATATTTTAACATAATTATTAACTTTCACAAAAGACATGAACTCTTGTTTGCATTTAAGATTTTTAAGGCAGCAAGAATTTTTGTCCTTAGCTGAATGATATCTTAAAAACTGATGTACGAGCCCGAAGCTAAATGTTATATAACCAAATTATTCAGCTCTTGTTACTACTGGAATTTGGTCTTCAGTTTTAGTATTAAATGAAAATATGACGTAAGCTTACCAGGAGCAAACACATGTGTCAGAATTAGGGATGGATGAATCTGTCAATTTCAGTTTCTCTCAGTTCCTCATTTTTACAGTTTTAAATTCAGATCATGCCAACTTTGAGATTTTTTTAAAAAAGTTTGCATGAAAATTCATAAGCATTTTCTTCTAATACTTGCATTTTTGCCTTATTTACATGTGTATGCAAACCATTCTCCTAATACAGTACATTTTAATATTATGTACCCTAATATACACGTTTTCTATGCATTTTTGAGAACTTTGTTGTAAAACTCAGAGACGTGTGACTTCTGAAGGATAATTGAGTTCCAGTTGCATAGTAGTTCAAAAGTGCAAAATTAGGTGAGTTAAAATGCAAATTGAACCAATTTCTCCTCTATCCCAGTCAGAACTGGGTTGCCAACCAAATCACTGCAAAGCACAGCATGGTGATAATATAAAGCATAGAAGGCGCAGGTAGGAAGAGAGTGATAAACCCTTTCTCCTACTTATTCTTTCCCCTTACAATGTTCTCTCACCAGCTATTTTTTCTCTAAATAGGATCTTTAAGAACAGAAGTAACACCCAATTGGGAAAGAACAGACATCTGTAGAAGGGTTCTCCTATGCTCCCTGGAACACAGCCCCTTTTACACAGTTGGGAATTCAGATAAAGCAGGATTCCCAGCCATGTGGAAGTTTCTAGTTCACAAGGAAACCAGAGTAGAACCCTATGCAGACCCCACCCAACATGGGAAAGTCAGGGACATTGGGAGTATACAGCCTCATCCCAATTGGGCATGTTAGGGCACCCTATTTGGCTAGGGCTCCTGTATCTTTAACAGTTGCATAGAAAAAGGAATTTCAGCAGGTGTAATTTGTATGCATGCAGCACCTGGTGAAAATCCCTCTTCATCACAACTGTTAAAGGTGCAGGAGCCCTGTCCTCTTGACCAGATGCAAAAGAGGGCAGGGCTCCTGCAGCTTTAACTGTTGAGATGAAGAGGGTGCCAGGGAAATTCCTAGAGACCGAAGAAACAGATTCCAGGCAAGTCCCGACACAAAGGCTTTTATTCAGAATACTACACGTGTAGGAGAAAGGCAGCCTCTAGCAGGCTGAAGGCCGGACTCTCTGACTATCACCCATGCACAGCAAACTTTTATTAGTTCACACTGCTTTGATGAACTCATCTTTTCTCCCCCCTCCCTTCCTTGATTGATTACAAGTCTCATAAATGTTCCCAAACTGAAACTATTCTACAATAAACAATGCCTTCTCTATTACAGCTATAACTGGTGCAAGTGTAACTTTTTGTTCTTGATAAGCGACCCAAGGGCAGCGGAAAGTACCAGAGCCTGCTCTTGATAGCACCATAAATTGTCCTGTCAGGGGTCCTGAGGTGCTTGGATGAGGGAAGGACGTGCCTTCCTGTCTATGTGATATGCAGCTGGGGTCTGGAATGTAAGATCCTTGGAGATGTACTCCAAGGAAAGAGCAACAAATGGCCGGAGGGGGGAGGAATGAGGGATCAGGATGTAGGTAGGAGGTCAGGACAGGGCTGAATGTGATTCTTCTGGTTTGTCTCAATTTTATTGTTCTGAGAATATGTGGCAGGGCATCAGTGTGTCTTTGGGGTGTTTGTGCACATTCACTTGAAAGGCCGGAATCTGTGGGGTTCTCAGATTTCTCTGTCAAGGGAATTTTATCAGGAGTTGCATGCATACAAATGACACCTGCTGAAATTCCCTTCTCCACACAGGAGCACTGTCCTCCTTTCCCTGTGGGCACCCTATATTAGGCATGATGCCTCAACAGTGCAGAAGTTTGTATCCAATATCAACTTGCGGTCTGCTGTTTCAGCTTTCCTCTTTCAAATACTGTCATATATAAGGTAGATTGTATAAGAAGCTCTCTATACTCCACATAGCATTCAAATCACAAGAACATTTGCCGCTTCAGTATGAGATTTCTAACCATCATCTTGCTTAGACCAGCAGATTTCATCTGTATAAAATGCAATTTCACAAGGGCTTCTTGTCGTGTACAACTAATGTTGACAAATACATCTCTTTCAGGGATTTTTTCAGGTGTAGATTTTTTTAAATGGAAGCTATGGAAAACTCTTGAAATTATTTCATGTCTCTTTTCGACAATTTATGTGAAATAATAGGCTCACTTCCAAAAATCCAAATTTCATCATTACTCACTTGTGTGTATGGGCAAACTTGCCCTCAAAGCAAAATAAAAGTGAAGTGTTCTGTAGTTACGCAAAGGAAAATGTCAATGCTGAAGAAAAGCGTAGCTCTTATAAGGACCAAACTACACATGAAGTTTAAAACATGCAAATAGCATCATCAGGGGAGTGGAAAGATATTATCAAGGCAGGGATAACTTAATCTTTTCATTCCCTTCTGTGCTCCTGAGGATAATTCCTCTTTTTCTTAAACTGCTATTTGCATTGGGAAGAAATGCATATGCTTCACCCAAAATGGAGGAAAGGGTTGCATTTTGGTTCCCCGCCTGTTGCAATCCTATAATCTGCCCACTAACCCCTTCCTTGGCCTCATTTAGTGGATGTAATTGCCTTTTGAAAAATCTGCACATTAAGTTCAAAGACATCATATCTAGATTGCCTTCCTCTCTTTCACAAAGGGCCAAACTATAGTTTGTCATTGGAAGTGATATTTAGACTTATCTAAGCTTCTGGAAAATTTAGATCTGGCAAACAGCATGGGGGAAAGGATTAAACATCCTTCCCTGCTCTCAATGCTCATCTGGTCAAAATCAGAGTTCCCCACAAGTGCTTTAAATTAAAAAGAAAAAAAATGTTGGAAGGACAGATCAAACATTGGATCTAATTTGGCCCTTTCACAAGGCATTCACCTCAGGTCCCCATGTACAATATCAGGATAATAACACTGACTTCATGTCCAGGGTTATTATAAGGATTGCAAGATAAGGTATAGGAAGCATCTTGAACATTAAAAATATTATGTAATGCTAGCGTGTACACACACACACACACACACACACACTTCAAATTTAAACATTTTCTAGTCCTTTTCACCATTATTATATTCAAAGTGACATTCCACATAAATTTCAGCTCTGCTGATCTTCAAATGGCATCATCAGTAAATGATTTAAAGCACAGTCCTATGGATGTCCATGCCCAAATGGCGGAGGGCTCCATTAAGATCTTTGGGAAATGCTTATACAAACTAGTCAGCTGCTACCGTGCCAAAATGCTCAGCAAACTTATCAAATTCCCAGAAAATTTACACTCCACTTTTCCACACACACCCCTCAAAAAAAAATTATGATAAAACATTGCTAACTGTTGAAACGTGGCTAAGGATTCTTTCTGGAATAATTCCACTAGATCTAAAGCATAATTACAATAATTCAGATGAAGAATGTGGAGGCTGAAGGCAAGCAGAATTTTTAAAAAGGGAGGTCAAAACTAAAAGCTTTTCCCAACTTATTTTGCAGATTTCAGCTGAGCAAGACCTTGGAGCTGAAACTATAAAATTGTAACAAGTTGCTGCCTGGATGGTGGTAGCCTTTGGGCTGCATTCATGCAGAAGACTACCTTTTTGATTTTTGTGACGCTCTGAGGAAAACCAGAGTCAACTAGAACGTTGTCTACTGTCTACCAGCTCGCAATAGGCTAGTTGCTCAGCAACCATTTCTCATAAATTATTTTTGAATAATGATGTGTTTATATTGAGCTGCATTAAGTAATTATTCAGGTGTTTCTTTTTTGCTTTATTGATATTGTGTTTTTCAATAGGACTATATTGTTATTTTAGCAGAACATTATTTATATGTTGTTGTTTAATGCCTTGATATTGTTGCAAGCCTATTTGAGCTCAACTTTGTTGCTGGAACAGCAGCATGCAAATATTAACATTAACCAAATCAAAGAAATTGTAAGGATTTAGTGCTGGCTTGTGGTTATATCTCTGCTGGATTTTAGAATTTGAGGGGGAATACAGTGGGTGATATGTAGAACTTTTTCTTTGCAAGCATTTTGACTTATTTAGCTTTAAAAAAACACATGCACAAAGAACGCCCTTAAATTAAAGCTATATTGAATTTTTAAGTAGTACTGTCATCAACATCCCATATAAAGTTACATAGTTCCATCCAACGAGTGTTTTATTGCACACTTGTTACTAGGCACTCACGGAGTTTGCTCAGGTCCCTCACATGACATCGTCTGCCTCTTGTGCATCTTCCGTCCCTTCTGGCCTTCCTTGCGCGACAAAAAAACTCTCCACAAAGTCCAATGTATTTTTAAACACGGAATTGCTGCTCTCTCCTGCTGGTGCAGGAGAAGCAGTGCCATTAGAACAGCAGACTCAATGGGCCTCGTGCTCCTTGTGTACTTCCTCTTTTGAAAGAGGAAGTAACTGAGGAACTAAAACACGGGCGGAGAAGTGATGGTAGGGAGTGTGTTTGCTCCCGGTGTGATGTTGCTCACAATCTACTAGATCCACAAGGCAACTAGGTATCTATGTCTGAGTCACCTATATCCCTGAAAACACTTTGCAGGCACAGGAATCATATGGGCAAGAAGTGGGGGAGATAATCTGTGATGGAAGAACTGCTAATTCCCTGCTCATGCTGGCCAGGATAGAAGGAAATAATGAGTGGTTTTTAATCTCTCCTCTCCCCCCCCCCTCCTGCTTTCCCCCTCTTTTTTATTTTATTTTAATCCTTCTTGTTGATTCTAATGGGACAGAAATCTCTAATTCCAGCTGCAGGGTTGTTGTGGTTTCCTCCTAATTCTGGGGGCATGTCCAGAGAAAGAAGAATTCCACCAATCTGCTCCTGTGATGAACCTGCCTTTCCTCCTGCCTTCTAGAAATGTTTCTAAACAAAGACCATGCCCAAACATGACCAGTACTCTAGAGACACCAAAAGTCTGCATTACTCCACATGTGAGGCTTCTGACTTCCTTATGACAAAGCCTTATCTCAAATAGATACAAGCCAGAATCACTGGGAGGACACGTGATCAGGACATTGATTGGTCAGTTTGAAACTCCCTCTTTAGAAGCTGCCCAGCCTCCATAGAAATACTTTTCATTGTGAAGTCTCCCTTTGTCTTTGAGCAGCTGGCAGAGTCAAGGAAAGACTACATTATGCTGCAGAGTCTGAGGTGGATTCATTCTTCCCCAACCTACAAATTGCTTGGTGAGATCAGTAAGTTTTAGTTAGCTAATACTGTGTTTTGTTTTGTTTTAAAAGCAACTGACCATTTCTGAACTTCTGCTTGTTTTTGTTTTTTAATTACTCAATACTCAGTTGGAAACCAGAATTGACTTTACTTCTTTTGCTTGGCCTGAGTGTTGACTTGGCACTTGGCAAAGGAATTTAAAGGAAGCCCTATCCATTTCCTGAAGTATAAAACCCTTGATTCACCCATGTGGGTGGTAGAAGCCTATCTCTCAAAGATACAAGGAAAGCTGACTGCTGTTTGTCATAGGCCATTGCTAGATGAGGGTTTAGCCCGGGCTGATACCCGGGCTCACCCCTGTGCATCCAGATGACGCACAGGGGATCCCGGGATCAGCTCGGGCTAAACCCTCCCTTGACCCGGGATAACTGGATCCGCTTGTGGCCCGGTATTTCTGTAGCCCCGGGGTGGGGGGAATCATGGGGGGAGAAATGGGGGCCAAGGGGGGAAGAGTGGACCCGGCAGGAGAGATGGGGGGAAGAGCGGAGCCAGGGTGGGGAGATCATGGCGAGGGGGGATCGGAGATCGCAGCCGGGGGGAGGAGGGGGCATCGGACATGGCGAGCAGGAGGGCAGATGGGCGAGCGAGTGGGGGGGCGAGTGAGTGAGTGAGCAGGGGGCGAGCGAGCAAGGGTGCCGGGCGAGCGAGTGGGGGGGCGGATGGGCAAGCAAGTAGGGGCAGGCGGGCGAGCGGGGGGGCAGGGGGCAGACAGGTGAGTGGGCAGGGGGTATCAGACATTGTGGGGGGGAAATCGGGGGTAGGGGGAGCAAGGAACCCTTTTTTTAAAAAAGACCTACTTTATTGTTGGTGCGCTCCTGCGCACATGGCCCCTTTAAGTTTTTTTTTAAATGGCTGACGCGATGGGGCTTTCCCTTACCCCGTCGCGTGTCACGTGTAGATTGTGGCGACGGCCCGCGCTAGCTGCGGCGCGGGCTCGCCCCTACTCCCCACTGGATTAACAGGTAGGTCTAGCAAGGCCCATAGATCTACACCAAGCAGGATATAACACTTTGAAAGTGATTTGAAACTGGTATATGGAATGTGTCATGAGCCTCAACAGTTGGCAATACTGTTACAAACTGTTATAAAGCAGGATTGTAGATCCTGCCCCCTACACACACACACTGCTCCTTTTTTGCCCTTCCTGACAGTGGAGCACCTCCAGCCATGATAGCAGAAAGATCAACTGTCAATTAATTTGGTCCGCACTTAATTTGCCGATTGTACTATTTTATCTTTGTATTTCCTCTCTAATTTTAAATGTTAGTTATTTCAGTGGCAAGATCATGCATTTCATTACTTCTTCATTGTGCTTTCAGTTCCTTCTTTAAATGTGACAATATAAATAATCCTCAGTAGTATATCAGTGAGTTCCTATAGAATCAGTAGTTTCAAGATTACCTAAATTAAGCACTTCACTCTCTCTTGCTAAAATTGACAATACTTCGTCAACTCAGCAGCTGCCATTTTACGATGCAGAAATGAACTTCATTAAATATTAGGCATATGAGAAAGCCCCATGGTTTTCTATATTAAGGTTCACTTGACAAATCTTTCAAGGAGTTGCAGTTATTTGGAAAAAGTGGTCCATTAAAATATGGAACAATTCCCCGTAGAATTTGGGGTTTGAACTTGTAGCATTTAATGGAAATACCCGGTTCCAAAAGACTCAAGTAAATAATTTCAGTTTTTTATACAGAAGTTACAAAGCATAAAAAAAATCTTTATCCCAATTTTAAAAACCCAACACTGTCTGAAAAAGAAAACACAGTATTTCAATGTGAGAAGAGTTTGTTCATTTATTTATTCTCATTAAATTTTGTAAAAGCTCTTGAGACTTTTGTGCAAGCCTCCAGGCACAATTAAAAATGGATTGCCTCTCTTACCAACAGTGATGAAAGGGACCTGACTGTTTTACAAATAAAGTCTCACCCATACTTAGAAACACTCTGAATAACATTTCTTTATTGTTCTTTGACAATGGACTTAATTCCTTCAAGGACTTTTTCTAAACCTTACATTGTCTTCTAAGCAACTAAGAATGTGGTGGGGGTGGGGGACAGCATAGAGATTCTTTTCCTACTCTAAAACCCTTTTTAAGATAGATCCAGAAGAGAATCAGGATATTACAGAGCAGTTAGCTTAATACCTTCTATGAATAATTTAGTAGAAAACATAGTTAAAGCTAGAATTATTGAGCATATAGAAGAATAAGCTTTGTGAAAAAGAATCAGCATGGCTTCCATAAAGTCATTCCTGCCTCACATAACTTTTATAGTTATTTGACACTGTGAACAAGTACATGGACTGGGGGGGGGGATCTGATTAGCGTTATATACATGGATTTCCACAAACTTTTGCCAAAGTTCCTTACCAACAGCTCTCAAGGAACCTTGGGGATAAAAAAGATGTGTCCATTTACGCAAACAGAAGGTGGGAAGGAACGAAAATGGACAAAATTAAGTTGGAAATTAGATCCCTGGAGGAAATTGGGTCCTCCAGGATCTATATTGAGACTTCAGGTATTTCACTTGCTCAGAAAACACCTAGAGTGAGTACTGAGCAATGAAGCAGCCAATTTTCCAGATGGCACCAAATTATTCCAGATGGGGAAAAACCAAGCAAACTAAGTTCCAAAAGGATTCCTCTTAACTAGGGCCAGATCTACACCAAGCAGGATATGACACATTGAAAATGATTTGACAACTGTATATGGAATGTGTCCTGGGCCCCAACGCTTGTCACTACTGTTATAAACTTTTTTAAGCAGTAGTATAGATCCTGCCTAGGCAGGGAATGGGCAAAAAAAGAGAAAATGGAATTCAATAGAAATGGAAAGTTATGAACATTGGGGCAAAAAATCCTAACATTACATATACACCATTGGGGTCTGAACTGCCTGGAAAGAGATCATGGGGTTGCAATAGATAGCTAAATGAAAACATTAACTCAATTTGCATTAGCTATATAAAAAACCACCTGATTATAAGGAAGAACTAATTATAAGGAAGGAGACTGAAAATAAAAAGTCTGTATCATAATGTCTTTATGCAAATTTATTGTACAGTTACATTTGGGATACTAGGCACTATTCTAAATGCTCTATCTCAAAAAGGATAGTTGAGAGGTAGAAAAAGTAGGGAAAAGAGCAACCAAAATGATCAAAGGATTGGAACACCTTCTTTTAAAGGAAATGCTAAAGAATACGGGGCTTTTTAGTTTAGAAAAAAGGTGTCACATTTGTTTTTATTATGTATGTCATCCTGACACCTTCGGCTATAAGGCAACTCAAAAATTGAATAAATTAATAATCACCATGATCATGCAATTAAACATGGTACAGAAAGAGTGTGGATATAAAGTTTTTATCCCTCTCATAATACTAGATTTGGATGACACCCAATGAAATTGATTGACAGTAGATCCAAGATAGATGAAATAAAGTACCTCTTCACAAGACACACAATTAATTTATGCAATTCATTGCTGCAAGTTGCCGCAGACAGATATGAAGAGGCTGAAGGCTGCAGTATTATTTCTTTTAGCTGAGTAGAAAGAAATATTTGCTACCACTTCAAGCAGTGATGGAGTTGCAATACGCAGCAGCATGGAAGTGTTCCCTCCTGGTAATGGTCCAATGAAAATGTTTTTAAAAGAAGAAAAAAGGAAAAGGAAAAAAAGGAAAGAGGGGGAAAAGCATGACTACCCCGATGACTTTTTTTTATCAGTTAATAGAAAGAAAGCCTGCAGTCCTCTGCTGTCTCATCTGGAATGGAATACGAGGAAAGATCAGTAAATGGTTGAAGAACAGAAAGTAGGAATAGATGGGAAATTCTCCCAATGGAGGAATGCAAATAGTGGGGGATTTCTATTGGGACCAATGTTGTTGTTTTTTCAATTTATTCATAAATCTCTGGAATTAGGAGTGAGCAGTGAAGTGGCCATGTTTGCTGATGACACCAAATTATTTAGGGTGGTTAAAACAAAAAGGGATTGTGAGGAGCTCCAAAAGGATCTCTCTAAACTGAGAGAATGGGCAAATAAAAAATGGCAAACACATTTCAATGTAAGCAAGTGTAAAATGCATGTTGTGGGGGGGAATCCAGCTTCAAGGATAATCTCATGGGATCTGAGCTAGCAGTGACTGACCAATAAAGATATATTGGATTGTGGTGGACAGATCAATGAAAATGTCAACCCAGTACTGCTGCTGTGAAAAGGCAAATTCAGTGTTAGGGAAAGGAACTGCGAATAAAACTGTGAATATCATACTGCCCTTATACAAATCTATGGTGTGGCCACACTTGGAACACCATGTACATCTAAATATGGGACATTTTAGGGTTGGAAAAATTGCAGGAAAGGGCAACTAAAATGATCAAGGGGCTAGACCAACTCCCCTATGAGGGAAATTAGAAATACTGGGATTGCTTAGCTTGGAGAAAAGGTGAGTAAAAGGAGACATGTTAGAGGTGTACAAAATTATGCACACTGTGGAGAAAGTAGATTGGGAGACCTTTTTCGCCCTCTCTCGTTATACTAGAATCTGGGGATACCCCATGAATTTGTGGAAATTCAGGACAGATCAAAGGAAATACTTCTTCACACAGCACATAGTTAAATTATTCAGTATTATTAACCACTGTCACAAGATGTAGTAATGGCCACTAATTTGGATGGCTTTAGAAGGAGGTTAGCCAAAGTCTTCAAGGATAAGGATATCAATGCTACTTCCAATATCAGAGGCAGTAAGTCTATGTAACCAGTAGATGGGGGAACATAAGTGGGAGAATGCTGTTGTGTGCATATCCTGCTTGTGGGTTTCATATATTAGAAATTGTTTCTGTGTAAATCATAAGAAGAAAACTATGGGACTGCTGGTTGGCAACTGGTAGGCTATTGTATGAACTGAATGCTGGACCCTTGGTCTGATCCAGCATGGTTCAGACCAATATCTATTGTGGCAAGTGTGTGTCCCCCCACCCCAAAATATAAGAAATTACTCCTAATCCCTGAAGCTATGCACTCCCCACCCCATATCCTGGAGAGAAAAAGTCTGAACACAGCACTAATAGGGACCCACTTTGCCCAGCAGTCACTTTATAACTGTAGGCTTCAAGCCAACAAGGACACAGCAAAGCAATATGGAATGTAGAATGGGTTAAAGTTGGAGGAATTATTATTTTTAATGTTAGATTTAATGAAACTGCTGTTGATAAAACACTTTGACTGTCCCAAAAATGGATTGTACAAGCTACTATGTTAAACCCCAAAGGAAATGTGGTTTTTCACATTGTCTTGATACTTTGAATTCCCCTACATTTCAAGTTTTATTCATTATCATAAACGTTTCTTCTTGAACAGAAGATATAATTGCAGTAAAACATGAGCCATATATTTCAGTTTACAGCATACCTGCCTAAAGGCTAAGTCACTAACAGCTCCATGAATATCATATGAAACTTGAAGGTTGCATACTATCAGAAGAGTGGTGCACACACATCGATCACTTTCTAAACCTCTTTCAACTATATATCAAGGCAAGAGCTCATATTTACATTTCAGGAGAATTTCTAGATTTTGTTTTGTGCAAAAAACACCAAAATCTCTCATCAATAAATTTATTTGGAGCTAGTAGTTTTCTGCCTCCTCATATGTAAAATGACAACAAAAGTGAAAGGTTTTATTGTAACAACAAAGTCAAAGATTATTAAGTAGTTAGCATTGTGCTACATAACCACCCCCACTACCTCTTAATATTTATTTTAGTATAATTGAGATTTTGGATTTCCAGAAAAAAATGTTTCTTGATCACCTTGGCCCAAAAGAATTTTATTTAAAATAAAATTTAAACAAGATTCAAAAAATTTCTGGATTTTGACCATCAGCTTGCTTACTTTAAAGTTCAGGCTAAACTTTCCTACAATTTAATGTAGCTAACACTGCTTTTAATATTCAGATAATGCTTTATGAACTGAAAATACCAGGTCAGTGTAAATTAACTTACCTTGCTTTTTAAAGAGGTTGCTCCGTACTATTTCATTCATGGACTGCACTTTTTGCTTCTGTAGCTTTTCTGCTGGAACGCAAGTGTAAAATTCATACAAGAGCTGGCTGTGAATAAACAGAATCATGTAACACAGGCCAGATTAGGTTAATATGGTGGTGTGTGTGTTTTAAATGAGCTGCTAAAACAGGATGGTCTTGCAAACAGTTTGACTTGCAACAGATTTCTAAGAACAGGTGACATGAAACCATTGGTATAAATAAGGAATTATTCCCTTTTTCACAACAGGATAATTGAATGGCAGACTTTGACCCCCATATTATTATTTCATTCTTATTCTATAAATAAACAGTTAAAGGTTCTGTTTCTGGTAGCAAGAAGCCCCTGCTTCCTAAGCAAATTTCTTATGCGAATTGCATCACTTAATTTCTGCCAGAAATCATATAGGCTTGTAGCACCAGAACTATGGTTTGCAGCTACAATGAACCATGGATATATGAAGTGTAAATATACTTAAATGCGCCAGAACCAGTATCATAGAATCATAGAATAGCAGAGTTGGAAGGGGCCTACAAGGCCATTGAGTCCAACCCCCTGCTCAATGCAGGAATCCACCCTAAAGCATCCCTGACAGATGGTTGTCCAGCTGCCTCTCGAATGCCTCTAGTGTGGGAGAGCCCACAACCTCCCTAGGTAACTGATTCCATTGTCGTACTGCTCTAACAGTTAGGAAGTTTTTCCTGATATCCAGCCGGAATCTGGCTTCCTTTAACTTGAGCCCGTTATTCTGTGTCCTGCACTCTGGGAGGATCGAGAAGAGATCCTGGCCCTCCTCTGTGTGACAACCTTTTAAGTATTTGAAGAGTGCTATCATGTCTCCCCTCAATCTTCTCTTCTCCAGGCTAAACATGCCCAGTTCTTTCAGTCTCTCTTCATAGGGCTTTGTTTCCAGACCCCTGATCATCCTGGTTGCCCTCCTCTGAACACGCTCCAGCTTGTCTGCATCCTTCTTGAATTGTGGAGCCCAGAAATGGACGCAATACTCTAGATGAGGCCTAACCAGAGCCGAATAGAGAGGAACCAGTACCTCACGTGATTTGTAAGCTATACTTCTATTAATGCAGCCCAAAATAGCATTTGCCTTTCTTGCAGCCATATCGCACTGTTGGCTCATATTCAGCTTGCAATCTACAACAATTCCAAGATCCTTCTCGTTTGTAGTATTGCTGAGCCAAGTATCCCCCATCTTGTAACTGTGCATTTGGTTTCTATTTCCTAAATGCAGAACTTGGCATTTATCCCTATTAAATTTCATTCTGTTGTTTTCAGCCCAGCACTCCAGCCTATCAAGATCACTTTGAAGTTTGTTTCTGTCTTCCAGGGTATTAGCTATCCCACCTAGTTTTGTGTCATCTGCAAATTTGATCAGCGTTCCCTGCACCTCCTCATCCAAATCATTAATAAAAATGTTAAAGAGCACTTGGCCCAGGACTGATCCCTGCGGTACCCCACTCGTTGCCTCTCCCCAGTTTGAGAAGGTTCCATTGATAAGTACTCTTTGAGTCCGATTCTGTAGCCAACTGTGAATCCACCTAATAGCTGTTCCATCTAGCCCACTTTTAGCTAGTTTGTTATTCAGAATATCATGGGGCACTTTGTCAAAAGCTTTGCTGAAATCAAGATATATGACATCCACAGCATTCCCACAGTCCACAAGGGAGGTTATCTAGTCCTGCCAGAAGTGCAGGCATCTAATCATCTTTTAGATTGTAAGCCTGTGGGCAGGGACTGTCAAGAAATACTTTTGTAAGCTGCCATGAGAGCCTTTTTTGGCTGAATGGCGGCATAGAAATGCTTAAATAAATAAATCTAGACATTATTGCACTCTGAATATAGCTTACCTAAGTAATCTGACATCAAACACTGTTTCTACATCTTGGAGAACAGATGGGATATACTTCAAGGCAGCCACCTGAAAGAAAGACAGAAAGAAAGGCATACTTGATCATTTTTTGTGTATGTCCCCAAAACATGTGAAAACTAAAGCTCAACATACAACTTATGGTCTTTACGTACTAATCCTATGCATTTTTATTCAGAACTAGGTCCCACAGCATTCAAAAGGAGACATGTTGCCAAGTAATGTTCATAGGCATTAACATTTTGGACTATCAAAACATAGAGGTTTCAGAGAAGTTAATCAGGATAAAACTGACTGTGGACAGTGAAGGATAAATCCCTGCCTACATTTATCTCACTTATGAGATTCTCAAATGAAACTGAAAATGGCTTATGCCAAGGGGGAGGAACCTTGTTCAGTCAAGGGGCTACATTCCAAACTGGACCAATCAGGGGGCGCATTCCATCTGTGGATGGGGCAACAGACAAAGTGGACATGGCAAAGGCAGAGCAGGTAGAACCAAAATGTGATTCTTAACATTTGAAGCCTACTCAGAATTAAGCAGGACGAGCCTCTGCATGTCTAGCAAAAGTAAGCAGGGCTGAATCACCCAACAGCACTTTTAAATAGTTTCCCAAATACCAACACTTTGCATGTCTATTCTGAAGTAAGCCTGAGCAGCATGTTTATTCATAAATTAGCAGGACAAACCTATGCTTGTCTACTCAGAAGCAGACAGGACAAGCTTCAGGAGTCAGCAGGACTAAATCACTTAGCAGCTTCCTCCTTAGATTTCACTCCCTCTCCTCAGCAGGAAAAAGCTCTTACCTTGAATCAGCATCTGATTGGAGATAAGACTTTTTCCTTGCTGGGTGCTAAGAAAGGAATCCCTTTGCAGTGCTCAGCAGGGAAAAGCTCTTCTCTCCAATCAGATGCTGATCAAAGAAAACAGATTTCCCCACCTGGAAAAGTGGACAGGGCATGGAAAAGAAGTTGGCAAGACAGATGGAGAAACCCCACTAGGGTGACCATATGACAGGAAAATCCTGGATTTGTCAGGATTTTTGGTAAGCCTAAAGCACATCTGTTCATCCATTGATTTTTTCGGGATTTTTTAAAGTTTGAGGTTTTAAAATTATTATTTTTAAAACTCACTGGAGCTATATCTTTCAAGCTGAGGTCATCAAACCTCCTCTTTGGGGTCTTCCACTTTGAACAGTTTCAGCCCTTGGCATCAAGGGGATTTCCAGTTTTTAGCTAAGAAGTGCTGGGCGGGCACTGGTGGGCAGTCGGGCACCTGGAGCTCAGCAGAGGCAAGGCATCCACAGATGAAAATGTGGGAAAGGAGAGGTCAGTCAAAGCAGCCCACAGGACAAAACAGAATGGGTCACAGGCCTTTTTCTCAGAGTTTCACAGGCCTTTTTCTCAGAGTTCCACATCATGGGCGATGAAAGATCATCCTTAGAAGAAAAACTCTCATGACCAACAGTGAGGTGCCAGTTGAGAGAGAGCCTCTCATCTCTGCAGAAAACCTGGCATGTCATTCTTTTGCTTTGCTACCCCTTCCCTTCCATTTCACTTTGTTCACTTGTGAGCTAGGCTCTGTCTGCATTGCAAGCATGCAATGCAGAACGTTTGAAGTGCATGTCAGAGAAAAATAGATAGATTTGCAGCTATGGTTGGCTGGCATATCTCTTAGAGATGGAGTTAGACTAGAGACAAAACTCAGAGATGGCTGTAGCTGAGCCATGAGAGGCTGGTGTGCCACACAGAGCCTTTTAAGAGTGTCTCAGAGTCCAGTGTTGGTGCAGGCAGAGGCGGCTGGCAGCGGAGTTTTTTAAAACAAGAGTCACCGGATGCGACCAAGCTATAAGCTGGCACTCTACCCCTGGCCACAGGGTACAAGTTCACAGCCTGGCTGCACCATTGGGAGATTTTTGCAGAGAGAGGGGGAGTTTGGCTGGACGCAATGTTGGCTGGCTGACATAAGGCAGAGAGAGGCTGAGTGCAAGCCAGATACACCTGTAGCTTGGCCCTGAGAGGCTGGTTTGCCACCCAAAGTGTTTTAAGAGTGCATCAGAGTTGAGCGGTTGTGCGGGTGGAGAGGAAGTAGAGGTGATTGGCAGTGGAAGTTTTTAAAGTAAGAGTCACTGGACATGACCGAGCAATAAGCTGCAATAAGCAATACCAACCGCCACAAGTGCATGCCCCAGCTGGACAATCAGGAGACTTTGTGGGAAAGAGAGAGGGGGAGATTTTTTGAGGCTGGAGGCTTTGGTTTGGCTGCAATGACTTAGACAGAAAGCCAACAGAGGCTGCACAGACAACCCAGAGACACCTGTTGTAACTTAGCCCCGTGATGCTGGCATGCAATGCAGGGCATTAGAAAGAGGGTCTCAGAGTCATGTGTTTTCGCAAGAGGTAGACAAGAGTTCAAAGTCTGGCTATGTGAAGTGGTGCCAATGCACAAGCCTTGAGAAACTAATGTATATAAGTGAGACCTGTGAATGGGCGAAGTAGTGTCTGACGCCCACAACACCCACCCTAATGTTAGGGTAGAGAATTTTGTGACAATCATACACAAGTGTTTTTTTAAAAAAATTAAATTTAAAAATAAAAAGCCAGCCAGCAAGACCGGCAGCAAACCTGTTTAACAGCAGCAGTAGCTTGCAGCTGAGTGAGGATACAGCCAGAAAAGATATTTGAGGGAAGGGGAGAATGTATCACATAGGGTATAGCAAAAGCTTCAAAGTACAGCAAAAGCTACAAAATTAGGAGTAAGTGAAGTTAATTTCAGATACATTGAATATCTCACTTGTTCTTTATTTCAGTGGTTTTAACATCAAGATGTTATGTAGAACAATTTGTCTTAATTGCACAGTGGGACCGGACATGTTGGTGGGCATGTTGTCCTCCTTTTTGGTTTCCAAAATATGGTCACCCTACTGCTGGCCATAACTGGCTCACAGGCTAGAGATTCCCCATATCTGGCTAAAAATAATACTATCAATGGAAATTACAACAACTAGTATAATTCATAGGGTGCTCTGATTTCTCAGGTCCTCCAAAGCAGACCTTGAGACAAAAGCACAGACAAACAAATTAGCTGGCAGCTATCACTACCATTTTGACCCTACAAGGGCTGACAGATTAATCAAAGGGAAGGAAAATTCAGAGCTATACTAGCTTGTAGCATCCTTCAACATTCTTCATGGTGGAGAACCCGGAAAAGAGAGATTACATGGCAAAAGAAATAATGAAGAGACACTCAGGTGCCTATATCATTGCCTGGAAGAGGGGAGGGGAGGGGAAAATAAAGAAGTTGCATATAATATGCATTTTAACCTCAATAAACCAATCAGAAATGCAAAAAGAACTGGACTTGAGCCAGCAGGAAGGAACTCATTAGCAACAACCCAATTCAGAATGAAAAGTATTAATGAGAAATGCCTTACCACCAACCTTGCAATAAGTCTATCAGTGCTATAGGCCTATATAACATTTTACTAGCCACTGCCACTGCTGATACATGCCTATAATTGTTCTAGGTAGGCTTAAAGAACCAACTCTCCTTTAATATCCTCATATTACTTCATTGCCAGGTCACTTGCCACAAATGAGTGCACATTTCATTCGCTCCAATTATTTGGCTTTGCCAGGAACTGTCCCAATTTTATGGCATGTGTTCCTGGTAGAACACCTTCCTTATTTTGTCTGTTAGGGAGACATACAGGCTCCCATCTTAAACATGTGTTAGTGAGCACACATGTACACCAGAGATCTTTGGGTTTCAGCTTCCTATCCCAAGTTCCTAGACACTGAGGGCCAAACTAGATGTGACAAGGGAGATCCATGCACAGGATCATCCAGGGAGAGCAGGGAGTGCGGGGTGGAGCTAAGATCAAACAGCTCCAGGAGAACCCGATTCAAATCAGGACTGGAGCACTGAGAAGAAGAAAGGTTTCACCCTTTCTTTTATCCACCCATATAATATCTATATGTTTTTTCTCCAGAGGAAAAAACTACAGGTATTGGGTGGAGGGAGTTTAAATTAGGACAACTGGATACGTGGGTTACTCCCCTTTCCAAGGGCACCTTAGCCTTTTAAAAAAAAATCAATCCAGAAAAACCTTCAGAAACCCTGACAATGAAACTTCCAAGTTGCATTTAGTTTGGCTCTCAATTATCTGGCTAGGGTCAAAAGCATTTTAAATATAGTAAAATTTATTGCGCATACCACAAAGTGACATCAGAAAGGACACAGAATGCTAATGCCCTGCTTCCCTCACATTTCCTCCCTGGAAAAAAAAATAACCACCTATCCAGACAATAAAAACTGCAATCCAGAAGTATCCTTATTTCCATCTGTGAATTGCTAAAGGGTATGCTTTTCACAAACCTGAGTAATATCAATCACAAACCTGACTAATATCAATCAGAACGTATCAGACAGTGCAATGTAGTGGATCAAGCGTTGGTACTTAGTTGAGTTCAAATTCCCGCAGCTACAAAGCATACTGAATGGTCTTAGGCAAGTCACTGTCTTTCAGCCTAATCAACCTCAAAGGGCTCTTATGAGGAAAAATAGCTGCAATACTATAAAGGTCACCCTGAGCTTCTTGTAAGAATGGTCATATACCATCGATGTGGAACCTCTTTCAGCCGAATTCAATTGTGGAGAAGCTCAAGGGGCATGTTTCATCGACAGCTGGGAACGAAAGCAAAGAGGGTGGGGCGGAAGGAAAATGGGTGGGGCCTAAAATACAAATCGAAGAATGCTGTTATATTGTAGCTTAAAGCTCCTACTGCCAGTAACTATGCCTTAGGAGAGACATTTGAACCATTTAGAATAGCAAAAAAGGTGCCCAAAAGTCAGGAAACCATGGAAGTATCAGTGGCTGGGTGAAAGGAAAGGGCCATGGGCTTCTGAGGAAACCCAAAAGAACTCCGGGGGGGGGGAAGATTTGACCCTTGGGCCCTGAGGTTTCCTACCCATGTTGTATACTGATTAAATAAATAAAATAATACATAAAGTAATACATAACCTCACTCTCTACTGGCCTTGAACTATGAAAGCAGAAGGTAGCATGCATTGCACAATCTTACATTCACGCACAATGAACTTGAAGTAAACGAATGAATTTGCTTGCACTCAATGCCTACACTTAAGTTTGAGCCTGGAAAAGACATATGATAAGCAAAGCCTCTGGACATATTTCACATGCACGTGGATACTGCAAATTTATGAGATGAGCATTTGATATATACGCTACTTCCACTGCCGCTTAAATATTCTAGTCAACTCCATCACAACAAATTTATGAAAGTGAAAGATATACGATGAGACGGATGGCAGGTTCATTCGGGTTTGTAAACAAGCAAGCCTCTATGCTATGCTACAGTCAAGGAAGCAGAAGAGATGTCAAGAACCAAAAATATGGTGCAGAAGAAATAATAGCTCTGTTGAGTTTCTCTTCGAGTCCTTATTACACAACAACACTGTCCAATAGAGAGGCATTTGAAGCTGAACGAGTGCTGCTTGTGGTTTACAGTCTTCCATACATATACAAACACACACAAATCATATATTACATGTCCCCAAAGAATGACACACTGCTATGTTTCTCAGTGCTCATAGGTGACATTCCCAAATATTTGGTAAAAGTTTCCCATCTAGTTTTACCACGACAAACACATACAAACAGACATAACTGAAGCATAACTTTAGTTTCTTCCATTGCCATATGCCAAACCCTTCTCTATGCCAAACCCTTCCATACCATTTGGCTGATATACCATGAAAAGATATATTCATGTACTATACTAAAGTGCAACTCTGAATGGGGAGGTGAGAAGGGACTGATTTATTGATTTTATTACATTTTTTTTTAATCCTACCCTTCTTCCAAGGAACTTAGGGTGCTGCATATGGTGTTCCCCATCTACCATTTTATCCTCATGGTGCTTATTCTGAAGAGAAGAAATGCATGGAAAGAGAAATAGGATCGTGCTTGCTAGCCCCATTTCCAATGTCCACACATGCATTGGCTTTTCAAAACAGAACCTGAGTGCACTCATAAGCTGTTTCCGTGCAAGCTGAACCATGCCCAGAACAAATGCAGAGCATTTAGCACATGTACAGAGTTGATTATCTTCTGCATGGGGCTTATGTGAGGTAAGTTAGGCTGGGCAATAGCTGTTTAGCCAAGGCCACCTGATGAGTTTGGGTCACCTTGGTCCAAGTCCAGGACTCTAATCACTACACCATGTTGACTCTATTGGTTAGTAGCCAAACGGTCAAATAAAGCAATGTTTGGTTTGGGCCACTGAAATATATCATGAAGAGAAGGCCATACCTGAGATGTAAAATTGTTGTTGTTGTTGTTATGCATCCCGCCTTTTTCCCAATACTGGGACTCAAGGCAGCTTTATCAAATTAAAACATAGACAAGTAAAACATATAAATACAAATATACAAAAGTTTAAAATATGATTAAACCAGCTGTAATATTAAAACATTTAAAAGACAAGTGACAATAAAAAAAAATCCAGCGCATTAAAAGAGGTCCAGACTATTCTCAAAGGCCTACCAGAACACAACGGGTTTTGCCTGCCTCTGGAAACATAGCATGGAGGGAGCCAGGCTAGCCTCCCTCGAAAGGGAGTTCTAGAGCCTTGGAGCAGCCACCGATAAGGCCCTCTGCCACATTCCAAACAGATGAGTCTGTGATGATGGCGGGAATGAGAGAAGGGCCTCCCCTAAAGATCTCAGGGCACAGGCAAGTTCATAAGGGAGAACACGGTCTTTCAGATAACCTGGACTCAAGCCGTATTGGCCATAAAACTGTCAATAACTACTTTGATCAATAAGGCTTATTGAGAACAAGCCATGCAGCATACTGCTGCAGATAATTATGAAGAGAAACTGAAAACACAGTTCCTGAAAACTGATTCAGCCACTTTCTGGTATGGCAAGCCAGGAGGGTCAATATACTACACAAGACAGCTTACTTCTTTTTTTAAAAAGGGGTAAAAAATAAAGCCACAATATCACATTCTAAAAAATACAGTTGTTTCAAATAGCAGTGTAAAATATTTCACAGAGCAGTGTAAAACATTTCTGTCTCTTATGCAGGGGTAGGCTACCATTTTTCATCATGGAAATGTTTGGCAATTTGAAAAACTGTCCTGGGCACCAGCACAAAATGGCTGTCATGGGGGGTGGGGTGGCAAAGGAAAATATAATCTGCCAAAAAGACTGAGAACAAGTAGAGGTGAGGTCTGAGTCCTAACATTGTAAGCACTTCCTTTGAGTCAACAATTTTCAGCACCAAGTATTTCACAACAATCCCAAATGCTGGTAAGAAAATGTGTGTTTTTATTATATTGTATTTAAGTGGGAGGGTTAGGACACCTTGGTGCCAAGAAAGCTGTCTGGAATCCAGTGCCGTTATTTGGTACACATTTGTGCCTTGGAAGGAATAACCCCATAAGTTGCACATGAAGAGGTTGAAGGACTTTAAGAAGCAGGCCACATAAACATGCCTTTCTTCTTTAAATAAAATACTTATTCACCCTTTAAAAACAAAAACAATTAATTCTGAAGGATGTTATTTTAGCCTCAGCTATTTCTCCAAGTCAATAGATATTTTTTTAAGTGCCTGGTTATAAGGACCGTCTTTTCAGAGCAAGGTGACTATTATTTGGAGATAGAGAAGAATAAATTTTAAAAAATCTTATCAAGACACTGTCAGGTTCTTTTATAGTAGTATACCAACCAGAAGTTGGGGGGGGGGGAATCTGAGAGAATTTGAGGTAGGTGGGGGAGTCTTCTCCACCCCAACCCCCTACTGATGCAACTAAGATTATTTCTGCAGTTTCACTCAGCATCATAAGCTGAACTTATAGTTTTATGATCAAAGTGGTCGTCTGATCTCATTTATACTCAGTTCATGTACATGCTGCTGTGATATTTCCATTTTAGTGTCTATCTATTCTAACGTATTTGGCACCTTATCTTCT